>NC_053390.1:462115849-462429801 GCF_905171765.1 Bufo bufo
ATCACGGAGACATGCACTACTTTGATCCGTGATGCGGAGCCAAGGCTGCCCATAGAAGTCTATGGGTCAGTGAAAATCACTGTGGTTCGTCCGTTTTTCACTGAAGACTGATAGGAGATTCTTTGAAAATTTATTTTCAGCCAGCAATGTCAGTGAATTATGGATGACACATGGATGGTAAAAACAGACACATGGACCAACCACAAATCCTTCACAGACATCTTCACGGATGAAACATGTACGCTTTTTTTCACGGACATGTCACTAAAGTATGAACTCAGCCTAAGGCCTCTTGCACACGACCATATGGCTTTTTCAGTATTTTGCGGTCCGCAAAAAACGGATCCACAAAAAATACGGATGACGGCAGTGTGCATTCCTTTTTTTGCGGAACGCAATAGCTGGCCCCTGATAGAACAGTACTATACTTGTCCATTATGCGGACAATAAGGGTCCATTCACACGTCCGCAAATGGGTCCTCATCCGTTCTGCAATATCGGGAACGGGTGTGGACCCATTCATTCTCAATGGGGCTGGAATCAATGCAGAGAGCACACTATGTGCTCTCCGCATCTGCATTTCCGGAGCGCGGCACCGAACTTCTGGGATGAGGCTCCACAAAAAAATAGAACATGTCCTATTGTTGTCCGCAATTGCGGACAAGAATAGCCAGTTCTATGGGGGTGCCGGCCGGGTGTATTGCGGATCCGCAATACACCACGGACGTGTGAATGGACCCTTATAGGACATGTTCTATCTTTGAACGGAACGGAAAAGCAAAAATATGGAAATGAAAGGCATACGGAGTACCTTCCGTTTTTTTCGCAGATCCATTGAAATGAATAGTTCCGTATACGATCCATATACGGAACGCAAAAAACAGAACGTAAACAAGAGGCCTAACTCTAAAAAAGGCACCAAAAATGCCATTAAAACCACAAATGCCACTAAGAACTTATGTGTGAACCCTCTCTCAGTCTACATTTAAAAAAAAGTGTTTTTTTGCAAGCCTCTTCATAACCTTGGTGTATCCACCGCCGCTTCTACACATAAGACAGCCTCCGAGCTGTGTTACATTTAGATCATTTTATACACCTAAGGCCTCATGCACACGACCGTTGTTCTGATCCGCATCCGAGCCACAGTTTTTGCGGCTCGGGTGTGGACCCATTTGCTTCAATGAGGCTGCAAAAGATGTGGACAGCAATATAACATGTCCTATTCTTGTCCGTTTTGCGGACAAGAATAGGCATTTCTACAATGGGTTGCCTGTTCCATTCCACAAATTGTGGAAGGCACATAGGCGGCTTCCATGTTTTGCGGATCCGCAATTTGCGGACCGCAAAAAACGGAAAGGTCGTGTGCATGAGGCCTGAAAAAGATGCAGAAAATGGTAAATGAGATTAACCTAGCGGCCCATAACCTTCCCCACCCACGCCACGCCCACTTTAGACCTTTGCGTTGCAATCTGTGCCAAAAAATATGCCTATTATAGGCGTATTTCTATTTAATAAATGAGTCCCTTAGTGTAATTCTAATAGACTCCAATGCTAATTTATTGGGGTCTATTAGGGAAGCAATCTAATGATTGTTTGTTTACTATAGTTCCCTAGGTGAATAAAAGTTTTTTAAAAATTTTTTTAAAGATATAAAAAAAATGTAAAAATCTAAAAATTCTAATCACCCCTTTCCCCAAAATAAAAATAAAAATAGCATATTTTTTGCCCCATAAGACGCAATTCCCCCTCCCCCAAAAGTGGGGGAAAAATGCCCCCGCATCTTATGGGGTGAATGCTGCCATTTTACATCGCAGTCTGTGATGCTGCAGCATCGCAGACTGCGATGTATCAGCTGGAGGGGGGAGGGAGGAGGGGCCGGTGTCATGCAAATTTGGCGGGGCCGGTGCGGTCACTGTACTCCGGCCCTGCCGCTCACTCACTTCCTTAATGCCTAAACCTTTTATAATAATAACTTTAATTGAAGTTCCGATCCCCAGCCCCATCTGTACTACGTACTAAATGTCCTGTAGCAGGCAGAGCAGGGCGTGCCTGCGCCGCCAACTTTATAAATGAAGTAGGCGGCGCAGGCACTTGACATCAGTGAGTTACGGCCGGCCGCCCGCCCTGCTCTGCCTGCTACAGGACATTTAGTAAATAGTACAGATGGGGCTGGGGATCGGAACTTCAATTAAAGTTATTATTATAAAAGGTTTAGGCAATAAAGCATTGAGTGAGCGGCGGGGCCGGAGTACAGTGACCGCACCGGCCCCGCCGCATTTGCATGCCACCCCCCCCCCCCCACAGGTTTAGCTACGGTATATTAGGGCATCTGTGGATGCCACTATTATGGGGTAGGGGATATTTGGATGGCACTGTTATGGGGTAGGGGATCTGTGGGTGACACATATATAGCAGTGCCATCCACAGATCCCCCTCCATAACAGTGCCATGCACAGATCTCCCCCCCATAACAGTGCCATCCACAGATCACCCCCCATAACAGTGCCATCCACAGATCACCCCCCATAAAAGTGCCATCCACAGATCCCCCCCATACCAGTGCCCCCCTCAGATCCCCCATAACAGTGCCCCCCTCAGATCCCCCCCATAACAGTGCCATCCACAGATCCCCCATAACAGTGCCATCCACAGATCCCCCCCATAACAGTACCATCCACAGGTCCCCCCATAACAGTGCCACCCACAGATCCCCCCCCCATAACAGTGCCACCCACAGACCACCATTAGTTCAAAACCCACCAAAAGCACACCTTTTGGTTAAAAATATTTTTTTTCTTATTTTCCTCCTCAAAAACCTAGGTGCGTCTTATGGGCCAGTCCGTTTTATAGGGTGAAAAATACAGTACATAAATAATTTTAAAAATGAAAATCATGGGCATCGCCACATGTGGAAAAAAAATTATCCTGTCATCCTAAAAATTATCCTAAAAAGTTATGGGGGTCAGGATATGGCAATTCAAAGGAAAAAAAGTTTTTTCAAAAGTTTGAAAAAAAAATGGCAGTATTAAAACGCAAGTGAAACTATACATATGTGGTATCATTGTAATTGTAGTGACCTGGAGAATAAAAGTAACAGGGTAGTTTTACCGCATAGGGAAGGGTGTAAAAAAATAAACCTATAAAACTGTGGCGGAATGGCATTTTTATTTTATAATTCCACCCCATCTGGAGTTTTTTCCCCCCACTTCCCACCACATTGTATGCAACTGTAAATGGTGCCATTAGAAAGTGCATCTTGTGGGGTGTTGCCTGCAAGGCATGGAGCTGGATGCATAGTTTCTGAGCTCCAGCGCTTAGTGGCTTCCAGAGCAGCACAAACCGGCTGAAGAGACTCCAATACCTGCTGTTTGGGCTCAATAACACTCTACACGCTTATGAATTAATGTCACACAGATTAAATACACCAACCAACCAATCACCATGAATAAAATAATTGTCTTACTCGTATAACCTGTGTTTCTCTGAAACATAAGATGCAGCCGCGCCAAACGACGCTAGGGAGTCATGTGATCCAGATTACAACACGTGATCGCAATCACATGATGATGATGTCAGCACAGGATCACGTCACGTAATTAATTATGAATATGGAATAATAATACTCCAATAGTGTGAAAAAATGTGACTAAAATGTGATTACAAAACCTAGTGACAAAGTGACCATTCACAAGTGTCAAAACAAATATTAATATTGGGTCAACTATGTGACCATACAACAAATTGTCTATTGTATATCCCACTAAGATCTATATGCAAACCTTGTGTTACTGTATGTATCATATTATTTGAAATGGTGACAAGTACATCTGTGCTATACCAATCGTACCACCTCATTCTCTCATCTCATTCCTCCATACAACAACCATGTCCCATACAACCATTCTAACCACCTCACTCCGACAGAACTCCTATAGATTCCAGAGAGTCACAGATTAAAGGGTTTCTGTCACCCCACAAAACTCATTTTTTTTTTTTTGGATAGTTAGATTCCTCATAGCGCGATATAGGAAAATATAATAGTCTTACTTACTTTCATGCGGCCGATTCTTTATAAAACAAAGTTTTATAATATGTAAATGAGGGCTCTACCAGCAAGTAGGGCGTCTACTTGCTGGTAGCCGCAGCAGAAATCCGCCCCCTCGCCGTGTTGATTGACAGGGCCAGCCGTGATCTCCTCCTCCGGCCGGCCCTGTCAGTAATTCAAAAATCGCGCGCCTCTGGTCATTCGGCGCAGGCGCTCTGAGATGAGGAGGCTCGTCTCCTCAGCACTCCCTCAGTGCGCCTGCGCCGATGACATCACCGAAAGAGAAGACGTCATCGGCGCATGCGCACTGAGGGAGTGCTGAGGAGACGAGCCTCCTCATCTCAGAGCGCCTGCGCCGAATGACCAGAGGCACGCGATTTTTTAATTACTGACAGGGCCGGCCGGAGGAGGAGATCACGGCTGGCCCTGTCAATCAACACGGCGAGGGGGCGGATTGCTGCTGCGGCTACCAGCAAGTAGACGCCCTACTTGCTGGTAGAGCCCTCATTTACATATTATAAAACTTTGTTTTATAAAGAATCGGCCGCATGAAAGTAAGTAAGACTATTATATTCTCCTATATCGCGCTATGAGGAATCTAACTATCCAAAAAAAAAAAAAATGAGTTTTGTGGGGTGACAGAAACCCTTTAAACCATGTAAAAAAGTACATACAATATGTGTAACGAGTGTGTAAAAGAGTGAACCCCATAGATGACCTGAAAAGGGGGGTCATTTATCTAATTAAAAATCACAGAGTGAAAATGTTAAAAACAAGACCTATGGAGTATGGAGACCCAGAAAAAAAACCACCACAAAATGAGCCTACAAAAATGATAAAAACCAGTGGATTTGTTTAATCCGTTTGGATGTAAAGTGTTTATTCTCCAAATCCACTTACATTCTAGCTGCGCCAATCTTTTTAATATGTCCCCACCTTGGACATTTTTCAGGACACAATCAATCGCTCGAACCTTCAAACTCATGGGGTTACAACCATGATGGGACTTAAAATGTCTAGGCACAGGTTTTAAATTATTCTGATCTTTCTCATTGGTTGCTGACATAATATCTCCAACATGTTCGTGTACCCTAACCTTCAATTCCCTTGTGGTTAGTCCCAAATAAATTCTCGGGCAAGGGCATGTCGCATAATATATAACCGCTGTACTTCTGCATGTTAGACAATGTGTTATTTGAAATGTTTTTTCAAGTCGAATCATGGAAGGAGGTGGCTCTCTCCATGTTTGGACAAGCAATGCATTTTCCACATGGGGAGAAACCCCACCTTGGTTTGCCCACCCATGGAAAAATTGGCGGAATAGGTTTCGAGAAAAAACTCCGAACAGGATGATCTCTCAGTTTTTTTTAGTGTTTTGCCATTACTAATGGACCAGAGGATAGATATTTAGCAAGAATAAGTTAAGAGGACCTGCCAAAACATTTTTTTAAATATTCTTCATTTCAAACCATCTACAATGATAGACAGTAATGAATCTTGCTTCGTTATCACTTGACCTTTGTCTCTCTGAGAACAGGAGATCATGATGAGAACATGTCCTTGCTCTTCTGTATGGTTTTTTGATCAAGCGTTGACTGTACCCTCAGCTTGTAAACCTCTGTTTCAGATCATTTGCCTGTTGCTCAAACATCTGATCCGTTGAACATATCCTCCAAGCTCGTAGAAATTGTACTAAAAGCATTCGTTATAATGGAGCCATCCAAGCCCCTCTCCAACTGGAAATCCAAAAACTTGATGGAATTCCTGTTGAATTTGTATGTCAATTTAATGTTTTTAGAGTTGTTGTTTAACCTCCCAAAAAAAGATGAATTTCCCTGCCAGATCATGAATACATTGTCGATGTACTGCGCCCAAAAAATGGCACAGTCCATCGACATGCACCAATCTGACAGGAAAAAGGTCCCTCTCCCACTGCTCCAGGAACAGATTTGCATAAGAGGGCGCACAAGGCGCCCCCATCACAGTCCCCGGGAGCTGCAGGTAGAAGGACCCACCAAAAATAAAGAAATTATGCATCAGAACAAAGGATAAAAGATCCAATAAAAATTCCCTCTTGTCAGCATCTAAATATTCTTGTAATATAAAAAATTCCACTGCCTGAATCCCGTCTTGATGTCTAATGCTGGTATATAGGGACTTGACATCACATGTTACTATCAATGTATCCTCCCCAAGGTAAATTCCCTTAATTTTTCGCAGAAAATCGGTAGCGTCCTTGATATACGAAGGAAGATTGGCTACAATATTCTTGAATTGAGAATCCAAATATCGTCCTACTGTAGGGGGTTAGCTCTTCACCGGGGGTCATTCTCACAGATACGCCTTTAGGACACCAGGTTTCAGGTCCAAACAGTGTATTTATTGTGCACACTCCAACCAATACAGGTTATCATGAAGTCGCAGCTTCACCTAACACATGTGACATCCACATAAAATAATAAACACTCGCCCGTCCAGGCTCTAACTAAACATAAAGTTTCCTGACTCACCTAGGTCCCAGTTCACACCCTGTGAACTCATGCGGCTTTTGTCAGCCAATGTCCCACAGCCTCCTGGCTGTACAGAGCACAGTACGCCCACTGTCTCCAGTTCAGTATTTCTTGTGGGGGATTGGGGCTCAGTAGTCTGCCTGACTATGGCCCTGCGACCCTCCCAGGCGTCGCTGCGTCCCCCAACTCCAGGCTATCTCCCAGCCTTGTGGTCCCTCAGCCTTGCCCATCTGAGACCACACAGACAGAGCCTCCAGGCCTCTGTCCACAGGTAACACACTACCCCCTTTCTGACACTCTGGGAGGTGCCTTATGCCAGGCTGATTACCTCCAGCTTCTCTCACCTATGGTGGAACAGGGGTGTGGACCACACTATCCACCCCTTCCTTGCCTCTAACCTGAGGGAGACCTGTCACTGTCTCACACTACCTTTTCAGTCAGGCTTCCTCTGCCCAAAATGATGGGCCTACCCGGGGGCACTCTGGCATTCTTATGGATCTTCGGTAGAAGATATACTGTCAGGTCCATAAATATTGGGACACCGACACAATTCTACCATTTTTGGCTCTATACACCACCACAATGGATTTGAAATGAAACGGACAAGATGTGCTTTAACTGCAGACTGTCAGCTTTAAATTGAGGGCATTTACATCCAAATCAGGTGAACGGTGCAGGAATTACAGCAGTTTGCATATGTGCCTCCCACTTGTTAAGGGTCCAAAAGTAATGGGACAGAATAATAATCATAAATCAAACTTTCACTTTTTAATAGTTGGTTGCAAATCCTGAAGTCTGGAACGCATAGACATCACCAGACGCTGGGTTTCATCCATGGTGATGCTCTGCCAGGCCTCTACTGCAACTGTCTTCAGTTCCTGCTTGTTCTTGGGGCATTTTCCCTTCAGTTTTGTCTTCAGCAAGTGAAATGCATGCACAATCGGATTCAGGTCCGGTGATTGACTTGGCCATTGCAGAACATTCTACTTCTTTCCCTTAAAAAACTCTTTGGTTGCTTTTGCAGTATGCTTTGGGTCATTGTCCATCTGCACTGTGAAGCACCGTCCAATGAGTTCTGAAGCATTTGGCTGAATATGGGCAGATAATATTGCCCGAAACTCTTCAGAATAAATCCTGCTGCTTTTGTCAGCAGTCACAACATCAATAAATACAAGAGAAGCAGTTCCATTGGCAGCCATACATGCCCACGCCATGACAGTACCACCACCATGCTTTACTGATGAGGTGGTATGCTTAGGATCATGAGCAGTTCCTTTCCTTCTCCATACTCTTCTCTTCCCATCACTCTGGTACAAGTTGATCTTGGTCTCATCTGTCCATAGGATGTTGTTCTAGAACTGTGAAGGCTTTTTTAGATGTCGTTTGGCAAACTCTAATCTGGCCTTCCTGTTTTTGAGGCTCACCAATGGTTTACATCTTGTGTTGAACCCTCTGTATTCACTCTGGTGAAGTCTTCTCTTGATTGTTGACTTTGACACACATACACCTACCTCCTGGAGAGTGTTCTTGATCTGGCCAACTGTTGTGAAGGGTGTTTTCTTCACCAGGGAAAGAATTCTTCGGTCATCCACCACAGTTGTTTTCCGTGGTCTTCCGGGTCTTTTGGTGTTGCTCAGCTCACCGGTGCATTCCTTCTTTTTAAGAATGTTCCAAACAGTTGTTTTGGCCAGGCCTAATGTTTTTGCTATCTCTCTGATGGGTTTGTTGTGTTTTCTCAGCCTAATGATGGCTTGCTTCACTGTTAGTGACAGCTCTTTGGATCTCATCTTGAGAGTTGACAGTAACAGATTCCAAATGCAAATAGCAGACTGGAAATGACCTCTGGACCTTTTATCTGCTCATTGTATTTGGGATAATGAGGGAATAACACACAACTGGCCATGGAACAGCTGAGAAGACAATTGTCCCATTACTTTTGGTCCCTTAACAAGTGGGAGGCACATATGCAAAACTGTTGTAATTCCTACACCGTTCGCCTGATTTGGATGTAAATACCCTCAAATTAAAGCTGACAGTCTGCAGGTAAAGCCCATCTTGTTCGTTTCATTTTAAATCCATTGTGGTGGTGTATAGAGTCAAAAATTTTAAAATTGTGTCCATGTCCCAATATTTATGGACCTGACTGTAAGGTGGATATAGTAGGTTCATTAAGCATCATGAAGAGCCTTGGATATCGTCTGATTTTCAGCAGCTTTGTCTAAAATCTGAATTAGGCTATCTTCAAATGAATGCATAGGATTGTAGGTTCATTTCTTATAGCACTCCTTCTCTCTCAGTTGTCTATAGGCCTCTCGTTCATAGAGAATATGGGGCCACACCACAATATTTCCCCCTTTATCAGAGGGTTTGAAAACGACATAAATAAAAATTTCCACGACAGTTCCCTCCTCTTTGTAATATGTCCCCTGTGTTCTTTGAATCTCTTGCTGAAACTTAGGTTTCCTCAGCTTGCCCTCGTCGATTGTGGTGCTCCTTGGGTGTCATTAACTCCATGATGATGCTCCATCTGTCGGCTCGATTTTCCGGGGAGTTGACTCTGAGGGAGGTCCTGATGTAGGGAGGTGTGGCGTGGCAATGGACATTTAGTTGGACATCCTTTCCATCAAAGACATAGATTGATCCGTAGTACAGTACAGACCAAAAGTTTGGACACACCTTCTCATTCAAAGAGTTTTCTTTATTTTCATGACTATGAAAATTGTAGATTCACACTGAAGGCATCAAAACTATGAATTAACACATGTGGAATTATATACATAACAAACAAGTGTGAAACAACTGAAAATATGTCATATTCTAGGTTCTTCAAAGTAGCCACCTTTTGCTTTGATTACTGCTTTGCACACTCTTGGCATTCTCTTGATGAGCTTCAAGAGGTAGACCCCTGAAATGGTTTTCACTTCACAGGTGTGCCCTGTCAGGTTTAATAAGTGGGATTTCTTGCCTTATAAATGGGGTTGGGACCATCAGTGGCGTTGAGGAGAAGTCAGGTGGATACACAGCTGATAGTCCTACTGAATAGACTGTTAGAATTTGTATTATGGCAAGAAAAAAGCAGCTAAGTAAAGAAAAACGAGTGGCCATCATTACTTTAAGAAATGAAGGTCAGTCAGTCAGATGAAAAAATTGGGAAAACTTTAAAAGTAAGGGCTATTTGACCATGAAGGAGAGTGATGGGGTGCTGCGCCAGATGACCTGGCCTCCACAGTCACCGGACCTGAACCCAATCGAGATGGTTTGGGGTGAGCTGGACAGCAGAGTGAAGGCAAAAGGGCCAACAAGTGCTAAGCATCTCTGGGAACTCCTTCAAGACTGTTGGAAGACCATTTCAGGGAACTACCTCTTGAAGCTCATCAAGAGAATGCCAAGAGTGTGCAAAGCAGTAATCAAAGCAAAAGGTGGCTACTTTGAAGAACCTAGAATATGACATATTTTCAGTTGTTTGACACTTGTTTGTTATGTATATAATTCCACATGTGTTAATTCATAGTTTTGATGCCTTCATAGTCATGAAAATAAAGAAAACTCTTTGAATGAGAAGGTGTGTCCAAACTTTTGGTCTGTACTGTATATCCGGGAGCTGCAATAAGGATGTGATCATCTGCACGTGCCTGGGCGATCCAATCGATCAAACAGCAGGAACATCTCACCAGGATATATAGGATAAAGAGAAAAAGGAACAACATGAGTATATATACTCCTATGTCCTTCAACCAGTTACCTATGGAAAGCAGGAAATCCCAAAAACCACCCAACGCCGTGAAAGGATTCCATCCCTTATTAGCAATAGCCCTAGCTCTGCTCTGAAGTACAGTGACCTTATCCATATTGGCCTGGACCTTATCAGTGGTATCTATGATCCAAGTACAGCAGTCCTCTCCTATAAACTCACAGAAACCCCCCTTGGAAGCTAAAAGATAATCCAGCGCCATCTTCTCCTGTAAGATGAGAGTTTTCATCTGCTTTTGTTCTTCAGTGATCTTCCGCACTGCTGCAACGGTCTCGTTGAACATCTCATCCACAATGGACGAGAAGTTGTTTAGTCGCTTCATTAATTCGATACCCCACGCAGCCCAAGCTGGGAACCATGCCCACACCTGATCATGGGAGGAAAACCGCTCTCTGCGATTCCTGGCCTGCATCCTTCCCCTCCTCCGCAATAGCAGATCCTCTCGATCAGCGGCAATATATGAAGCGGGTACAAGTTTCACTAACACACATGAACCTCTAGCGTTACGGGAAATCACCTTGTAAGTTGCAGAGTCACACAAAAAGTAGTAGGGACCTGTCAGCATTGTACATGATGAACTTTTCTGACAGTCACAGGCGCTGAGTAGGAGCATGATGGATTAGGGGATTGCTCCCTTGGTCTGGACATCACAGCCTTCCTTCCAGCAAATGTAGTCTGGCCTATTAGTGTAATTGACAAGCTTGGGAGTTTTGTTGGTCAGGTTGACTGTTATACCTGTCTCACAGGTAGTGGTCCCTATGAATTTACTCTCTGTGCCAAACTTAAGGTTGAAGCACATCTGGGGACTGCCTAACTGTCCTGATACCCATATAGGTTTGTCTAACAACAAGCAGGAATCAGAGCTAACATTAAAACTATAGCTGATGTTCCCTTCCAGGAATGTGTAGTTAAATTCTATAGGTAAATGTCTTCTAGTGGTTTGGGCAAGCTTCTGGTACTTTTTCATGCCAATACGGACGTCATATATGGCATGAACTGCCACCATGGCCGGGATGTAGTGACTAGGAGGGGGTTTCGAGCACACCCAGCAATTGGTCCTATTCGCTGCCTTAGCTGCCTGGAGGTGCATTTTAAACAATAGATTAGGATGCTTATAATGACTACCATTGATAAAATACACAAAGCTAAGAAAGATAGTAAAAACGATACACCTCATTCTGGCCTTTGGTTCAGCAGCTTCTTGCAATGACTGGCGTGGACCCAGTTGTCTCGTCCTTCGAGCTTCAGTGATTTTGGCGTCGTCAACTGTACCTGGAACGGTCCAAGATATCTCAGTTCTAGTCCCATCCTCTGATGTTTCTTGTAGATGACCCAATCACCTGGTTGGATAGAATGAACACCGGTTATTGAGTTGGGGTCCGGGATTTGCAGAGACTGTACATATCCTGTCAGCTGAGAATGTAGAGATGACAGCTATTGGGGGTAGTACAATCCTGTCTTAGGAGGGCTTCCGAACAAGACCTCGTAGGGTGATAACCCATGAGGTTTCCTGGGGGAACTCCTGATGGAATAAAGAACAATAGGGAGACATTCGGGCAACGGTTTCCGAGTGTCAGCCATAATTTTTGAAATCTGGTTCTTAATGATCCCATTGAGACGCTCAAGCTTACCACTGCTCTGAGGATGATAAGGAGTATGTAAACCCTGGTTGACGTGGAGAGCTCTACATACCTCTGCAAAGATCTGCCCGGTGAAGTGAGAGCCACGATCCGACTCGATAGTCTGCGGCAGGCCCCAACAGCACACAATCTCGGACAGGATCTTCTTTGCGGTGGTCGTGGCATTGGCGCATTTGACAGGCCACGCTTCAAGCCAACCAGAGAATAGAGAGTGAGAGGGGAGACCAGAACTATGTCGCCAACTTTCTGTACTAGTACAGCGCAGGCGGCCACAGCCCTTACACAACCTGCTGACCCTCGGATAACTGGATCTAAGGCAGTTGACAGGTACATGATGGGTCAGTACCTGGACCCATGTAGTTGGGTCAATACTCCTGTCGCATGGCCCTTTCTATCATAGCAAAAAAGGTAAAATGGTAGGTCATAGTTGGGCAGACCTAAGGCCGGTGCTTTCGAGAATTCTTGGGTCAGATCCTGGAGGATCGACCAGTCGTTGTCTGACATTTGGAAAGGTGTTTTAGATGTCAGCTTGTAGAGGGGTTCCAGTCCCTGCAGTAGTTGACCAGTCCGAGGACAGCCCTCAGTTGCCGGTGATTTTTTGGTCTCTGCAGGTCTTTCAGAGTCTGGACTCTCTGGGTGGTCAGGTGTCGGGTTCCCTGAGAGATACAGTGCCCCAAAAAGATAACTTTCTCTCTGCAAAACTGTAGATTTTCCTTACTGGCCTTGTTTACCGTTACCGCCAGGTGGTTGAGCAGTGACACAGTATGTTGATAACAATCCTCTGAAGTGGGCCAGCAAACTAGCAAGTCATCCACATACTGTAGTAACGTCACCCCTGGATTCATCGGGGTCCACTGATCCAAAATGATTTTTAATTTGCAGCTGTATTCCGAGGGACTGGTCACTGACCCCTGAGGGAGACGTGTCCAAGTGAGTTGCTGACCCGGGAATGAAAAGGCATAAAGGTATTGGCACTGGGGATACCGCATTTGGTGGTATTGAGGCCAGTAGAGTGTGTGGGTTGGGCACCATGGAAGCGTCTTCAGATAGTGCACTACTCACCACAACGCCCATTGGAGTGTACTCAATGACTGCCTGAATTTCCGATAGGATATCTGCCCCAGCAAGTTGATGGGAATGTCATCCGAGACCAATACTGACTGGATAGTTTCTGTGTGCTGACCCAATCTGCAATAGAGTGGTTTGGTGGTCTGTAATGACACTGTCTGACCTGTGAGACCTACTGTTAGCGTGCTCTCCCCAGAGAGGGGAACCTTGCCTCGAAGATCCTGAGATATCAAAACAGTTCTGGACGCAGCGGTATCAATGAGGCAAGGGAGGGGGTGTTTTAATTCCTCAAGAAAAAGGTTGATGTATGCTGACACCGATTTGCCAATGTCCTATGATGACTCATAGGCATCACTTACCATTCCTATGACAGGTGTGGAAGTGTTGTCTGGGATGAACTGCCATGTTTTGGGCAGTGCTTTCGGATGTGGCCCTCTCGACCACAGTTATGGCACTTGTAGTTACTAAACCTTTGCCTCCCTTCTCTTCCATTCTCTCTCAGGGTCCTGTGATACAAGGACCTTAGCCTCCTTGTCCTGCTTCCTTCTATCCATCTCTCTCTCTACAGCGGAGAGAGTGGACAAAATTGCAGACATGGGCATATCACTGTATTTGGGTCTGGCTAGGAGTAGCCGGTCCCGAATCTTGTTGTTGATGCCCTCCAAGAATTTGGCTCTGAGCAAGAGATGGGTGGGAGTGACCATCGTGCCATCAGGTGGTACATCAGGACCGACCTCGAGGTCCGTGTCCAGTGCCGCCTGTTTCAGGCGCTGCCAGAAACAAGCACACTCTTCACCTGGTTTTTGATTTAACTTCATCATATCCAAGGTGGAATTAGCACCGTATAGTTCTGGAAGTGTGGATTTAAGAGCTATACAAAACTCCTTACCTCCTGAGGTGGCCTGCTCATGGGTGGTGATGTTACAACCTGCTATAATGACACTGGTTACCTCCGGGCCCACCTTGGCCTGCAGAATCTGGGCACAATCCGTTCCACTCATGCAATAACTAAACTGGTTCTGGCTGAACATCCTCGCAAACCCCTGTGGGTTGGTCCTATAGTCCGATAACTTGGCCAGGATTGTCCGGATTGCTGCAGGGGTAAAAGGGACATGCCACACTACCCTCTCCATTAATACATGCTCACCTTGTGTGTTAGGTGGTCCTTCGTACTGTTGTACCCATACTGGATAGGCCTCAGACTGGGGGTTATGCAACGAGCCGGGTGCACATCTGGGAGATTGAGGCTTCATGGCAGGACTGAGACGTATCTCCTGACTCACAGCCCCATCCAATCTGAGGTCATCCAGGTTGGGATACAGTTTGGGAGTTGTGGTCATTTCGGAGGTTTTGAGCTCATTGATGCAGTCCACCCGATTTTTTTAATC
The DNA here is from genome assembly GCF_905171765.1 of Bufo bufo. Taxonomy (NCBI): domain Eukaryota; kingdom Metazoa; phylum Chordata; class Amphibia; order Anura; family Bufonidae; genus Bufo; species Bufo bufo. Next base: position 462,130,252 of record NC_053390.1, read on the forward strand.
TGGTGTCGATCCCTCTAGACTCACAGATTGTTTTTAGGTCACAGGTGGAGAAATCCTCATAGTTAGAAACAGAGGGAGGAGATGTAGAAGGAGTGAGTGCCGGAGAAGATTGAGGGGCAGGAAAGGGGGGTTGAGAAACAGTTTGAGAAGAGCTGGCAGTGTCAGAAACTACCCTGTCAGCAGTGGAGGTGGAAGTGACAGTTGGGGACTTACTTACCTCGGGTACTGGTTGTGTTTCAGTAGGCCCGGGTTTAGTGGATCTAGCCTGTTTCAACAAAGTCAGCCCAGATTGAGCCTCCTCTGATTCCTGCATTGGATCCCTAACATCAGTTACCCCCTCAGGCCAGGTGTACAGTGGATATAAAAAGTCTACATACCCCTGTTAAAATGTCAGGTTTCTGTGATGTAAAAAAAATGAGACAAAGGTAAATAATTTCAGAACATTTTCCACCTTTAATGTGACCTATAAACTGTACCACTCAACTGAAAAACAAACTGAAATCCTTTAGGTGGAGGGAAGAAAAAAATAAATAATAATAATAATGTGGTTGCATATGTGTGTACACCCTCATAAAACTGGGGATGTAGGTGTGTTCAGAATTAAGCAATCACATTCAAAATCATGTTAAATAAGAATCAACATACACCTGCCATCATTTAAAGTGCCTCTGATTAACCCCAAAAAAAGTTCAGCTGCTCTAGTTGGTCTTGCCTGAAATTTTCTTAGTCGCATCCCCCAGCAAAAGCCATGGTCCACAGAGAGCTTCCAAAACTTCAGAGGGATTTCATTGTTAAAAGGTATCAGTCAGGAGAAGGGTACAAAAGAATTTCCAAGGCATTAGATATACCATGGAACACAGTAAAGATAGTCATCATCAAGTGGATATGGCACAACGGTGACATTACCAAGAACTGGACGTCCCTCCAAAATTGATGAAAAGACAAGAAGAAAACTGGTCTGGGATGCTACCAAGAGGCCTACAGCAACATTAAAGGAGCCGCAGGAATATCTGGCAGGTACTGGCTGTGTGGTACATGTGACAACAATCTCCTGTATTCTTCATATGTCTGGGCTATGGGGTAGAGTGGCAAGATGAAAGCCTTTTCTTACGAAGAAAAACATCCAAGCCAGGTTACAGTTTGAAAAAACACATCTGAAATCTCCCAAAAGCATGTGGGAAAAGGTGTTATGGTCTGATGAAACCAAGGTTGAACTTTTTGGCCATAATTCCAAAAGATATGTTTGGGGCAAAAACAACACTGCACATCACCAAAAGAACAACATACCCACAGTGAAGCATGGTGGTGGCAGCATCATGCTTTGGGGCTGTTTTTCTTTAGCTGGAACTGGGGCTTTAGTTAAGCTAGAGGGAATTATGAACAGTTCCAAATACCAGTCAATATTGGAACAAAATCTTCAGGCTTCTGCTAGAAAGCTGAACATGAAGAGGAACTTCATCTTTCAGCATGACAACGACCCAAAGCATACATCCAAATCAACAAAGGAATGGCTTCACCAGAAGAAGATTAAAGTTTTGGAATGGCCCAGCCAGAGCCCAGACCTGAATCTGATTGAAAATCTGTGGGGTGATCTGAAGAGGGCTGTGCACTGGAGATGGCCTCGCAATCTGACAGATTTGGAGTGTTTTTGCAAAGAAGAGTGAGCAAATCTTGCCAAGTCAAAATGTGCCATTCTGATAGACTCATACCCCAAAAGACTGAGTGCGGTAATAAAATCAAAAGGTGCTTCAACAAAGTATTAGTCTGTTTTTCAATTGAGTTAAACAGTTTATAGGTCACATTAAAGGTGGAAAAAGTTCTGAAGTGATTTATCTTTGTCTCTTTTTTTTTACAGCACAGAAACCTGACATTTTAACAGGGGTGTGTAGACTTTTTATATCCACTGCACATCACACAGTTCTTCCGGATTGAAACTGCTTTCTGTACGCACTGCTTATTTACCATGATTGACTTTTGCAGCCACCATTGCGCTACCTCCAACGTTTTTATCGACTGGAGCCTGGGCCTGAACTCTGTAATAAATTTTTCCCATCTCCATACGTCAAAAATACCTTCCAGAGGGATACTCAAATTAGTTCCCTTGGACCACCTACTCCATTCTTTAAGGGGCTTTGTGGCCTTCACCCCATAACTATATCTCATGTACTGAGCAGCCGTCTGACCCCTCGAGGGGACTATTTTTTCTGCCACAACCCATCCTTGGTTAACCAAGCCATTACCAGTGTTGCCTGCATCCAGGGACACGCTTTTGACTGTACACGGAGGGTACCACCCGGCTCCTTCTCACGGTACGTCTGTCCGACCCCGACTTTTACACAGCCTATGTTGGACAGCTAGAAATCTAGTGCACTGAGAGCAGCCTATTGCTACTCTCAATGCTATTTCCACTCGCACAGGGCCTTTAGGCCAGAGCTCCTTTTGCTGGATTCCCAGTATGCCTCCTAAAGGGCTATACACACAGCTGAGCTACGCCTGTGTTTGGCCAGCGGAGGCTACCCAATAAATGAGACCCGCTTTTCTCCAGCTCAATGTGGCTCCTCCAGTCAATCTCCTGCTGATAAAGTAAAAAGAAATACTGGGTTAAAGAGAGATGAGTCCTGGAGTGGAGAACTGTCACTTGCAAAAGAGAAATAGAGGGAAAAAAGTATGCTAAGAACGAATATAGAACTGCAGAAAAAGGTAAATATGAAACTTGCCTCGCTATACAAAGGTAAATCCCGTAATTAATCAGAGATACCCAAACAAAAATAACTAAAAATAAAACCAGAAAAGAGGCCAAAGTTTGAAAAATGAAAAAAAAAAACGGAAAAAGAACTTGGTTACAACAATAAAAACCTGAAAAATAGAAATGGGTTAGTAAAAGAAAACCTGTAAAAAAAAAAAAAAAAAAAAAAAGGAGAGGAGAGGAGAGGAAAAAAACAATGTAGCCTTCTCAATAAAAATTTTCACTTTAAAGATGTCAGAAAATTTGATAAAAACACAAAAATAAAGAAAAACAGATAAAAGTAAATATCCCCAAAAAAATAAAAAAATCTAAATTTCAAGGAATTTACTGCATAAAAATGTCTAAAAATTTAAAAAGTTGTAGGAAGTGAGCCCACACCATTATTCCCGCCCCCTAGATTCAAACAAAGCTTTGCTTGCTCCACCAGGCCACATGAGGGATGCTGCAACAGCCCCACATGGTCTGCCCTAAAATGGCGGCTACTCACTTAACCAAACACTAACAATAAAACAAAAATTAGGGAGATAAAACGGTTAAAAACAGTGAAATTCTATTTAAAATGGATTTTTATCCTGTTTTTCAATTCAGATCGGGTGGATGGTTTTCCCAACTCTGAATTGATCTTAACGACAATGTGACCAAAAATGGCTCCCCTCCTCCACGCTTCCAGCCACTGAAACAAAGGGATGGATCTTACAAACACATACACAAAAACAGTGTAACAGAAATGGCTACCTTCCCCCACGCTTCCAGCCACTCAAACAAAGGAATGGATCTTACAAACACATGCACAATACAGTGTGACAGAAATGGCTACATTCCCCCACGCTTCCAGACACTCAAACAAAGGGAAGGATCTTAAAAACACATGCACAATACAGTGTAACAGAATTGGCTACCTTCCCCCACACTTTCAGCCACTCAAACAAAGGGAAGGATTTTTTACAAACATATGGACAAACAAAGACCCTTTATACTTAACCCAGAAGCAGAAAAACTGAAGGGAAATATTTGGACACCCCCTGAGAGAGTCGGTGGGTGAAGCTCAAACATGCTCATGTGGCCTGATCCACCACCACTCCCAGGACATGTGCAAATGCTTTCAAATGAATCAGCCTTTACTTAAACAGATATTGCCCTCTAATCGGACAACATCCATTTAATCCAGTACAAATCTCCTACTGACCCAAAGGGAATCTCTGTTAGACATGGTTCCGAAAGGGGGAATCAGTCCCTGAGGAAGGTCTTTTAAAACAGGGTCGACCAAGAAAGGTGATATAGCATTTACATGGACACCAGTCCCACCAACCAATGTTTAGCAGCATGTTGGTGGCATGGTTCAGTGAGACCGGCATCAGTGTGCTACACCCCACCGTTGCTGATGAGGACCCGCTGGTAGCTTTCACTAAGAACATTGCTCTCTGCAGCCATTGGATCCCCCTCAAACCAACGGTGGCGGCTTTCACATGGGGGAGTAGGAACCCGAGTGCTGATCTATAGATTTTCCCTGGTACCGCCATGACCCAATCACGCGTCAGACTTTACACAGGGAGTCATACACAAAATAAACCTACATAACATTCCTAAGCTAAAGAGAAAGTCCACTATAGTCATCCTATGCTAATAAAAATTTCCACGACACTGGCATGGAGGTAAAACTCATTAAATACTTGCTAAGGAATTCAAAGTGGTCATGGCCAAATCTTGCAACCCTTATATCTATAATAACACTCAAGTGAAAATATTTGACTCCACAGGTAGATCCAATACATTGGCATCATATTATACCTCACTTTACAATTTTGCAGATGATAACGCAACCTAGTTCAGCAAATATAACATCTTTCTTAGGTCAGCTTAACTTGCCTAATCTAACTGAATCAGAGATCTCTGCTCTCTCAGCACCCTTTATCAATGAGGAGGTGATGCGAGTTAGAAAGACTCTTCAGGCTAATAAATCACCACGACCGGATGGGTTGACCAGTGAGTATTATAAAACTCATAAACTTGCTTTAGCCCCTTATTTGTCTAGGATGTTTAATTATATAGCATCCAAGGGTTCTTTCGCTTCAGAAATGTTGAGAGCTATTGTCATCACTCTGCCTAAGCCTGTTAAAACCCCTGATGAAGCTGCAAATTTCCATCCCATTTCATTGCTAAACATGAGAATGGTGCTAGAAGTCTTTGGTTTCCCACAAAACATTATTACTAGAGTTGAGCGAACAACTGGATGTTCGGGTTCGAGAAGTTCGGCCGAACTTCCCGGAAATGTTTGGGTTCGGGATCCGAACCCGATCCGAACTTCGTCCCAAACCCGAACCCCATTGAAGTCAATGGGGACCCGAACTTTTGGGCACTAAAAAGGCTGTAAAACAGCCAAGGAAAGAGCTAGAGGGCTGCAAAAGGCAGCAACATGTAGGTAAATCCCCTGCAAACAAATGTGGATAGGGAAATGAATTAAAATTAAAATAAAAAAAATAAAAATGAACCAATATCAATTGGACAGAGGTCCCATAGCAGAGAATTTGGCTTCACGTCAGCAGAGAATCAGTCTCTTCATGCCATAGCAAAGAATCTGGCTTCATGTCAGCAGAGAATCAGTCTCTTCATGCCATAGCAGAGAATCTGGCTTCATGTCAGCGCAGAATCAGTCTTCATGTCATAGCAGAGAATCAGGCTTCACGTCACCCACCACTGGAACAGGCCACTGTCACACATTTAGGCCCCGGCACCCAGACAGAGGAGAGCGGTCCCGTAACAGAGAATCTGGCCTTATGTCAGCGCAGAATCTGTCTTCATGTCATAGCAGAGAATCAGGCTTCACGTCACCCACCACTGGAACAGGCCACTGTCACACATTTAGGCCCCGGCACCCAGACAGAGGAGAGCGGTCCCGTAACAGAGAATCTGGCCTTATGTCAGCGCAGAATCTGTCTTCATGTCATAGCAGAGAATCAGGCATCACGTCACCTACCACTGGAACAGGCCACTGTCACACATTTAGGCCCAGGCACCCAGGCAGAGGAGAGAGGTCCCGTAACAGAGAATCTGGCCTTATGTCAGTGCAGAATCTGTCTTCATGTCATAGCAGAGAATCAGGCATCACGTCACCCACCACTGGAACAGGCCACTGTCACACATTTAAGCCCAGGCAGAGGAGAGAGGTCCCGTAACAGAGAATCTGGCCTTATGTCAGCGCAGAATCTGTCTTCATGTCATAGCAGAGAATCAGGCTTCACGTCACCCACCACTGGAACAGGCCACTGTCACACATTTAGGCCCCGGCACCCAGACAGAGGAGAGCGGTCCCGTAACAGAGAATCTGGCCTTATGTCAGCGCAGAATCTGTCTTCACGTCATAGCAGAGAATCAGGCTTCACGTCACCCACCACTGGAACAGGCCACTGTCACACATTTAGGCCCAGGCACCCAGGCAGAGGAGAGAGGTCCCGTAACAGAGAATCTGGCCTTATGTCAGCGCAGAATCTGTATTCATGTCATAGCAGAGAATCATGCTTCACGTCACCCACCACTGGAACAGGCCACTGTCACACATTTAGGCCCAGGCACCCAGGCAGAGGAGAGAGGTCCCGTAACAGAGAATCTGGCCTTATGTCAGCGCAGAATCTGTCTTCATGTCATAGCAGAGAATCAGGCTTCACGTCACCCACCACTGAAACAGGCCACTGTCACACATTTAGGCCCAGGCACCCAGGCAGAGGAGAGAGGTCCCGTAACAGAGAATCTGGCCTTATGTCAGCGCAGAATCTGTCTTCATGTCATAGCAGAGAATCAGGCTTCACGTCACCCACCACTGGAACAGGCCACTGTCACACATTTAGGCCCATGCACCCAGGCAGAGGAGAGAGGTCCCGTAACAGAGAATCTGGCCTTATGTCAGCGCAGAATCTGTATTCATGTCATAGCAGAGAATCAGGCTTCACGTCACCCACCACTGGAACAGGCCACTGTCACACATTTAGGCCCAGGCACCCAGGCAGAGGAAAGAGGTCCCGTAACAGAGAATCTGGCCTTATGTCAGCGCAGAATCTGTCTTCATGTCATAGCAGAGAATCAGGCTTCACGTCACCCACCACTGGAACAGGCCACTGTCACACATTTAGGCCCCGGCACCCAGACAGAGGAGAGCGGTCCCGTAACAGAGAATCTGGCCTTATGTCAGCGCAGAATCTGTCTTCATGTCATAGCAGAGAATCAGGCTTCACGTCACCCACCACTGGAACAGGCCACTGTCACACATTTAGGCCCAGGCACCCAGGCAGAGGAGAGAGGTCCCGTAACAGAGAATCTGGCCTTATGTCAGCGCAGAATCTGTCTTCATGTCATAGCAGAGAATCAGGCTTCACGTCACCCACCACTGGAACAGGCCACTGTCACACATTTAGGCCCCGGCACCCAGACAGAGGAGAGCGGTCCCTTAACAGAGAATCTGGCCTTATGTCAGCGCAGAATCTGTCTTCATGTCATAGCAGAGAATCAGGCATCACGTCACCCACCACTGGAACAGGCCACTGTCACACATTTAGGCCCAGGCACCCAGGCAGAGGAGAGAGGTCCCGTAACAGAGAATCTGGCCTTATGTCAGCGCAGAATCTGTCTTCATGTCATAGCAGAGAATCAGGCATCACGTCACCCACCACTGGAACAGGCCACTGTCACACATTTAGGCCCAGGCAGCGGAGAGAGGTCCCGTAACAGAGAATCTGGCCTTATGTCAGCGCAGAATCTGTCTTCATGTCATAGCAGAGAATCAGGCTTCACGTCACCCACCACTGGAACAGGCCACTGTCACACATTTAGGCCCCGGCACCCAGACAGAGGAGAGCGGTCCCGTAACAGAGAATCTGGCCTTATGTCAGCGCAGAATCTGTATTCATGTCATAGCAGAGAATCAGGCTTCACGTCACCCACCACTGGAACAGGCCACTGTCACACATTTAGGCCCAGGCACCCAGGCAGAGGAGAGAGGTCCCGTAACAGAGAATCTGGCCTTATGTCAGCGCAGAATCTGTATTCATGTCATAGCAGAGAATCAGGCTTCACGTCACCCACCACTGGAACAGGCCACTGTCACACATTTAGGCCCAGGCACCCAGGCAGAGGAGAGAGGTCCCGTAACAGAGAATCTGGCCTTATGTCAGCGCAGAATCTGTCTTCATGTCATAGCAGAGAATCAGGCATCACGTCACCCACCACTGGAACAGGCCACTGTCACACATTTAGGCCCAGGCACCCAGGCAGAGGAGAGAGGTCCCGTAACAGAGAATCTGGCCTTATGTCAGCGCAGAATCTGTCTTCATGTCATAGCAGAGAATCAGGCTTCACGTCACCCACCACTGGAACAGGCCACTGTCACACATTTAGGCCCAGGCAGAGGAGAGAGGTCCCGTAACAGAGAATCTGGCCTTATGTCAGCGCAGAATCTGTCTTCATGTCATAGCAGAGAATCAGGCTTCACGTCACCCACCACTGGAACAGGCCACTGTCACACATTTAGGCCCAGGCACCAAGTCAGTGGTGTAGTACAGTCGATATGAACCACATGAAGTTTCACCAAATATCCAGTCTGCAGGTTTGCAATAGGGTCATACCAATATACAGGAGCTGCAGCAATGATCACTTGTTAAATATAGTTCCATATATTCATAAGCTGTTAGCAGAGAGTCAGGACATGCTAAATAAACCTCTTCAAATGTGCTATTAGATAACTGAGGAAAGTTTTAACAGACAGAGTCTTTACAGTGGACTCTTCCAGAAAGCCCCCTGTGTATTCTGCTACTTGGTTTGGTCTCCTCAGTGCAGACATTTACTGTGAAGGAGGTAGGATCTCTGTCTAAGTTCTCTAAAGATAAAGTTCATTTATCTATTGTAAAAAGTTATAATATATACCCATAATAGTTCTGTAGAATGTAAAGAGGTGACTGTATGTTTTTTAGCAGCCTTTAAACCCTGCAGCACATGCTAGGCTGAGTAGATGATGCACAGTTAAAGAGACATGTGTTCTTCCTAAAATGGCTGCAAGACATGCTGTATTCCAGGTCACCCTGCTGCAATATCTTTGTAAATGATTTTCTCTTGTTCATTTTTCTGTATGCTTTGTTATATCCTGTAACATGTATGTGGGAATGTAATATAATGACTGCCTGTTATGATATAGGTGGGCTGGTGACCTGGCTGTATACCACATAGTGGCAGTGTTTCCCTGTTGTATTACAGGCTCCAGCCAAGTGCACCACACCTCAATAAAGCTTTAAACTACAGAAGACCTGATTGTCGTCCCTTAGAGTCCACTTAGAGTTTATGCCTAGAGGAGCTGGTGACCGAGTGAGTGTGAAAGCTGGAGGTGTCGCAGATGGTGCAAGGAAAAGAGGGTTACATTTGGTGCCGTGACTCGGATGTCATCATTCTGCTCAAAGTGACCAGTGAAGATACCTAAAGTCACCAGTGTGCGAGTTCTGAGGTGATTGTGCCACGGCGGAGCTGCTAGGCGGCAGATTGACCTTATTAGCGGTTTATATCCTCTCAGGAATAGAAGAGTGGACGAGCCAGAGCCCGCGGAAGAGCAAGTGCCAGGAGGCAGCCCATCCAAGGACAGCCTGGACAGGAGCAAGAGGCTCAAGAACCTAGACGCATTGAAAGACCCCAGCAGCCACCAGCCGAGCCTTTGCTTGTGGGAAGAGGGCGCCAGAGAGGCCCGCCAGTAGTGGAGAGACCTCCGACTGATGTTCTGCAGCTTTTAGCTGGATTTCAGGACATATCCCTCGGAGAACGGGGTGGCCGCAGGCGTGACTTCCATGACCTTGGAGTGAACACCTGGCAGACCATTGAATAGAAATGTGAGACCTGTGCACTGTGTGACAGGTTAAGGTTTAATCACAGAATCAGACTTCTATCTGCACGGTAGCGTGTGTCTTAGGTTTTTCTGAATGACACTATCAGTACCTTCAATGTAAGATATCCTTTTTGGGATAGATTTCAAGTAGGCCTCAAATACCAGAAACTAGTTATTTTGAGAATGGCAAATTTGGGAATGCTTTTTCAACCCAGAACAAAAAGTCTGCTTTGACGGTCACTACAAATAACTTGACCAGCTAAAACTGTGCAGATTTGGTTGAATAGAGATGTGAGACCTGTTTTTTTTTGCGCTGTGTGACAGTTATAGGTTTAATCACAGAATGACACTTCTATCAGCACGCTAGCGTGTGTCTTAGGTTTTTCTGAATGACACTATCAATAACTTCAATGTAAGATTTTCTTTTTGGGATAGATTTCAAGTAGGCCTCAAATACCACAAAGTAGTTATTTTCAGAATGGCAAATTTTGGAATGCTTTTTCAACCCAGAACAAAAAGTCTGCTTTGACGGTCACTACAAATAACTTGACCAGCTAAAACTGTGCAGATTTGGTTGAATAGAGATGTGAGACCTGGTTTTTTTTGCGCTGTGTGACAGTTATAGGTTTAATCACAGAATGACACTTCTATCAGCACGCTAGCGTGTGTCTTAGGTTTTTCTGAATGACACTATCAATAACTTCAATGTAAGATTTTCTTTTTGGGATAGATTTCAAGTAGGCCTGAAATACCACAAACTAGTTATTTTCAGAATGGCAAATTTGGGAATGCTTTTTCAACCCAGAACAAAAAGTCTGCTTTGACGGTCACTACAAATAACTTGACCAGCTAAAACTGTGCAGATTTGGTTGAATAGAGATGTGAGACCTGTTTTTTTTTTGCGCTGTGTGACAGTTATAGGTTTAATCACAGAATGACACTTCTATCAGCACGCTAGCGTGTGTCTTAGGTTTTTCTGAATGACACTATCAATAACTTCAATGTAAGATTTTCTTTTTGGGATAGATTTCAAGTAGGCCTCAAATACCACAAACTAGTTATTTTCAGAATGGCAAATTTGGGAATGCTTTTTCAACCCAGAACAAAAACTCTGCTTTTACGGTCACTACAAATAACTTGACCAGCTAAAACTGTGCAGATTTGGTTGAATAGAAATGTCAGGTCTATTTTTTAGGCGCTGGGTGACAGACTCAACTTGCCCCTGATGTAATATATGGCCAAAAAATAACCACACTGTTGATGGTTAAATGCACTTGGGTGACACAGGCTCAGCCTGCAGCTGATGTAGTATATGGCCAAAAAATAATCTGACTGTTGATGGTTAAATGCACTTGGGTGAAACAGACTCAGCCTGCAGCTGATGTAGTATATGGCCAAAAAATAACCAGACTGTTGATGGTTAAATGCACTTCGGTGACACAGGCTCAGCCTGCAGCTGATGTAGGATATAGCACAAAATAACCACACTATCGATGGTTAAATACACTTGGTGATAGCTCGTGCTGGCGCACCACAAGTCACAAAATGGCCGCCGATCACCCAGAAAAAAAGTGATCTAAAAACGCTCTGGGCAGCCTCAAAAAAGTGAGCAAGTCAATAATAGCACTTCAATGATCCACAGCTGCAGATCGATCACAGAATGAAGTCTTTTGGAGGAGTTAATCTGCCTAATCTCGCCCTAACGTCGCAACTGCAACCTCTCCCTATGCTTGAATCAGCAGAGTGACGTGCAGCGCTACGTGACCCAAGCTTATATAGAGGCTGGGTCACATGCTGCACTGGCCAATCACAGCCATGCCAATAGTAGGCAAGGCTGTGATGGCCTCTTGGGGCAAGTAGTATGACGCTTGTTGATTGGCTGCTTTGCAGCCTTTCAAAAAGCGCCAAGAAAGCGCCGAACACCGAACCCGAACCCGGACTTTTACGAAAATGTTCGGGTTCGGGTCCGTGTCACGGACACCCCAAAATTCGGTACGAACCCGAACTATACAGTTCGGGTTCGCTCATCCCTAATTATTACCACTATTATGGCTTTGTACTCGTGTCCCAGTGCCCCTTTAGAATTACTAATGGCACCAGGAAGCGTTGTCCCCTGTCCCCTCTAATTTTTGCCCTTATTATGGAGCCCTTTGCTTAATCTATTAGACTTTCATCTGAGGTTGATGGTGTACACATTGGTCCTAGGGAACACCGTACAGGACTCTTTGCTGATTATGTCATTCTCTGCCGTTCCTCTACCAACAAATCTCTACAGGCAGTTTCACAGATGTGAAAGTGTCTTTAATATCCATTACAACTGAGCATGCAGTATGCGTGGAATCACCAGAACGTTAGGGTCCCTATCCACACTTTGATACTACCTGTCACTAAAGGTGGATTGGGGTGTCCATTATTCCTATTATTACGCAACCATGGTAGACCAGTTGAAAGCATGGTGGATGAATGGTCTATGTAAACCATGGGTACATATTGAATCCTGTATAAACAAATTCCCCCAGTCTCTCGGATCTCTTATAGGCCACCAGACTTTAATGTAAAACTTTAGCTTCCCAGTCACCTACAGTTAATGCAGACATTAAAATTTGGATTCAATTAGTTAAACAGTCGAATATCATCCCACTTCAGCTTTTCTCAATCCCACTCTCTATCCTGCATATTCTCCTTCCTCGTGCTAATTTTGTTAGTTGGAATAATGCTGGCATCTCAGTATTGGGTACTTTTATGCATGAAGCAATCCTCCAGTCTTTTGACCGCATAATGGCTGCTTATAATTTTACCGTGTTGTGATTTTTTAAAATATTTGAAACTGGGACATTTGATATCTTCTTTTCCGGCATCTTCCTTGGATCCAGTGTCCTCCTAGGACTTACTTGTGGGTACGATTGTTGACAGTGTTTAACCTTCCGTACAAAGTTTCCACTGCATTAATCATCTTGAAGTATCTAGGAAATTATTGTGCTGATGGTACTACACCCTCTATCACCTCTCTAAATTGTTCCCCACTTACTCACCCTTGTGTTGGAGATGTGGAAAACAGGTAGGTTCCCTTAACCCTTTGAGGACCGACCAAAGGACGTATTTGTCCCATGTTTTTAATTGCCTGTATCACCTGATTAAGAACTTAAAATACTTTTTTTTTTTTGTTTGAGTCAAAATATTAGTTCTTATCAACAAATGGATCTAGCTTTATTTATTGTTCAAATACATTCTTAACCCCTTAAGGACTTAGGACGTACCGGTACGCCATGTTTGCCGAGTCCTTAAGGACCCAGGACATACCGGTACGTCCTAACTTTAAAAATACATTGCGGCGGGGGTTAATCGGAACAGGATGTCCGCTGAAATCATTCAGCGGGCATCCTGTCACAACGCCGGGGAGGTCATGTGACCCCCCCGCATCGGCGATCACAGCAAACCGCAGGTCAATTCAGATCTGCTGTTTGCTGCGTTTCCGGTCCATTCGATGAACCGGAAAAGGACGGTAATCGGTGGTGTGATTACACACCACCAATCACAGTCCGAGCATTTTGGGGAGGCGGTGCTGGCTGTGGTGCTGATTGGTGCTGTCCTTGGTGCTGATTGGTGCAGGAGATTCAAACTCCCGGCGCTCCTCTCTCCCCTCCTCTTCCTGCTGCTGCACCTGCACCGTCCAGCACCGTCCTCACCAGCTCCTGCGGACCCCCCTGTCGGCACCCATCACCCTCCTGCACCCATCACCCTCCAGGTAGGTTAGGGTCAGTGAGGGAGAGGCACGATTAGGCAGGGATAGAAGGGAGAGTTAGTTAGGGAATAGAAAAAAAAAAACACTTTATCTGATTTATTGTCTCTGGTGGTCTCTGGTGGTTGGGGTCCACAGCACTTAGCTGTGAGACCCTAGACCCACCCAGGGGTGCTGCCACTTGCCGTCCCCAGCCCTCCTGCACCACCAGCCCCCTTCCCCCCCCACCACCACTTTATTTTTTTTGCGTGCGCTGACTGTGGCCGTCACTCTTAGCCTCCGGCCACTGTTAGCGCATCGCCCGCCCCACCGCTGATCAGCAAGTTTGAACTTTTTTTTTTTTCTAACAAGTATGTGAACACCCGTGCCCCCACACACACGCACATACAATAAAGTTTTACACGCATGCACATACACACACACATACCCATGGCCCGCCGGATGTTCTCGGTGGAGGAGGCATACGCCCAGCTTGCCTTTGACCCTGAGAGCCCCAGTGAGGATGAGGATGACCCCACGTTCCTCTTGTCATCCGCATCCTCCTCATCATCATCTGATGACGATGAGCCCCAAGGCGGCGGAGACGGAGACGCCGCCAGGCGGAGCCAGGGGCCCCACATGCTAGGGACCGTGTGGCCCACCCTAGTACGAGCCACCCTGGGGCTCGTACTGGTTTTCCGGCCCACCAAATAAGCCCACCGGAGCCCCCTACCGGTGAACTTAGCTGGTGTCCCCCAGTGGATTTTCAGCCCGAGATTCCGGATTTTGTTGGCAATCCAGGAATCCAGATTCCCACAGTGGGGTTCACTGAAATGGACCTTTTTAGTTTTTTTTTCAGTGACCCATTTGTGAATCTGATGGTGGAGCAGACGAACCTGTACGCCCAACAGTTTGTTGCTCAGCATCCGGGCTCCTTTCTCGCTAGACCCGGTGGCTGGACGCCGGTCAGTGCAGCCGAAATGAGGACGTTTTGGGGCCTCGTGCTGCACATGGGTCTAGTGCAAAAACCCAGTGTCAGGCAATACTGGAGTAGGGACATACTCTACCAGACTCCACTCTAGAGTATGGCCATGACACGCCCCCGTTTGAGGCCATCCGGAAATGTCTGCATTATCTGAATAATGCAGACATTTCCGGATGGCCTCAAACGGGGGCGTGTCATGGCCATACTCCCCCCCCCCCCGAGGTGATCCTGCCCACGACCATCTGTATAAGATACGGCCGGTCATCGATCACTTCGGGGCCAAATTTGCGCAGGCCTACGTACCTGGAAGGGAGGTCGCGGTTGATGAGTCTCTCATTGCGTTCAAGGGGAGACTCAGTTTCCGCCAATACATTCCCATTAAGCGGGCGAGGTATGGCGTGAAAATGTACAAAATTTGTGAGAGTACCTCAGGGTACACTTACAAATATCATGTGTACGAGGGGCGAGATTCCCGTATTGAACCCCCAGAATGTCCCCCCACTCTGGGTGTTAGCAGGAAACTCGTGTGGGACCTTATGCACCCACTGCTAGATAAGGGTTACCACTTGTACGTGGATAACTTTTATACTAGCATTCCCTTTTTCAGGTCCCTTGCCGCCAGATCCACATCCGCTTGTGGGACCGTGTGGAAAAATCAACACGGCCTCCCTACCTACCCCCTCCAGGTACCTATCCCCAGGGGTGAGACCCGTGCCCTTACCAGTGGAAACCTGTTGCTGGTCAGGTATAAGGACAAGAGGGATGTCCTTGTACTGTCCACAATCCACGGTAACAGCATCACCCCTGTCCCTGTGCGAGGTACCACTGCAACGGTCCTCAAGCCCGATTGTATCGTCGACTACAATCGGTATATGGGAGGAGTTGATCTCTCTGATCAAGTCCTCAAGCCATATAATGCCATGCGCAAAACCCGGGCATGATACAAAAAAGTTGAGGTCTACTTGGTACAGGTTGCCTTGTACAAAGCTTTTGTACTATCCCGAAGCGCTGGCAGCACAGGGACATTCCTCCAATTCTATGAGAGAGTCCTCAAGGACCTGAGTTTTTCAGACCGGGAAAGAGCAGGCCGGAATTGGAGGCGCCCGGATCGTCCCTGGCCAACATTTTCCAGGTGTGGTCCCCCATACTGGAAAGAAGGGACGAACCCAAATAAAGTGCAGAGTGTGTCACAGGAGGGGGATACGGAAGGACACCACCACTCAATGTGACACGTGCCCCGATCATCCGAGCCTCTACGTTATCGATTGCTTCAGAGAGTATCACACTTCCATGGAGTACTACATTTTTATAATACCCAACAGTCCCCTAGAGAACATAAAAAACTATGGCTCTCAGACTTTGGAGACACGGAAACAATTTTTATTTCAAAAAATATTAGTTTTAGTGCAGGCATCCTCAAACTGCGGCCCTCCAGATGTTGTAAAACTATAACTCCCAGCATGCCCAGACAACCTAAAGCTATCAGCAGGGCATGGTGGGAATTGTAGTTTTACAACATCTGGAGGGCCGCAGTTTGAGGATGCCTGCTTAGTGTCTCCAAAGTCTGAGAGCCATACATATTGGGCATCGCCACATCCGTAAAAATCTTCTCTATAAAAATAACATTTAACCCAACCCCACCGGATGAACAGCGTTAAAAAAAAAAAAAAAAATTGTAAAAAAAACCACATTTTTTGTCACCTAACATCACAAAAAGTGTAATAGCGAGCGATCAAAATGTCATATGCACCCCCAATTAGTGCCAATAAAACCGCCATCTCATCCTGCAAAAAATTAGCCCCTACATAAGATTAAAACGATGCCAAAACACCCATTTTTTGGCAAAATTTCCATTTGAATCCTTTTTTTCCGGTAATAAAGCAAGGGTTAACAGCCAAACAAAACTAAATATTTATTACCCTGATTCTGTAGTTTGCAGAAACACCCCATATGTGGTCGTAAATGGCTATATAGCCACACGGCAGGGCATAGAACGAAGGGAACACCATATGGTTTCTGGAAGGCAGATTTTGATGGACTGGTTTATTTACACCATGTCCCATTAGAAGCCCCCCTGATGTAGCCTAGACTAGAAACTCAAAAAAGTGACCACAACTAAGAAACTACACCCCTCAAGGTATTCAAAAGTTACTTTACAAACTTTGTTAACCCTTTAGGTGTTCCACAAAACGAAATAGCGAATGTAGAAACAATTTTAGAATTTAAATTTTTTGTTACCTTGCCTCAAAAAAGTGTAATATAGAGCAACCAAAAATCATATTTACCCTAAAATAGTCCCAAAACAACAACCACCTTATCCTGTAGTTTCCTAGATGGGGTCACTTTTATGGAGTTTCTACTCTAGGGGTGCATCAGGGGGGCTTGAAAGGGTACATGGTGTAAATAAACCAGTATAGCAAAATCTGCCTTCCAAAAACCATATGGCGTTTCCCTTCTTCTATGTCCTGCCGTTTAGCCAAATAGTAGTTTACGACCACATATGGGGTTTTTCTGCAAACTACAGAATCAGGGCAACCCATATTGAGTTTTGTTTGGCTGTTAACCCATTTTTTCCAGTAATAAAGTAAGGGTTAAAATGGAAAATTTTCCAAAAAATAGAAATTCCAAAATTGTTTCTCCATCTACCATTAACTCTTGTGGAACACCTAAAGGGTTAACAAAGTTTGTAAACCCAGTTTTGAATACCTTAGAAACATAGAAACATAGAATGTGTCGGCAAATAAGAACCATTTGGCCCATCTAGTCTGCCCAATATACTGAGTACTATGGATAGCCCCTGGCCCTATCTTATATGAAGGATGGCCTTATGCCTATCCCATGCATGCTTAAACTCCTTCACTGTATTTGCAGCTACCACTTCTGCAGGAAGGCTATTCCATGCATCCACTACTCTCTCAGTAAAATAATACTTCCTGATATTACTTTTAAACCTTTGTCCCTCTAATTTAAAGCTATGTCCTCTTGTAGCAGTTTTTCTTCTTTTAAATATTCTCTCCTCTTTTACCTTGTTGATTCCCTTTATGTATTTAAAAGTTTATATCATATCCCCTCTGTCTCGTCTTTCTTCCAAGCTATACATGTTAAGGTCCTTTAATCTTTCCTGGTAAGTTTTATCCTGCAATACATGTACCAGTTTAGTAGCTCTTCTCTGAACTCTCTCCAAAGTAGCAATATCCTTCTGGAGATATGGTCTCCAGTACTGAGCACAATACTCCAAATGAGGTCTCACTAGTGCTCTGTAGAGCGGCATGAGCACCTCCCTCTTTCTACTAGTAATGCCTCTCCCTATACACCCAAGCATTCTGCTAGCATTTCCTGCTGCTCTATGATATTGTCTGCCTACCTTTAAGTCTTCTGAAATAATGACCCCAAAAATCCCTTTCCTCAGATACTGAGGTTAGGACTGTGTCACTGATTTTATATTCTGCTCTTGGGTTTTTACGCCCCAGGTGCATTATTTTGCACTTATCCACATTAAATTTTAGTTGCCAGATTTTTGACCATTCCTCTAGTTTTCCTAAATCCTTTTCCATTTGGTGTATCCCTCCAGGAACATCAACCCTGTTACAAATCTTTGTGTCATCAGCAAAAAGACACACCTTACCATCGAGGCCTTCTGCAATTTCACTGATAAAGATATTAAACAATATGGGTCCCAGAACAGATCCCTGAGGTACCCCACTGGTAACAAGACCTTGGTCTGAATATACTCCATTGACTACAACCCTCTGTTGCCTGTCCCTCAGCCACTGCCTAATCCATTCAACAATATGGGAGTCCAAGCCCAAAAACTGCAATTTATTGATAAGCCTTCTGTGTGGGACAGTATCGAAAGCCTTACTGAAGTCTAGATAAGCGATGTCTACTGCCCCTTCGCCATCTATTGTTTTAGTCACCAAATCAATAAGATTAGTTTGACATGATCTCCCTGAAGTAAACCCATGCTGTTTTTCATCTTTCAATCCATGGGATTTTAGATGTTCCACAATCCTCTCCTTAAGTATGGTTTCCATTAATTTCCCCACTATATATGTCAGGCTTACTGGCCTATAGTTGCCCGATTCCTCCCTACTACCTTTCTTGTGAATCGGCACAACATTTGCTAATTTCCAATCTTCTGGAACGACTACTGTTGCCAGTGATTGGTTAAATAAATCTGTTAATGGTTTTGCTAGTTCACCGCTGAGCTCTTTTAATAGCTTTGGGTGTATCCCATTAGGCCCCTGTGACTTATTTGTATTGATTTTAGACAGCTGACTTAGAACCTCTTCCTCTGTAAAGACACATGCATCAAAAGATTCATTAGTCTTCTTTCCTAACTGAGGTCCTTTTCCTTCATTTTCCTTCGTAAAGACTGAACAGAAGTATTCATTGAGGCAGTCAGCTAGTTCTTTATCTTCTTCCATATACCTTCCTTCTTTTGTTTTTAATTTTGTAATTCCTTGTTTTAGTTTCCTTTTTTCATTTATGTATCTGAAGAATGCCTTATCGCCTTTTTTCCCTGACTGAGCTAATTTCTCTTCTGCCTGTGCTTTAGAAGCTCTTATAACTTGTTTGGCCTCTCTATGCCTAATCTTGTAAATTAGCCTGTCACCCTCATTTTTTTTATTTTATATAATTCCTAAATGCTATCTTTTTGTTTTTAATGATTTTGGCCACGTCTGCTGAGTACCTTAGTGGTCTTTTCCTTTTTTTGCTTTTACTGACAAGCCTAATGCAATTTTCTGTTGCCTTCAATAGTGCCTCTTTTAAGTAGTCCCATTTCTCCTGGACTCCAATGAAACTGTTACAATCTGATAGGGACTCGTATACCACTAATCTAATTTTAGAAAAGTCAGTTTTTCTAAAATCTAAAACTTTTGTTTTTGTGTGGTGTGACTCAGTCACTGTACTTATCGTAAACCACACTGACTGGTGATCACTAGATCCCAAGCTTTCCCCTACAGTAATATCATATACCAAATTCCTATTTGTGAATACTAAATCTAAAATGTATAGAAGAAGTACAGCGGCTCACCTCCTCAGTATATGGAAAAGGTGCTCACCCCCAGGTCCCACCCTCAGGACCGAGTGAGAAATTGAATGTAAAAAGACAGGTGTGGGGGGGCACACTACAAAAGGGAACACCAAACAACAAATTAATAGTACACTTTATTCCACTGAATTGTGGTAAAATCCTAAAAACATACCCCTAAAATACAAATAAAATATAGACCATATACAAATCTATAAAAATGCACACAAGGGAATGACACGGTTAAATACCCAAATAGCAGCTAATGAACTTGAGCGGCACACCAATATTGTCCACAATCGCAGAATGTCCCATAGGTATCCAAATCTAGTGGATTAGTGTAACACAGTTCTTACTGGGTTACCCCCAATTCAAGCCTGTGGGGCCCAATAGTTTGCTGGGTATGGCCTATGATAAACGGCTCACTACCGCTGCCACAATACCTGCACGTGCTGTCTCTGCTCAGACTCGGCTCGGTCTTACCGGTCTTCACTGCTAATCCTGCAGCGGTGGTATGGAAGGCCGCACACCCGCAGCGTCCCACGAGGTGTGCTTCCGCCTGCACGTATCGTCCCACGTGACCGGGTATCCAAGGAGACCGGATGCTTTGCTACTGTGACGTCAGTATTGTGCGACAGCTTTCACAGCGGCGCTGTTCAGTTCACTTTATCTTCTTTTCTTTGCCGGCTTTGTTTTCTTTGGTATGCGGTGGCTCCTCAGTGGCCACTGAGGAAGGGGCGAGGGACCCCGAAATGCGTCTGGCGGTAGTTAGAGTGAGCGTTGATCCACCGCATACCAAAGAAAACAAAGCCGGCAAAGAAAAGAAGATAAAGTGAACTGAACAGCGCCGCTGTGAAAGCTGTCGCACAATACTGACGTCACAGTAGCAAAGCATCCGGTCTCCTTGGATACCCGGTCACGTGGGACGATACGTGCAGGCGGAAGCACACCTCGTGGGACGCTGCGGGTGTGCGGCCTTCCATACCACCGCTGCAGGATTAGCAGTGAAGACCGGTAAGACCGAGCCGAGTCTGAGCAGAGACAGCACGTGCAGGTATTGTGGCAGCGGTAGTGAGCCGTTTATCATAGGCCATACCCAGCAAACTATTGGGCCCCACAGGCTTGAATTGGGGGTAACCCAGTAAGAACTGTGTTACACTAATCCACTAGATTTGGATACCTATGGGACATTCTGCGATTGTGGACAATATTGGTGTGCCGCTCAAGTTCATTAGCTGCTATTTGGGTATTTAACCGTGTCATTCCCTTGTGTGCATTTTTATAGATTTGTATATGGTCTATATTTTATTTGTATTTTAGGGGTATGTTTTTAGGATTTTACCACAATTCAGTGGAATAAAGTGTACTATTAATTTGTTGTTTGGTGTTCCCTTTTGTAGTGTGCCCCCCCACACCTGTCTTTTTACATTCTAAATCTAAAATGGCCTCCTTCCGGGTTGGCTCCTCAACTACTTGCTGTAGAGATAATCCCAGTAGGGAATTTAGAATATCTGTACTCCTGGCAGAACTAGCTATTTTGGTTTTCCAGTTTACATCAGGAAGATTGAAGTCTCCCATAATGATAACTTCCCGCTTCAATGTCATTTTAGCTATTTCCTCAACTAGTAGATCATCTAATTCTTTGACTTGGCTAGGTGGTCTATATATCACACCTACACGAGTTACCTTATGATTATCAAGCTGCAAGGTAACCCAAACTGACTCTAAATTGTTCTCGCTAACTTGTATCAAATTAGATTTCATGCTGTCTTTCACATACAGGGCCACCCCTCCCCCCTTCTTGCCTTCTCTGTCTTTCCTGTATAGAGAGAACCCTGGTATTGATATATCCCAGTCATTACTCCCCTTGAACCACGTCTCAGTAACAGCCACTACATCTATATTCTCAGATGCCATTATAGCCTCAAGTTCATTGATCTTATTCCCTAAACTGTGAGCATTTGTAGATAAGAATCTGAGCTTGTCATTTCTTAACCTTTGTGCTACTGGCATCTTCTAGCATTGTTCCGGGGGGCAGTTCCGGGGGTGTACTTTCTTAGATGGAGTCACTTTTTTGGGAATTTCTATTCTAGGGGTGCAACAGGGGGCTTGAAATGGGACATGGTATAAACAAAACCAGTCCTGCAAAATCTGCCTTCCAAAACCCATATGGCGTTCCCCTCCTTCTATGTCCTCCCGTTTGGCCAAACAGTAGTTTAGGACCACATATGGGGTGTTTTTGCAAACTACAGAATCAGGGCAACCCATATTGAGTTTTGTTTGGCAGTTAACCCTTGCTTTGTTCCTGGAAAAAAATGATTATATTGGGAAATTTTCCAAAAAATCTAATCAAATTAAATTTTATGTCCATTTGCCATGAAGTCTTGTGGAAGACCTAAAGGGTTAACAAAGTTAGTAAAATCAGTTTTGAATACCTTGGGTGGTTTCTATTATGTAAGCCTCACAAAGTGACTTCAGACCTGGACTGGTCCATAAAAAGTGGGATTTGGAAAATTTCTGAAAAATTTCAAAATTTGCTTATAAACTTCTAAGCTATGTAACATCCCCAAAAAATAAAATGGCATTCCCAAAATGATACAAACATGAAGTAGACATATGGGGAATGTAAAGTCATCACAATTTTGGGGGTATTACTATGTATTACAGAGGTAGAGAAACTGAAACTTTGAAATTTGCAAATTTTTCTAAATTTTTGGTAAATTTGGTATTTATTTATGTAAAAAAATTAACTTTTTTGACCCAATTTTAGAAGTGTCATGAAGTACAATATGTGACGAAAAAACTATCTCAGAACGGCCTCGGTAAGTCAAAGCGTTTTAAAGTTATCAGCACTTAAAGTGACACTGGTCAGATTTGCAAAAAATGGCCAAGTCCTTAAGGCGAAATAGGGCTGAGTCCTTAAGGGGTTAAAAGGAAAAAATATAATTATTTTTATATTGATGACAGTAATCTTATGGTCCTCAAAGGGTTAAGCATATATGGTGGACATGTGCATACCTTACTCCATTTTATGCTACTGTTTACAAATTTGTGGGTTTTGCTTTGCCATGGGGCCCTGAAGTGGCGCTATTATCCATTCAACTTGATGGTCTCGCCACTGATGATCTTACCATAATCAGCCATATATTATTTACTGCTAGGTCCAAATTGGCAAAAAATTTGAAATCTTCCAATATTACTTGTCAGAAATACTGCCTACTGTGAACCACAGTTGCATTATGGAACACCTAATTGCATGTCGCACATCCTCCACTTCTACTTTCCATTATAAGTGGGAGCAAGTGGCTCTCTTTTATACAATGTTCTTGTTGAATAATATGCTTCTCTATGGAGAATCTCTGAACTCATTGTCAATTGACAGTCCTCATTGTTAATGTGAGTATTTTGGGAGTTTTCTTTTCATAAGTCATCTGTCATTCTGCCATGAGATAGCCAACCTACCCTTGTACTTACCTGTCCAGGTACTTGGGTTCCCACTTCTATTTGTCACAGTCCCTATGCCACCAGCATATACAATTCTGACCTTTTTAAGATTTATGTACCTCTCATTGCGACACAGATTATTGTTTTTGTAATTTGTGCGCATTTAATTAAATAAAAAATATGTTTCAAGAAAGTGCATCTTGTCCGATATGGCTATGTGATTGAAAAAATAAAAAAAGTTATGGTTTTTGAAAGGGCTGGGAGTAAAAAATGAAGAAAAAAAATATGTAAAATCACCCGATCTTGAAAAGGTTAATGGCTAGATGCCTGCCCATGTTTATACTCATAAATGGTAGTATTGAAAGAAACAATAGCTTGTTCTGAATAAGCAGTGCAAAATTATGTCTTAATGGGGGCAGGTGCCTGCCTATTTTTGTACAAACAGTACTATAAAAAGACGAAAAGGGTCCAAAAATTTTGCTCTTCAGCAGTACAACGTGGATGTGGAATCTCGCACACAAGGCAGATGTGTAGCTGTGTAGGGGTAATAATAGCAGCAATAATATTAGCAGCAGTAACATCACAGCATGGAACCATAAAACAAGGCAGTAGAAGTAGCAGTAGCTGTAGGGGAGCAGCTGCAACAGCAGCAGCCACCACAATGCAATATGAAACATGATGACTGGACGATCAATAAATAGCCATGGTCATCAATGAAATATCTACTTATTGTTCTCAGCTGGAGGTGTGTGAAAATCCTCACAGATCCATGCCTTATTCATTTTGACAAATGTGGTGTTTTCTATACTTACAGAAGATAAGTTTCCTGTCACACTGAATACATTCTCTACGAAGCTGGACAAGACAGTACAGCAGCTGAAAACTGGGCTAGTTTCATCCATGATTTAAATCTGGTTGCTCATATGTCCATGGGGTCAGAGAACAAGGTATGTGCTGGAGAAAGAGCACAGTCCGAGTAGGACTGATCCTCATTTTTCAGGCGGTGCAAAACCATTGATGTGTGCTAGCCTGGCACGGCACATGAACAAATTGCTCCATCATGTTTATCAAACTAAATTGGTTGCTGCTAATTCTGCAGTGGCTTGTGCTACTTATCAGAGCAGGGAAGGGGGGAGGTCAGTGGCTTAGCGTGGGGATAGAGAAGACAAGCAGGGGGAAAGCCTCATGAAAACGGCTGAAAAGTGTGGACACTCCTGGACATGGTCAGCACTTTCTGCAAGCCTCAATACTTTTTCAAAAAGTGTTGCACCACTAAATTTATCATGTACACTGTAAGTGAAGCATATGTTTTTGCCCCCAAATGCAGCCACAATGCTTCTGACAATTTAGATGACCCAGTTGTAGTTCGCATGGAAACATCCAGCTAGATATGTGCAGCTTGATGCACTTTAGCAACTGATCTGCTGTGTGGCTTATCTCGCCCAGACTCATCAGTACACAGCATGGCAACATTTCAGTTTAAGAATATGATAGAAGGGAGGCAGAGTGGATTCAATTATCTGCCCTATTTCTGTTGAAGAGAAGAAACGCTGAACTTTACGTCGAGCGTGTGGACTTTAGAGGGCGCACTAACACAACCGGTCATAAGCAATATTTAGGTTTCAGCAAATTTCCGTTTTATTCATAGACAACCCGTTTCGGGGTACTGTAGACCCTTTATCATGTCTGAAAGGAGGATTAATAAAAAGAAAAATGGACACACATGTAGAAAAACACAATATATATGTGCCTATCCATATAAAGAGATGTGTGACAAATGTATAATGATAAATATAAAAAACTATATGAAAATATATATAAATATAAATACATATATAAATAGATATAAAAATAAAAACTGCATATATATAAAAAGAAATTTATTTTTAATAAAAAATACATATATATAAAATTCATAGAATAACGAATATCGCATATACATGGAGGATTGTGACATAAAGGAGTAAAAAAAAATACATATATAAAATTAATAGAATAACCAATACCGCATATACATAGAGGATTGTAACATAAAAGAGGCCAATGCTATAAAATTATCATCTGCTGGGGTAAAAAACACTATGTTGTACCAGAAATGGATACTAAACCTAGAAGAGACCATACTATATAATGTGTAATGTAGTGTTATTGTAACGGGGTTCCGAAGGTGCACTCGGTCCCCCATTACCCGCAGACCTGTTGCTTAGCTTTGGGAATGAGGATCTGTGTTTGACCTCATTCCCAGGGCGGCTTCACTGCTGGGTGACTCCCTGCTCCTATGTCTGCCTTGAGCGCCGAGCTGATCACTCGGTGCTCAACTGGTTGGTCTGTCGGTCATGTGACGCTGGCCACGTCACATGACCCTCACTCCCCACTATAAATACAGGCAGCCTGCTAGTCACAGGTTGCCTGTTAATTTCTAGGTTCCTGGCTATTTGTTGGACTACTGAAGACTCACCTGATTCCGTTCCCTGACGATCCTTTGCCTGCTCCTCCTGTACTGCACATCCGTCCTGGTATTGTGACCTCGGCTCTCACCTGACTACTCTTTTAGGACTCCTCTTGTACTTTTCTGCTCTCCTGGTATTTGACCCCGGCTTCTCCTGACCATTCTTTGCTTAACCCTTTGTACTGCATAGCTCTCTTGGTTCTGACCCGGTCCGTTCATGTTCCGTATTTTGTCTTGTCTGTCTTCCCTGCACGTATCCTAAGTTAGGGACTGTCGTCCAGTTGTCCCCTGTCATCAGGACTCGTGAGGCAAGTAGGCAGGGCCAGGGGTGAGGGTGGAGCGCAGTGGTCACTATCCCTCCCCCTGTGTGTGTGTGGACGTGACCGTTACAGATTAACAGGCCCAATAACCACTGTATCATGAATCCTCTTACTACCCTGACTGACCATGTCTCTAACTTGACACAGATGGTGCAGGAGCTAGGAGGGAAACTCCGTTCTTTTGAGTAAGGGCAAGGTTCTTCCACTTTTCTGCCCTCCAGTCCACATTTTGAACCCCAGTTCAAGCTCCCAGAACCCTTTTCTGGAGACCGGAAGAACTTTCTCTCCTTTAAGGAGAGTTGCAAACTCTACTTCCGTTTGCGCCCCGTGTCCTCCGGTCCCAATAGCCAACGCGTGGGGATTATCATTTCTCTACTACAGGGTGATCCCCAGGACTGGGCATTTTTGTTACCTCCTGGGGCCATGAACAGGTAGAAACTAGTGTTAGGGACCACTCATTAGAGGCGACCTTGACGTGGTGAGTGGCTTATTACGCTTTGGCCAAAATGTACACCAATGCCTCATCCAGCATAGAGGCAGGGCAGAATGCTGGATATAGAGTGCTATCACATTTGTATTTTCTGTTTGTATATGTATTTCGCCATAGTGATGTGCACCTACATACAGGTTGTGCTGACTCAATCCCCCACATTTTTTCTTTGTAGTATATATTGGAGGCGTGGCGATCTCCTTGGAGTCATGCACAACTGACCAGTCAATCTGTCCTGGAGGCTGGTTTTAAAGTCAGTATAAAACTGAGTCTGCTTATATAGAACCTACCAGTAGCCATTTGGCTCCAGGAGAAGTATATGGTGGGGTCAGCATGCATGTTGGTACTTGCATCCCTGGATCCGATGAAAGCTGTAATGGCACCGGACGGGGTTAAAAGCAGAGTGTGCTTGGCGTGTATGCTGACCTGCATTCCCTGGATTTTGTGTGGCTGTCATGGCCCATGAACAGGTAGGAACTAGTGTTAGGGACCACTCATTAGAGGCGACCTTGACGTGGTGAGTGGCTTATTACGCTTTGGCCAAAATGTACACCAATGCCTCATCCAGCATGGAGGCAGGGCAGAATGCTGGAAATAGAGTGCTATCACTGTCACGGGGTTCCGAAGGTGCACTCGGTCCCCCATTGCCCGCAGAACTGTTGCTTAGCTTTTGGAATGAGGTTCTGTGTTTGACCTCATTCCCAGGGCGGCTTTACTAGCTGGGTGGCTCCCTGCTCCTAAGTCTGCCTTGAGCGCCGAGCTGATCACTCGGTGCTCAACTGGTTGGTCTGTCGGTCATGTGACGCTGGCCACGTCACATGACCCTCACTCCCCACTATAAATACAGGCAGCCTGCTAGTCACAGGTTGCCTGTTAATTTCTAGGTTCCTGGCTATTTGTTGGACTACTGAAGACTCACCTGATTCCGTTCCCTGACGATCCTTTGCCTGCTCCTCCTGTACTGCGCATCCGTCCTGGTATTGTGACCTCGGCTCTCACCTGACTACTCTCTTAGGACTCCTCTTGTACTTCTCTGCTCTCCTGGTATTTGACCCCGGCTTCTCTGACCATTCTTTGCTTAACCCTTTGTACTGCGTAGCTCTCTTGGTTCTGACCCGGTCCGTTCATGTTCCGTATTTTGTCTTGTCTGTCTTCCCTGCACGTATCCTAAGTTAGGGACTGTCGTCCAGTTGTCCCCTGTCATCAGGACTTGTGAGGCAAGTAGGCAGGGCCAGGGGTGAGGGTGGAGCGCAGTGGTCACTATCCCTCCCCCTGTGTGTGTGTGGACGTGACCGTTACAGATTAACAGGCCCAATAACCACTGTATCATGAATCCTCTTACTACCCTGACTGACCATGTCTCTAACTTGACACAGATGGTGCAGGAGCTAGGAGGGAAACTCCGTTCTTTTGAGTTAGAGCAAGGTTCTTCCACTCTTCTGCCCTCCAGTCCACATTTTGAACCCCAGATCAAGCTCCCAGAACTCTTTTCTGGAGACCGGAAGAACTTTCTCTCCTTTAAGGAGAGTTGCAAACTCTACTTCCTTTTGTGCCCCGTGTCCTCCGGTCCCGAGAGCCAACGCGTGGGGATTATCATTTCTCTACTACAGGGTGATCCCCAGGACTGGGCATTTTCGTTACCTCCTGGGGCCAGTTGTCTAACTTTTGTGGAGGTTTTTTTTCAGGCCCTGGGTACCCTCTATGACGAACCAGACAAGGCCCTGGTAGCCGAGACGGCTCTTAGGGCACTGGTTCAGGGCCATCTCCCTGCGGAGGAGTATTGCACCCAATTCAGACGGTGGTGTGTCCCCTCAAGCTGGAATGAACCAGCCCTGAAGAGTCAGTTTAGGTCTGGTCTATCTGATAATTTAAAAGATCTATTAGTCAATTATCAAATTCCTGAGACCTTAGAGGAGATGATGACCCTAGTTGTCCGACTTGACAGACGAGTTAGAGAGAGACGACAAGATCGACAGTTCTGTTCTCAGATGGTGGTCCAGCCAGAGGCCTTTTTCAGGGACAACACTGAGGTCTCCACCGAGGAACCCATGCAGGTTGGCATGACCTAGGGTAATCTTCGTCGCAGACGCGGAGAGTGCTTCTACTGTGGAGATCCTGGCCATTGGATTAACAAGTGTCCTAAGAGGGTCCTCTCTGACAAGTCTCCTAAGGCAAGACAACCTAAAGACCAGGTACACCCTGATTTTTCTAAATGTAAGCTTTTGGTACCCATAACAATTTCTCTGGGAGTTAATAAGTGGCCGGGTAAGGCCTTTATTGATTCCGGTTCAGCGGCCAGCTTTATTGACTTTGAGTTTGCTAGTAAATTGGGTATTCTAATGTTTGCTTTACCTACACCTATCCATGTCATGGCTATTGATGCTACTCCCCTGATTGGTGGTACGGTGAGGTCATGTACCTCTGAAATTTCTCTGACCGTGGGTGTGTGCCACTCTGAGAGGTGTTCTCTTCTAGTCCTGAAGAACCTACCGGTTGAGGTGGTACTAGGGTTGCCTTGGCTCCGTTTACATAACCCCACAATTGATTGGTCCAAAGGAGAGTTGGTGAAATGGGGACCTAAGTGTGACTCATGCTTGTCCGTGGTCCAGGCTGGGGTTTCAGTAAGGTCTAATACATTACCCTCTGTTATTAAAGAATATTCTGATGTGTTCTCGTCCCCTACTCCAGAGGTTCTACCCCCCCCCCCCCCCCCATAGACCTTATGATTGCGCCATAGAGCTAATAGAGGGTGCCGAATTTCCTAAAGGGCGGATTTAGAATCTTTCAGGGCCCGAACACAAGGCTATGGAAGATTATATTAAGGAGAGCCTTGCTAAAGGGCATATTAGACCTTCAGTCTCTCCTATGAGACCAGGGTTTTTCTTTGTTAAAAAGAAGGATGGTGGTCTTAGGCCTTGTATTGATTACCGGAGATTAAATAAAATCACTGTCCAAAATAGATACTCTCTCCCATTGATTCCGGATTTATTTAACCAGGTTTTGGGGGCAACATGGTTTTCCAAGATTGACCTGAAAGGGGCATACAATCTAATCCGAATCAAGGCGGGAGATGAATGGAAGACAGCATTCAATACTCCGATAGGACACTTTGAATATCAGGTGATGCCTTTTGGACTCAGCAATGCCCCAGCTGTGTTCCAAAACTTAATGAACGATATTCTTAGGGAGTTCTTAGGTAAAATTATTATTGTCTATCTGGACGACATTTTGATATTCTCTCCTGATTTCGAATCTCATGTGTCTCATATCAAACAAGTATTAGAGGTGTTGAGGAAGAACCAGCTATCCGCTAAGCAAGAGAAATGTGTCTTTGGTGTACAGGAGATCCTGTTTGTAGGGCACGTTTTGACTCCTCATGCCTTTAAGATGGATCCTGGTAAGGTTTTAGCAATTAAGGAATGGGTAAGGCCTTCATCCTTAGAGGCTTTACAACGGTTTTTGGGTTTCGCTAATTACTACCGTAAATTTATCATGAATTTTTCTGTAATTGCTAAGCCATTGACCGACCTTACTAAGAAAGGGGCAGATTTGGAGAATTGGTCTACCAAGGCCATTTCTTCATTTGAAACATTAAAAAAGGCATTTAGTAGCGCTCCCATTCTGATTCAGCCTGATCAGGAGAGACCCTTTATTGTGGAGGTGGATGCGTCCGAGGACGGCGCAGGAACAGTCCTTTCACAAGGTCCTGCTACCCTCACTAACCTGAGACCGTGTGCCTTCTTCTCTAGGAAATTCTCTCCCACGGAGAGAAACTACGACGTAGGGAATAGGGAGCTGCTGGCTATTAAATGGGCATTTGAGGAGTGGAGGCATTTTTTGGAGGGGGCAAGGCATCGAGTAACTGTTGTCACTGATCATAAAAACCTAATGTTTCTCGAGTCGGCTAAGAGGTTGAATTCCCGACAAGCCCGATGGGCTCTGTTTTTTACCCGTTTTGATTTCTCCATTACGTTCAGGCCGCGAAGTAAAAATGTGAAGGCAGACGCATTATCTCGGAGCTTCCATGCTTTTCAACCCACTGAGACGCCGCCTGAATCCATCCTACCAGCAAACATCTTCTTAGCGGCTCTAACCCAGGATTTCTCGGCTCGCATTAAGGCTGAACAACATCTGGCACCGGCATCCACCCCAACAGATAAGTTGTTTGTCCCCGTACAATTTCGTCTCCAGCTGTTGGGTGAGTGTCACGATTCTGCCTTTTGTGGACATCCGGGTGTTGAGGGCACTAAGGATCTGGTTTCTAGATCTTATTGGTGGCCCACTCTGACCAGGGATGTAAAGTCCTACGTGTCAGCCTGTGAGGTTTGTGCCAGGTCTAAGACACCTAGGACTCGCCCTGCTGGTAACCTACGACCCCTACCCATTCCCAGTAGACCCTGGTCCCATATCTCGATGGACTTTATAACTGACCTACCGCTGGCGGAGGGTAAGACTGTGGTTTGGGTAGTGATCGATAGGTTTAGCAAGATGGTTCATTTCATTCCCCTGTCTAAACTTCCGAATGCTAAAACCCTAGTGTCTATTTTTGTGAGAGAGATTGTTCGTTTACATGGCATCCCGGAAAATATTGTTTCTGACAGGGGTGTGCAGTTTGTGTCCAAATTCTGGAGGGCCTTCTGTCAAAGATGTAAAATTTTGTTGTCTTTTTCTTCCACCTACCATCCTGAGAGTAATGGGCAGACTGAACGCCTTAATCAGTCTGTGGAACAATTCCTGAGGTTGTATGTTGCTGATGACCAGCAATTATGGGTCAAATTCCTTCCATTGGCTGAATTTGCTCTGAATAACCGTGTCAATTCTTCTGCTGGGGTCTCCCCTTTCTTTTGTAACCATGGTTTTCATCCCCGTTTTCATTCTGGGTTTATCAGCTTCAGGGTTTCCTCTAACCCTGAAGCTGATAAATTCTCCTCCGAACTGTGCACAGTTTGGGCCCGGGTTCAATCGAACCTAGAAAAGGCTCAAAGTTCTCAAAAACTCAAGGCCGATAGGAGACGTTCAAGGGGGGTGAACTTTCAGGTTGGGGATAAGGTGTGGTTGTCCTCCAGGAATCTATCTCTCAAGGTGGCTTCTAGAAAATTTGCTCCTCGTAATAAAACGATATATGGTCCAATAAAGGACCATATAAGATCATGGAGGTGATTAACCCGGTATCATTTAGGTTGGAGCTGCCCGAGTCATTCCACATAATGTGTTCCATAAATCTCTACTTAAAAAATATTTTGAACCGGTAGTACCATCGAAAGCCTCGCCTCCGCCGGTTCTTGTTAATGATGCTGTCGAGTATGTCGTGTCTAAAATAGTGGATGTCAGGAAGGTGCATAATTCCTTGCAGTACCTGATTCTGGAAGGGGTATGGACTTGAAGAGAGATCTTGGGTACCTGCCAGGGAGGTTCATGCTCCTAGACTGGTTCGTAAATTTCATTTAGAACACCCTGAAAAGCCATCGCCTGAAGTCTTGGGTCCGGTGGCCCCTCATAAAAGGGGGGGTACTGTAACGGGGTTCTGAAGGTGCACTCGGTCCCCCATTACCCGCAGACCTGTTGCTTAGCTTTGGGAATGAGGATCTGTGTTTGACCTCATTCCCAGGGTGGCTTTACTGCTGGGTGACTCCCTGCTCCTAAGTCTGCCTTGAGCGCCGAGCTGATCACTCGGTGCTCAACTGGTTGGTCTGTCGGTCATGTGACGCTGGCCACGTCACATGACCCTCACTCCCCACTATAAATACAGGCAGCCTGCTAGTCACAGGTTGCCTGTTAATTTCTAGGTTCCTGGCTATTTGTTGGACTACTGAAGACTCACCTGATTCCGTTCCCTGACGATACTTTGCCTGCTCCTTCTGTACTGCGCATCCGTCCTGGTATTGTGACCTCGGCTCCCACCTGACTACTCTCTTAGGACTCCTCTTGTACTTCTCTGCTTGCTCTCCTGGTATTTGACCCCGGCTTCTCCTGACCATTCTTTGCTTAACCCTTTGTACTGCATAGCTCTCTTGGTTCTGACCCGGTCCGTTCATGTTCCGTATTTTGTCTTGTCTGTCTTCCCTGCACGTATCCTAAGTTAGGGACTGTCGTCCAGTTGTCCCCTGTCATCAGGACTCGTGAGGCAAGTAGGCAGGGCCAGGGGTGAGGGAGGAGCGCAGTGGTTACTATCCCTCCCCCTGTGTGTGTGTGGACGTGACCGTTACAGTTATCTCTGCTGAGAAAGACACCAAGATTGTGTTTCTTCATTAAGTAAAAGAAAACAAAAAATAAAAAAATAAAATAAACATATATAGGTATTGGTACCAAGAGGGCAAAGGACTAAAAAGATGTAAATAGATGGACATATATAAATATCATTAGGGATGAGCATATGAGCCAGCAATCAGGGGCTGGTGGTGTATCATATTGTCACGACCATGGTCATGGTCATGACTCTGGACCGCATGTGGTTGCCTGCGGTTTGGTAAGTGTCAACTACATGGTGAGGGCTACTTGTTTGTTGCCTCACATGTGGTTGCCGCTGGCAACAAGATTGTGTTTGGCGGTATAGCTTCCTGAGCGGTTTTTAGGCAGCTTGCTGCCAAGTGCATGCGGTTGCTCCTGGTTTGGTTTGTATGGTGTGCACTGTTACACCTTCCGTCACTTGTAGTTGCCCGTGGCAACGTG
The DNA here is from genome assembly GCF_905171765.1 of Bufo bufo. Lineage (NCBI taxonomy): Eukaryota > Metazoa > Chordata > Amphibia > Anura > Bufonidae > Bufo > Bufo bufo. The sequence continues at coordinate 462,162,961 of NC_053390.1, forward strand.
TAGTATTGTGTGCGTGTGTAGCAGTGTCTCCGCCTGCTGGCTGATTCCCAGGACATGATTGCCACGCATGCCGTTGCCGGCGGTAACTGGTGCAGTGTAACATTTATGTGTGCACTTTCCCAGTTTGTGGTGTATGAGGTTTAGTTATGTATGCACTTTCCCTTTAAGTGGTTTCACTTCCCTCCTTGGTGTTGGAAGGGTTAATTCCCTTTCCACTGTGTGTCTATGTGGGTCTGGCCACTTTGGGCTATATAGCCTCAGTTGAGACCTGATGTCTGAGGGGTACTCCAGCCTTGTTTGTAAGCTGGAGGCACCCTCTTGGTCCCTTATACCATCTGCCAGTGAGGGCCACCCTTGTGGTCATAAATGTTGATATGTGATGTTAAGTTGATGTTGGTTTCCTTTCATGTTTAATGCAGCTATGGATCTGGGTTCCTGTGTGTGCATGCGTGTTTGCTGTGTCCATTTATGTATTGTCTGGACATCAGCTTGTGAGCACGGGATCCAGTCAGCAAGGCTGTGGCAGGTAGGTTTGAACTACAGTTGTTCTCCTGCCATATCCATAGGTCTGTTTATGTACCCCATCTCCTTGCAGCTTGGCCACTTTAGACTCCTGTTTCTCCGCGTCCAGGAGGAACGGACTGTCTACCCAGCTCCTAGCTCAGGGATCTGCGGAGGGTTAGTAGGGATCCGAGGTTCCGGAGCATGAGCCCTCCTACCATCAAGGTCGGCTCATGCAGCTAGGAGTCAGGGTCAGATTAGTGATGCGATAGGAGGTGACCTGCTCCCTAATTCTGTGGTCCTAGCCAAGTAGCGACCTACCATCTCCTGGCATCGCACGGCTGAGGGTTTCCCCCATCCTCAGCCGTGACACATATGCTTTTAGATAAAGTATGGTAGGTGAATAAATCCATAATGGGGCTTGGGAATGTTACTGCTGGTTGGTAAGGAGGGACTCGGGTGCCGGGGTGTGTCTTACCTAGGCCTGGTCAGCAGAGCGAATGCCGCGGCTGAATCCAAGTTACACGAGGAGGACGCTGACATGTGCAGCGCGCGCACTGCTACAGGTTAAGAAGAGTATGTGGGAGGGCCCAACTGTGTTCATTGGAGGAGCGTCCGTGGAGGGGGGGGGTTACGAATGGTACACCGAGAAGTGGAAGGGAGAATGAGCTGGGCGGGGACAGAGATGGGGATTGGAACCAAGTAGCGCTGGTAACAGGGCGGAGCTGAGATCATGTAGGGGACTAGATCCAAGGATGGTAAATGCCAATTATATGTTCCAGGAGCATGCTGGATGGATAGTTATAGGTGTTAATTACAAAGGGTGATAATGGGGAGATCAATATCTTGAGGGAGAATAAATCGATAGCAGTGGGTGGGGAGGGGGGGGGGGATTGACAACTGAGGTTCCTGCGAGGGAGACTAGGTTATGATCTAGGTGTGTGTGTGAAGAACAGTAGAGGGATAGGATTGGAAAATGGGATGGCATAGGTAGTTTTTTCATCAGACAGAGGGTGGGGGGGGTGTGAAGAGGGGTATAAGTGGACTACAGGCTGGCAGTTTGACAATCACACTATAGTTCCACCCATAGATGTCGAGAAGGGTATGAAACAGATGGATGGCGGGGGTGTTGAGGAAGGGGGGGGAGGGACGGGATGTGGAACAAATGAAGGATGGATGGGGGCGAGGGGGAAGGGACGGAGGTCCCAGAGTGATTTGAAGAGGGGTATGCCCAGAACGTGCACGTGGGATATGGTTGTGCACGGGGGGGATGTGTGTAATGAGGGGCACTAGGATATGGGGGATGATTTTGTTGGAAACGGACTGGTCAGAAACATTTACTCTCCAGAGACTCGTTTAGTCCATAGGATTCCAGGGTTTGGAGTTTGAATATCCAATACATCTCTCTCTTTTGTAATGTCCTGAATCTATCAGAAGCTGTTTCCATAACAGTTTCAATAGGTGTTATTGTTAGTTTGGAAGGATCTTTGTAATGGATAGCGAGAAAATGACGGGACACACTATGTTGGAGGTAGCCCCGTGAGATATTCCAACGATGTTTATTCAGTCTCTCTCTCAGTGACTGGATAGTGCGGCCTATATATTGTAACCCACATTCGCATTCTATCAAATATATGACATAAGATGATGAGCAGTTCATGAGGCTTTTGATTGGGTGTTCCTCTCCCGTCACGTTACTCCTAAAAAACTGCACCCGGTTTTAAATATTGTTGCAGCATTTGCATAACCTGTGATTGCATTTGTAGCTGCCTGTAAATTTCAGATGACACGTTAGACCGGCTGAAATTGTATTGATGTTCTTTTTCTTCTTTAGTTTGCTCGGTGCGAGTATGTTCTTCAGAGATTTTGCTCTCCTGAAGGTGATACGGGGTTTTGGTGGTATCATGTCTTTCAGATATGGGTCATCTTTCAGGATGTGCCAATGTTTTGTTAAAATGGTTCTTAGAGCTTCATGGTTGGGGTTGAAGGTCGTGATAAAGGAAGTCTTGTATTCCGCAATTTTGGATCTTTCGGTCAGCCCAATAAGACAGCCAGATCACCCAAGACTTCCCAGTCCATTCGTACCTTGCCCTCATCTGATCTACCTGTTTGGTTTACCCCCCCCCCCATCCATTCCGCCGTTACCAGCATCCTGTCTTCCTTCAAGCCCCCCCTTGTATCTCTCTCAAGGCTGTCCCCTTAATCTGCCTTCCACGTCATTCCCATCACTATCCACATCACTGAACTCGAAGGAGACTGAACTATCTCTTTTGGAAGACTCTCTAATCACTCTGCACAATACAAGCTACTCAGACGATATACAGACCTCTCCTCATTATACTGCCAACCGATCGATCTCTTTTTTATCGCTACCCAGGGCATTGACCCCGGAAGCAACGTATGTTCTCAAACAACCATCAGGCAGGACAAGGATGATACCAGATTTCTTCAAGCCAAGGACCAACCTCCCCCAAAGGGGCTAAAAAGAAAAAATACAGGAGAGGACCAAGAGGGGGAACACGAACTCGTGCGACCGGAAAAAATAAAAATGCGGAAGAAATGAAACAGAGTCCACACAGCCCAAAGAGGAACAAAACCTCACGACAGTAAAGATATTTAATCTATCCGGTTTTAGCCTCTCTGCATCACAGATGTCAGTTCTCCAGAGGGGTTTGTCCTTTTGTCCTGCAGAAAGGTACAATGAATTCGACCTTTTTGTGGATCTCAATACATTCATTAGGAACGTCACACTTCAAAGGCATTTCGCCATTCAATCTAAACTACCCAAGACAAATAAAGAAGAGGAAATCCCAATAAATATAGGGGTAAAAAATACCCCTCACACTGATTTGAAGCCTAAATCCACGTTTAACCCCACATACCACAGAGGAAACCACATTAACACCTTCTATTCCCTGGTTTCCAAAGAGTCAAGAGATATTAACAAAACAATTAAGGTCAAGAACAACCTATCCAAAGAGGAAAAAGATGCATTAAAGGAATTGAACAATAATGACCTTCTCGTTATTAGGAGTGCGGACAAGGGAGGCGGGATAGTTATACAAAATAAGAATGATTATATAATGGAAGCAAATAAGATACTGAACGACCCTCTATATTATGAACCTCTCTTATATAATCCACTTACAGAAGACCAAAAGACGTTGAATATCTTGTTGAAACAGGCCGAAGAGAACAAAATTATTACTAAAAAAGAAAAGGAGTACATAATGGTTGAACATCCAAACACGGCACTGTTTTACCACCTACCGAAAATTCATAAAAACACTAGGAACCCTCCAGGTAGACCGATCATTTCGGGAATAAACTCTCTCACCAGTAATCTCTCCCATTATGTAGACTTATTTCTACAAAGACATGTTACAAATCTCCCTTCTTACTTGAGAGATTCCAAACAACTAATTAGTTCCCTTAAAAATATCATTTGGGAACCCCAATATAGTTGGCTGACATTGGATGTTGCAGCCCTCTATACAAATATTCCACATGCAGCGGGCATTGAAACTGCTAAACACTTTTTAGAAATGGATGACCGTCTCTCCGGTAAGCACAAGGAGTTCATACTGGATGCGATTCGTTTTATCCTTACGCATAATACCTTTACTTTCGAGGGAAAGATCTATAGGCAACGAAACGGGACCGCAATGGGGATGCGCTTCGCCAACTTATACATGGGCTGCTTCGAAGATTAATTTATTTATTCCGGTCACAATTGGAGGAACAATATCATTTTTTACAAGCATTATATTGATAACCTCATTGTGATTTGGAACGGCCCCAAGGAAGAAGCTCAGGCATTTGTCACTTACCTCAATACAAACAGATGGAACCTTTCATTTACCTCCAACCTAACAACCACGTCCATTGAATATTTAGACTTGATCCTTTATTCAGATGACAAGACCATCAAGTCCAAGACGTATTTCAAAAGTGTTGACGGTAATAGCTAACTTGACTATAGGAGCGCCCACTATAAGAAGTGGAAAGATAATATTCCGTTCAGTCAATTCAAATGCATCAGAGGGAATTGTACAGATGATGACGATTTTCTCTTTCAGAGCGATATATTACGGTCTAGGTTCACAAAGAAAAAATACCCAGAAAGAATTATACAAAACGCGTTTATGCGGGCAAAAAATCAGAGCCAAGAAGAATGCCTGAATATAAAAAAGAAAAATGGGCTGATGAAACATCCAAAATTGCGGAATACAAGACTTCCTTTATCATGACCTTCAACCCCAACCATGAAGCTCTAAGAACCATTTTAACAAAACATTGGCACATCCTGAAAGATGACCCATATCTGAAAGACATGATACCACCAAAACCCTGTATCACCTTCAGGAGAGCAAAATCTCTGAAGAACATACTCGCACTGAGCAAACTAAAGAAGAAAAAGAACATCAATACAATTTCAGCCGGTCTAACGTGTCATCTAAAATTTACAGGCAGCTACAAATGCAATCACAGGTTATGCACCCTAATCTTCACTGGGGAATGGCTGGCAGGCTTGGGGTATTCAAAGGGGCTGTCCACTTTATTCATATTGATGACCTATCTTCAGGGTTAAAAACTTCACTTAACCCATTTAGGTTGCAAGGAGATGGACTAGTGTCGAGTTTATGCTTAGCTGAGGAAGAGGGAGGATCTATGTTGTATGAGTTCTTCAGAGTTATGCCAGAGTTCCAGAGACTCATGATCTCCCATCATTTCTGAAACTAGAGCTACCAAGCAAGCTACTCCAGTATGAAGGTACTCCAGAGAGAAAGGAAACTAGAAGGTCCAGAATCTACAAGGCCATGCACTGAATTCATACAGCAAGGTATTATGCACGTTTATGGCAGAGATAGATTTTGCTTATGTCAGAAGGAATATTGCTAATGCACCCTTCCATACTTTGGGATAGTTTGTGTTAATTCTGTGCCCCTCCACCAGGCAATTACAAAAACATTTACGAAGCATTTCATTGCCAGCCTTAGCTTCTGCAGTGATAGAAAAACTTTAGAAAGATAGAGAGAAGGAGTACCACAACCGCCATCATTGCTGCTATCTATACATTGCTATTAGGGACGAACTGCACTGTGATTTGCTTTGAACAGTGTCTTGATACTATTGGATGTACTACTACTCTTATCTGCACTTTAGTAGAGAGAGGTTAATTTATTTACTACAACTGGCCTGGATACTGACTCCACCATACCCTGGCCACTGTACCTACACCTCATGCCTTGCACCCGGACCAATACCTAATACCAAGGGCACCCCAACTCCTATCAGGCAGGAGTACCAACATCAGGGTGTACCCTGCGGGAAGAAAAGGGAGCACCGTCCTGTCACTGTACAACCCTAGGGGTATATCAGTGTGAGGATCCGTGTTTCCAACTATCATTGCCAGAGCCACTACTGCTACCATCTTTCACTCATTCCTCCTGGGCTTACTGCACAGATGTGACAGGATGCTTTCTGTCCTATCAGTGGCTGAGCTCACAATGATGTCTGTGCTCCAGAGCTAGTATAGAGCCTGATAGACCAGACAATATTCTCCTGACTGCAAAGTATTGTGGGCAAGCCCAACACCAGGGGTTCCACCCGGCTTCATGTGATTCTCTAACTACATCTTCTCTGTTCTGTTTCGCTCACAAGCATACTGAATTTGAAATGTAAAATTGTGGCACCAAAACTTTGGTTTTGTTTAAAAGGATTTTGCTGAAGTTTGTGATTAAACAAAAATCACAGAAAAACAAAGATAAAAAAAACATCCTGCACAATATGATAAGTGGATATGCGGATGTGCATGAATACATTTATGAAAAAAAAATAGATGCAAACATGAAATATGGATTAAGACCTCATTCTCATATTATAAAATCTAAGACTCTCAGCCAATATATTTTTTAGCAAAACACATCTGTGCCCGCTTACTGCATCAAGGCGGCCTCAGTCAGGCAGGACCTATTCTAAACCTATCTATACCATTGGGCATCGACATTCAGGAGAGCAGACCCTGCACATAGTGTGCTGCTTTTTGTTACTCTGTGTGCACCAAGCAACCGTTGAGAGGAGGAACACGCACAGCTATGTGTACCACCTAATTAAGGTTGCCTGTGGGATAGGCGGGGCAAAAGTGTACACAAATGTTACTCCAAAGATACAGTAATAGGAGTGAATTCACACTTGAAAGTGCCAGTCCTTCAAGTATATACTACAGACTAAACAAAAATCACAGAAAAATAAAAAACATCCTGCACAATATGATATGTAGATATGCGGATGTGTATGGCTATATTTATGAAAAAAATTGTGATTAATCTGATTCCTCCCCTCTGCTGCTCTTCTGTCATTTCTCCAGTCCCTGCTGCTAATATTTGCTAGAAAAAAAGACCACAAAAAGCAATAAAAACAATAATAACTACGGCAAAAAGAAAATGCAGCACAAGGCAGTTATTTTGGATGCATCTGTTTTTATTTTACGAAAAACATGCAAGCCAAAAACATAGTGTCACAGCAACCTTAAGATAGTTAATAGGGTCTGTATTACCATTACAGAAAGCGAATCTGTCACCATAATCTTAGATTTGCAATACTATGGAAAACTGCGGCACTCCAATAATGTAGAAAATTTCACCTTTATTTCACAGAGGACAGCTGCAGTTTTCCATAGTATTGTAAGTCATTAAGGAGTTCGAGAGGCCAGAACTCAATACTGTGGGCACCGCCACGAAATGGAAAAACTGGAATGATGCAGTGAGTAGTGCTGTCTTGTTCATAATCTTTGAAGTACATAATCTTAGACTATTATCTGCAATAATAACTGAGTAGTACTGCAGGTAAAAAGTCTAGATTACAATTTTTTTTTTTCTACTGCCCCCATTCCCCCGCGGTCAGTCCCCAAAGCTCTGTTGAACTGCAGTTGGGACTGGTGTGTGCATTGTGGGCATTCACTCTGGTAGTTAGGACTAGCAGATGCAGTATAGAGGCAAAGTACACAGTTCTTGAATCAAACAGCTGTGTTTATTCACATATTGGTGTATAACAAAATGCAAATAAGGTGTATCACAAAACGCAGGTGGCTTGGGTTTGTTCACACACAAGGAAAGTCCATAAAGAATAAAAGTCACCTTTTCTCCTGGGTGTTAATTCACAGCTGTTCAGCCTCATAGGCCATAGGCGACCTGTTCGCCTGTAGAGGGGCCTAAGTCTTCCAGCCCGACTCAAACCTCAAATCCCAGCACAGCCCTCAGTTCACAGCACACAGACCCCTGAGCTCCACTGTCAGAGGGAGGTAAATCCACCCACTTGGCAGTGCTGGCTGGTTTTTATGCCTGGCAAAACCTGGCCTGGAACATAGGGAGTAGTCACCCACCCAGCACTTCAACTACTCCCAGTAAGAGCTATCCCGGATCAGCTATAACAGCCATGCTAAATCTTTAGGTGTCAATTAGCAATAGCTACTGCTGACACATAAAATACCAGGAACCTCAGTGACACATACACGCGTTTCCCTGCAACCGGCCTGGGGTGAGCTTGCAGCTTAAAAAGACAATAGGATGCTCCTCCCCGTTGACTTCCTGAGAGAGTACATCACCGGGGCCTACTTTGGAGGCATCTGTCTGTACCACGAACTCCCTATTGAAGTCGGGCGTCACCAAAATCAGTGACCTGCACAGGGCCAACTTCAAAGTGTAAAAAGCCTCTTCCACCTCCTCATCCCAGCGAATCATCACTGACTTTTGTCCCTTCAAGAGCTCTGTCAAGGGCGCAGCTATAGTGGCAAAGTGGGGAACAAATCTCATGTAATAGCCTATCATTCCTACCAACGACTTTACTTGTTTAGTGGTGACAGGTTGGGGGTCAATTTCTTATCTCCTATATTTTGTTTACTTGGGGTTTGATCACTTTGTGCCCAATGACATACCCCTGGTATTTTGTCTCCTCTAACCCTATGGTGCATTTTTTTGGGTTAGCGAAGGGAGCCTGCACTTTGGGCAGGTGACTTTCCCAGTCGGTACTGTGAATGACAATATCGTCTAGGTAAGCCGAAGTGTACCATCGATGTGGTCGCAGCACAATGTCCAATTGCCTTTGGAAAGTGGCGGGGGCGCCATGCAGACCAAAGGGTAACACCTTATACTGGTACAGCCCCTCCAGTGTGATGAAGGCTGTTTTCTTTTTGGCAGCCTCCGTTAAGGGTACCTGCCAGTACCCTTTGGTGAGGTCCAAAACAGAAAAATACCGGGCTTGTCCTAACCTTTCTATCAGCTCGTTTACCCGGGGCATGGGATAAGGGTCAAACTTAGATACCTCATTTAATTTTCTTAAATCGTTACAAAACCGCAACGTCCCATCCGGTTTGGGTATTAGTACTATAGGGCTGGCCCACTCACTTCTAGATTCCTCGTTGACATCTAGTTGCATCATTAGTTGTACTTCCTCAGAGGTGGCGTGTTGCCAAGCCTCGGGTACCCAGTATGGTTTCAACCAGATTTTGGCCTGAGGCTCAGTGACAATGTCATGCTGGATTATGGAAGTGCATCCAGGGAGGTCCTAAAACACATCTATGTTCCTGCTGACGAACTCCCTGGCCTGCTGAGTCTGTTTATAGGAGAGGCTGTCAGCAATCTTCACTGTGGCAATTGCTTCCCTTACATCAGACTTAGGGGCCAGAACCTCTCCCCCTAGAAAACTCAGCCGCGGGCTATCGTTAATACTGGTCTCCCTATCCTTCCACGGTTTGAGTAAATTCACATGGTACACCTGCTCCAGCTTCTGCTATTGTACCTTGTAGTTTACTTCTCCATATGTTCCTTTACCAGCGGCAACACGGTTTCCATACGTTCCTGCATCTGGGTGACATATTGAACAACACTTTTATATGGTGAGGGTTGTTGCTCCCATGCCTCTTTGGCTATATCCAACAGACCATGTGGATGTCTGCAATATAGTAGTTCGAAGGGCGAGAACCCAGTAGAGGCCTGGGGCACTTCTCACACTGTGAACATAAGATAGGGCAGAAGGAGGTCCCAGTCCTTTCCATCCTTAGCTACTACTCGTTTTAACATGTTTTTAACATTTCATTAAACCTTTCTACTAGGCCATAAGTTTGAGGGTGATAGACGGATGTCCGTATCTGTTTGATATTCAGCAACTTACAGAGCTCCCGCATGACCTTGGACATAAAAGGAGTCCCCTGGTCAGTCAGAACCTCTTTGGGTATCCCCAATCAGGAAAACATCTCCATTAACTCTTTAGCTATGAGTTTGGCAGATGTATTTTGCAGTGGCACCACTTCCGGGTATCAAGTGGCATAGTCCAGGATGACCAAGATGTGTTGGTGCCCCCTAGCAGACTTCGATACTGGGCCTACGAGATCCATAGCGATTCTCTCAAATGGTACCTCGATAATTGGGAGGGGAACTAAGGGACTGTGGAACAGGTGCTGGGGACTAGTGGTTTGGCAGGTCGGGCAAGACTTACAAAAGTCATCCACCTCTCTAAAGACACTGGGCCAGTAAAACCATTGTAGCTCCCGGTCCTGTGTCTTCTGCCGTCCCAGATGACCCCCGAGAACATGTTGGTGGGCTAACTCTAACACAAATTTTCAATAGGCCCTGGGCACCACCAACTGTTCAACAGGTTCACCCCGCAGCTGGTTTACCCAATATAGCATCAGCCCCCAAATAAAATTAAAAAAACACTTACCTTTCCTGCTCTGGACGCCGCCGCTCCTCACTGCCCGTGCTCGGTAATCCTCTTGTACAGTCTGCTGTGTGGGCGCGCACAGTGTGAGGTCACAGCGCGGCCTCACACTGTGCGCAGCTTTCACAGTGGAGCGCCGAGGACCAGGAAGAGGTGAATATAGCGCTTTCAGCGCTTCCCGGCCCTGCTTACAAACGAGATGGCAGTGCAGCATGGAGGTGATAGAACCTCAAGTCGGCTTGATTAGGGTGTGCCTAGGCACACGTTGCACACCCCGTGCGCACACCTATGCTAAGGGTCCAACCAAAAGTAAAAGGAAAGATCTAGGACAGAAATTAGTACACAGAGCGACTTCAAAAATGACATCCAGGAAACCATCCACCATTTTTTGTAAAAACAATTAGATACATTTTTCACATATAGGTTGTTAATATGTGATTTAAAAAAATTGATAGTAGTGTCCCTTTAATAAAAAGTTTAAAAAGTGGCATGTTAATTCTGCCACATACTTTTCTATGTGAACATAACTTTATAGTCGGATAATGTAAACTTAAAGGGAACCTGTCATGTGGATATTTGATTATAATCTAACTAAATATATACAATCATTAACTACTAAAAAGTGCCTTAGATGTATTCACTTACTGGTGTGGCAGATGGTTACCTCATAATATACACACAAAGATGCCGCATACCGCATGCCGCATGCCGCATGCTAATGAGCTGATTTGAGTCCAGCGTGATGTCAGTGAGTCAATCAGCAGCAGGTAGGCGGGGAGAGTCAGGAGCTCATGAATATTCATCATTATCAGCTGGAGCGTTTCAATACAAGATGTTGGCAAATTAACTGGGTCAAGTAAAGGGAACCTGTCACCGGGATTTTGGGTATAGAGCTGAGGACATGGGTTGCTAGATGGCCGCTAGAACATCCGCAATACCCAGTCCCCATAGCTCTGTGTGCTTTTATTGTGTAAAAAAACCAATTTGATACATATGCAAATTAACATAAAAGAGTCATATCTTACTTGTCTGACCAGAGAAGAGTCATATTTTCAAGCTCTGACTCAACTCAGGTTAATTTGCATATGTATCAAATCGTTTTTTTTTTACACAATAAAAGCACACAGAGCTATGGGGACTGGATATTGCGGATGTGCTAGTGGCCATCTAGCAACCCATGTCCTCAGCTCTATACCCAAAATCCAGGTGACAGGTTCCCTTTAAAGAAAGTGACCCAGCATTTTGCTAAGAGAATCAGTCACTTATTTATGTTGCCCTTAGTTAGGACACCATAAAACTGGTGACAGGTTTCCTTTAAAGTGTAACTGCCATTCTATTTTTATTTTTGTAATGTATAGGGGCAGTTAGGGTCCATTCACACGTCCGTTTTTTCTTTCCTGATCTGTTCCGTTTTTTCTGGAACAGATCTGGACCAGATCTGGACCCATTCATTTTCAATGGGTCCTGGAAAAAAACGGACAGCACAATGTGTGCTGTCCGTTTCCGTTGTTCCGTTCCGCATGTCCGTTTAAATATAAAACATGTCCTATTCTTTTCCTGAAAAATCGGATCCTGGTACAATACAAAGTCAATGGATCCGCAAAAAACGGAAGACATACGGATGTCATTCCGTATGTCATCCGTTTTATACGGAATCCGTTCCTGGAAATTACATTTTAATTTTTTTTTTATTTTTTATTTTTCAAGAAATCCAAACAACTTTATTTGCTTATTGAAATCTATACATGTTTCCGTTTTTTGCGGATCCGCAAAAAACGGATGACATACGGAAACATTTTCAGGAACAACGGATCCGCAAAAAACGGACAGAAAATCGGATTATAGAAAAATACTGACGTGTGAATGTAGCCTTATACTGACCATTTCTGTAATATACTTTAATTACTGAAATTGTACATTTCTATTAGAAAAATAGCTCTAAAGTTGCCCATTTGGAGCTTTAGTAATGCTTCTCTGTCTTCTGTTTACACAACAGAGTCAGTGTTGATCAAGTCTACACAGTTGTATAAAAAAAACACATTGCTAAGGGCTCTTTCACACTTGCGTTGTCCGGATCCGGCGTGTACTCCATTTGCCGGAATTACACGCCGGATCCGGAAAAACGCAAGTGTACTGAAAGCATTTGAAGACGGATCCGTCTTCAAAATGCTTTCAGTGTTACTATGGCACCCAGGACGCTATTAAAGTCCTGGCTGCCATAGTAGTAGTGGCGAGCGGGGGAGCAGTATACTTACAGTCCGTGCGGCTCCCGGGGCGCTCCAGAATGACGTCAGAGCGCCCCATGCGCATGGATGACGTGTCCATGCGATCACGTCATCCATGAGCGTGGGGAGCCCTGACGTCACTCTGGAGCGCCCGGGGAGCCGCACGGACGGTAAGTATACTGCTCCCCCGCTCCCCACTACACTTTACCATGGCTGCCAGGACTTTAGCGTCTTGCAGCCATGGTAACCATTCAGAAAAAGCTAAAAGTCGGCTCGGCAATGCGCCGAAACGACGTTTAGCTTAAGGCCGGATCCGGATTAATGCCTTTCAATGGGCATTAATTCCGGATCCGGCCTTGCGGCAAGTGTTCCGGATTTTTGGCCGGAGCAAAAAGCGCAGCATGCTGCGGTATTTTCTCCGGCCAAAAAACGTTCCGTTCCGGAACTGAAGACATCCTGATGCATCCTGAACGGATTTCTCTCCATTCAGAATGCATGGGGATAATCCTGATCAGGATTCTTCCGGCATAGAGCCCCGACGACGGAACTCTATGCCGGAAGAAAAGAACGCAAGTGTGAAAGGGCCCTAAGGCTCAAAATGGGCCACTTTAGAGCTGTTTTTCTAAAAGAAATCTACAATTTCATCAATTAAAGTATATTACAAAAATGGTCAGTGTCACTGCCTCTATACATTACAAAAATTGAATGGCAGTTACACTTTAAGGCCCCTTTACATGGGTCGATGCATAGGCTATAATCGGGAATTAGCTGTTATGCTCCCAACTGAGCTGCATTTACATCTGAAGCAATCATCTACTCTGTATGGGGAAGAGTAATCACTTATGCATATTTACACAAAAAGTTATTGGGAACAAGCATTTGTAACTATTTATGCTCATCCCCAGTGATTGCCCCCATTCTCTGCCAATGTAAAAGGCCCTTTAGACTAGAAAGTCTTAAAGAGGTTGTCTCACTTCAGTAAATGGCATTTATAATGTAGAGAAAGTTAATACAATGCACTCACTAATGTACTATGATTGTCCATATCGCTTCCTTTGCTGGCTTGATTCATTTTTCCATCACACTATATATAAACTGCTTGTTTCCATGGCCACCCTGCAATCTAGCAGTGGTAGCCGTGCTTGCACAATATAGGAAAAATCACAGGCCTCTCTGGCAGCTGGGATCGTGGGAACGCACATAGGCCGGCTATTTCGTGTGCAAGCACAGCCACTGCTGCTGGATTACAGCGTGGTTGTAGCCATGGAAACAAGCAGTGAATAATTTGATGGAAAATGTGATCTAGCCAGCAAAGGAAGCAATATGGTCAATCACAATACATTAGAAAGTGCCTTGTATTAACTTTGTGTATATGATAAATGGCATTTGCTGAAGTGCGACACCCTCTGTAATGTGTACCTGAGTTTTTGAAAAAAAAAAAACAATAATGGTTGTGCTTCTTTGTACAATCGTAACTGTGAAGAAGCAGTTATGTTTGGGTTTCACAATTTTTTTTCAGCCATATTATTCCCTATTTCAGCTGCATAGCTAGATGCATTTCATTCAAAAGCATGGGGGTTTCCCCCTTCTTCCAGCATTGTACTGCTGTGAAATCCTTTCCCTTACTTCCCACTATGTTTGTTTTCAGCTCTGGAGCTCAAATAACAGATAAGGATAGATAAGGATAGATAGATTTGTTTTATCAGGCTCGTGATCTCAGTCAGCCCAGACACTTCTCTGCCGTCTTCTGATAGATGTTGCCTGACAAGAGGCATTGGACTGCAACTTAGGTGGCTATGATTTCACAATTTGTTTGTTTCTTTTTTCAGGTGGATGCAGACAGATTTTTTAAATGAAGGGATTTAGAAATTTTCTAGTTACATCATTCTCTATTAAATGAAATGGTGTGAAACTAGTGACTATTTAAACTGTACAATTTTTTATCACAGTGGCTGATTCTGTATGATAAATCTAGTACATTGTCTATTCTAACTTTACACCACCTATAGAGTACTCTAACAAAATAAACCATATTTTTTGGTACATGATGGCGCCCCTTTCCCGCAAATAAACTCCTCCGTTTCCTTGTCAGATGAGAGTTAAAAATTGAATCAAACTGCCTAAAAAAACAAAATGTGGTGCATAGTAGGTATGCCATTTTATTTTTATTTTTTTAATGCAAATATAACATCCCAGAGTTGTGTTACTACACGCCTCTACCCCGCTACCATCTGTTAAGAGCCTGTATATTGTCATCTGATATAATTTATAATATGTCTTCACAAATGTGCATCTTAAACCATGTTAAACACAAATGTTCTTGTAATTTTCCAGGTTCAACACATTGGCAAGGAACTAGTCCCAGTTTAGTGTATCTAGGCTAGAATTGATTATTCCAGCTTAGCTCCCCCTCTGTGAGCAAAGTGGGCTGTTCCCACATCCTGCAGCATGGGTGGAGAGGGAAGTTAGAGTTAGTGTAGCCCACCCACTGCTTGGGGTAGGGTGTGTGTGTGAGGAGATCACCTTGCATAGGGAAGACAGCAAGGGCTAGTCTCGACTTGCCCATATACCCAGTCTGAGCACCTGCAGCTCAGCTGGATGAAAGAAGCAGAAAACCACAGACAATCTCCAGAGTTCCAGGAAGAAAGCATCCCCTGAGAAACTATATGAGAGATAAGTCCAGAGACCTAGGAGAAGCCATTCCTCCTCAGCTAGTTTGTCCCCATACAGCAGAAGTTTTAGAAAAGTGCAGAAGATTGATTCCTGTCACAGTTACAGATTTATCCTGCAATCTCCAGATTTAAATTTCCTGCCAATCATTGCTAAAACCTGCTGGGACCAGAGACCAAAGTTGTATACTGCTTGGATACAAGTTATCTTCAGTAAAGAAACGTTTGAACTTCATCTAAAGGTATGGACATCATTTCTGCTGCAAAATTCCTCCATTACTCCTACTATCACTACACTCAAATTTATTGCAAGTGAGCCAGGAGACAGGAGTCCAGCCGTACCCAGGTAGGAGACACCATTGACACAATTATCACTATCCTAAAGAGACATTATAGGCCATTACACCACTCTGGCATTCCTAATCTGGGACGTGCATTATAACACCTTGGAAGGGCCCTGGGGTAGTATCCTGCGCATGCTGCAATTGGCGTCACGACAAATACAGAACTTTAAATACCCGTATCCTGGCCATTGCACAAATTGCACCACAACTGTGATGCATTTTCAAAATATGCCTGATTGAGCTTATACAATGCAAGTGAACTGTTTCATTCCAAAAATATTTTATTTTTGCCTTTTTTACAATAAACTTAGACAATCTTCATTTTTAAATATATGGAAAAATATACTTTGTATAATTTAAAAAATACAAACAACATTCAGTAAAAATTCTGGCAAACAATAAATTATCAATAAATAAAATTGCATAAATATTTATTTACACTTAAAATAATATTAACAATAATAATAACAACAATAACAATAATATAATAGTAACAACAACACATTCATAAATAAGTACTCTGTAACGTCATTTCTTGTTAGGCATCCCTAAGTTTAGCGCTTGAACCCCCACTATTCTGCAGACGTCAGATCATCAAAGAACAGTGTGGGGTTATTGTTGCAGCCATAATATAAATCCTTCAGCTATCTGGAACCATATTTAGAATTTTTAACAAAAATAAGCTTAAATGCACAGTGGTTAGCACTGGTACCTTGCAGCGCTGGTGTCCTGCGTTCAAATACGACTAAGGAAAACATCTGCATGGAGTTTACATGTTCTCCCTGTGTTTATGTGGTTTTTCTTCCACACTCCAAAGGCATACTGATAGGGAATTTAGATTGTGAGCTCCACTGGAGACAGCAAATTATGACCGTGTCTCTAAAGCACTGTGGAATATGTCACAGGACTCACAAGCGTTTTTTGACTATTAGCCATTGGCAGTTGTTCATTAGGTGGCATTTTTCGTCTTTCTTGCATCTTATAAAAAATGCAGCATGCTGGAGCTATTGGCATTTTTCCAGGTATTTTGACACCTTCTTTATAGGGAGAAAATGCCATGAAGAAAACGCTAGTGGTAAGAAATATAGTGTGCTAAAATGCCAGAAAAACTAGAGGTAGCTAAGAAAAAATTATTTTTTTTACTGGTAAAAAAATAATTGGTAGAGTCATATTCATGTGTATAAGAACCCTGTATAAGGCCACCTGCACATGCAGCACAGTACAGTACCAGCAAAGTGTATGAGAGTGAACAAATCCACAGCATGTCAATTATGTTTGAGGTTTTAGATGCAGATTTCACCATTTTCCAATGAAGGATGAGATCTGGGGCAAAACTGTATAAAATACGTTCGAAGTTGTGGATTTTGGTAAAGATATGGTGCAGAAATGCACAGAAATCTGTACATAAATTCATGAGGACTTTCTGCACATTAACCTGCACCCATGTGCAGGTACCCGAAGGGTGGTGTCACACAGCTATTTCTGGCAGTTTTTGATTCAACTTTTTGAGCCAAAGTCATGCTGGGTTGGAAGGAATTGAGACATTAAAGAGGGATTTATGTTTCTCATTCTTGCCATATCCACTTCTTGCTTTGGGTAAAAAAAAACTGCATCATAAACTGTCACAGATAGCGGTGCAACACCAAACCTAGGGTTTCATATATAGCTTTTTTTTTTAAGAAATAAAAAAAGAATTGCAGGTTTTGATGCAGTTTTGAGCTAATGCCAGAATTGGATGGAACAGAAAGGAAAAGTATTTCCTGTATATTATCTCTTCATTTTGAATCTACTGTTCTTCTGGCTTTGGCTCAAAAGACTGCATGAAAAATTGCCACAAAACTGTGGCTTTTGTTTCCCCAAGAAACACGATGTGAGAAATTGCCCTAAGTAGGTAAAAAGCAGCTTCCAGACATAAGGTTAATAGTACCTATGGTCAGTTTAAAAATGTCAGTAGTCATACATGATAAGATTGGCCATCAGCAAAGTGGAATAAGCTAGAAGGACATAAATGTAACATTGTCTCTCAGGACAGTTAGAAGATACAGTATGTAGAAGCCATCAGCTGGTGGAGTTCCTGCTAGCATAAAACACCTTAAAGGGTTTCTGTCATGAGAAATAACGTTATGTAGCTGACTGACATAATTTCTGTCATCTTTGGTGCCAAAATGGCCTCCATTATATCCAAGGAATGCAGATACCAACATGCATGCCGAGCCCACTCCACACATCTCCTGGTGCCAAATGGCCACCAAAGAATGCAATGAGAGTCCACACTGCGCCTGCGCCGAAGGAAGGAAGCCGGCAGCAGGAGCGCGTCCTTCACTCACTGTGCCTGTGCCGAATACTAAAAGGGACGGTGCAGGCGTGGGATTTACCGGACACTGAGGAGAACTCGAAAGTCAATCAACTGGACCTGGGCGTGCCAAAGGGTGCGTAGACCGAGCCTCTAGGTGCTAAAGCAACGCCCTAATAGCACCTAGAGGCTCATTAGTATATTTTGAAAGTCTTTATTTTAAGAGAACGGTGGCAGGCAGGGAGTTATAAAGCATACTGTTATGTACTGCTGACATTAGCCCATCGCTAATGTCAGTCAGCTACATAACGTTATTTCTCATGACAGAAACCCTTTAAATTAGCTATAAAGATATATCCAGCCTCTATTAACTGTCTGGATCCTGCAGGCTGTGGATGCAAATTCCTTTACTTATTTATTGTATTTTGCATTTCTACCTCTTCCTATTGTAAATTCCCCAGGAAGAATGACATGTGGAGATAATAAGAAGCTCAAGGTTGTCTGCTCAGCAAAGCTGCATAATAGAACATGAATCAGGAAGGATCAATCAGACCAACTGTTGAGTGAAATTATAACTAAATATGGCATCAGCAGGGCAAACCAGTAAATAGAACAGAACAAAATGGTTTGATTTTAAGAAAACACAATAGGTTCAGTTCCTGCACTTGTTGCATAGCTGCAGTAGTTTTCCTCATGTTTATCTTGTAAAGCACACACTGACTTATTCAATATATATTTAAGTGATCCCTAGGAAATACACATTTCTTCTCATTTTGCAACAAGCCTCCAGTCACAGAATTTTCTGTTACACCCACGAATGCAAGAGGCTCTATTTTTAACAAAAAAAAATAATAAGTATAACAGAATTTGTGTACAGAAGGTTTGTGAAAATGGAAAAAAAAATGCACTTCATTAAATTAGTTTATAGCCATCATTTTGTTAGGCAATTATTAATATCATTTTTGATACCTGACCTAGAAATCTATTTTACGTGACTGGTCAAATGGATTTTTTTTTTTAAAGGACACATGTAACTATGCAGGCCATTCCGATTTCCTTTTTAAAATCAGTGCATTCGTTTTGAATTGTCTAACAATCCATGTAGGAATAATAATTATACATGCAATAGTGCAATAAAGTCATAGTAGTGCAAAGAAAAAGAGTTGGGAAGAGAAATAAAATATTACCCTGGGGGAAGGGTAAACACCAATGTTTAGATTGGAGTATTTCTAAAGGTTTCAATGAAAATATTTTAACAATATCCATTCTGGGAACTTTTTAGGCCAAGGGCATGCAAACCACAGAGGCACATCAGGCCAGCGGCAATAAGACATCTGGAAAGAAAGGTGTGGGGAATTAACCCAAATATCATGTAATTGAGTTTGGTCAAACAAGCACCAAAAACTCCTGTCCCAGGTGGTTACTGGTATAGTAGTGCTAACCAGCACCAGGAATCATTTTTATGGTGCCTCCTCACCTGTATATACACCCTTGTTAGTAAGGACATACATATTTGGTTATGATTACCTCTCTAGTGTTACCAGTGTAAACAACAAATATAATATAGTATGCAATTGTTTGTTTCATATTAATATATCTGAAATATAAAAATTGCATATTTTTTTAAATTCAAGTCTTAGATTAAGATATTGATGAGCTTTTGTAAAACGTGTCTGATATTCTATATTCATCCTGCATGTATTTCATGATAATGACATCTCAGATTAATTAATTAATTGGGAAAACAGCAAGGATAACTAATAATTATCATTTTTGCACATAACATCTGTGAATTGCCCTTCTAGGGTATTGCCGCTGCAGAATTTAAATATAACACCCATTTTAATTCTGAATGATAGCCCCATGGTTAATATGAGCCAGAAAGATTACATGCTCAGATCCCATGTGTCGACTGCATATAGTAGCACAGGTTGTTGGCCTTCAGCATTCCACTGCTTTCGGTGGATTAAAAAGATATGTAAACATGAGGTGTTTAATTAGATGCATCGGATGCAATTTCCAAAGATACAATCTCTATGGCATGGGATAATTTGCACCATCAGAATAAAAGCCTTGACTCATTTCCTCTTTAGGCACAGTGGCACTTTCTAACAATCATATCCTCAAAGACTGTAAAGACCAATTTGCGCTCAGCATTGTAATGCATGAGTACCATAGGATCATAGCTGCCAGGAACACAACAAGGGGCTGGAGTATCTCCATTAATGTGATGCATTCTGTATTTTATTTGAGCATGCATGCTTGCTGGCTTGTAGTTGTGTGGACAAGATCCATCGCAAAACCGCATTTCATAGGTGGATGGATGTACAATCCAATCACTCCAGCCAATCTGTTCAAAAGACACCAACAAGGACTTACGACAGCACTTCTTCTCACTCTTTTTGCAGTCCTCATCTGCAGCAAGAGATCTTCCTTTTCTTGTTCTGAAGTGTGTTTTTTCCTGAGTCTCCACTTCTAACACCAGTGCATCATTTGCTTCTATTTGTTTGCTGCCACCACTCAAAAAAGGGGTGTTCGGCATGATTACTAGCTCCAGTCGGAGGCATTTCTCTGAACTTGCCAACCACTGCTGCACAGCAGAATTAACGTTTAATGTCAATGTGTCTTTGTCTACTGGTTTAGAATCAAGCAATTTATGCTCTTGCCCTCCATAGGCATACCTTGATTCTACAACTTTATAAATGTTCACCATAGCTTTCGAAGTCGAGTTAGCTGCTGCAGGTCGCAATCCAGCCAAGATGTGTTTACATAGCTTGAGCTCAGCTCTCATGACGTTTAGCCTGTGATGGAATTTCTGAGTCCTAGAGAAGACCAGGTTGTAACGATGACTGCTGCTTTTCTGCAGATCACATTTCTTTGAGCTACGCTCTACTGCAACGAAGAATATAGCAGAAGTTGTTATAGAATGCATACAACATAACTAAAAAACACTTTTCAGTTTTAGACTAGATAATATATGGTTTATGGCCTAAAAGTCAATACGAGTCTATATCAAGAATGGTTATTAATCTTTCCAACACGTAAAACATGAAATTGTATTCCTTGTCAACTTAAATTAAGTTGTTGACCTTTTACCTGTGTTTGCAGAGTTTGGTAGGTAGGTTCTAAATGAGTGGGGGACTGTCTAGCCTACCTCCCCGCTAGTAAGGGTAAAAACCATGGGTCTCTAAGCTTATGCGAGTAGCAGAGTGGTAATTTTCTGCATTACCTAATTGCTGGTTGCACATACTACACATGTCACCAGCACTTATATTCCCTGTAATCTGCAGAAGGGGGCTGCTAGTTCTCCTCAATGCTACAATATGGTGCTCGTGAGCCTAAGAGCCTAAGATGGAGAGGGCTATCAGAAAAGAAAACATCTGATAGACATGGTCACACTGGCCCACCAGAATACCAAAGAATCTTCCAGTGGGCTGAGGCTCTGATACAATAATGGACCCTTAAAACTGGTAGATGCTTTTGCTAACCTTGGAACCAATAACCAGATCTCAAGTTGATACACCATATATGCAATCTGTGCAATTGTACAGGGCCCCAGTACAAAAAGGTGTCCAACTACCATGTTATTAAGGAAACAACAATGCTTCTTAATGTCTATTTCATTATTTATCTTGCTTGGAGGCCATTTGCTACCTATCTCTGCCTCTGAACCAGTTATACTATTAAATATTTTTAATGATAAGTCCAGCAAGTGCAAAAAAGAAAATTACTTAAACGTAGACTTGTAATTGTCCTGTATATATAAAGTGCGGGCCCTCAGAATTATTTTCTGTTGTGGGCCCAGGGAACTTCAGTACAAAGCTGCTGATGGAGGTTTCTTTAAACCTGCAATCTTTCCTATCACTGTAAGACCTATTTCACACTTAAAGTGGTTGTGCAAGAATGAAGGGGGGTGGTAGGAAAACCCGCCTACTTGGCAGGACCTATAAAGGGAAGCTTGTTTACCTGCTTCCTGACACTGGCTCCCCACTTTTGCCTAGCCTGCGAAGCTCCACTGGGCTCCCTTGCTGTAAACATCCAGTTTGACACTGCCTGCAGGCAATCACTGGACACAGCAATGGCTATTTCTCTTTACGTCATGAAAAATGGTCACATGATGCAAGAGGATCCGGTCACCACCATGGCCAGTAACTGGCTGCAGGCAGCGTCAAACCGGATGTTTACAGAGAGGGGGCAGGGGACCATCACAGGAGAAGGAGTGGGGAGCCAGCATGGAGAAGCAGTCAAGTAAGATTCCCCTTACAGGTCCAGCCAAGTGGGGAATGGGGGTTGCCAAACCCCCCTCCTCATTCCCTTTAATGCCCAATAATAGTCTATAATGACCTTTGTGATGGCAAGTTGTCAGCCATGTGCTTTGTACAATCAGGCAGAAGCTATTCAGAAACATGTGCTAAAATTCCCCACTAGCACTGGAAGGTCAAGGCAGAAGACTTCTAGTAAATAACACGTTAATTATTTTTATTCTAAAAGTTCTAAAAAATGTCATTTATGTCTGTAGTGCCAAGTATCAAGCACTATGAATACAAGTATTCTATAGGTGCAGAGGAGAATGGGAGTGGAGTAGTGGACCGACACATATGAACACATTTCTCTGTAATTGCATCAGTGACCTTCAGATAATTTCTTTATCTGTATTGTCGTTTACTCATGACTATGTGAAAGTACATGCTAATAATAATAATCTAAATGAATTGCAACAGCACTATAAGCCTCAGTCCTTCACATATGTATTATCACATAGGGAGACTCTATAAAAGCGGCACTTACACTGTGTTGACTGAGCAATAGCTTTTCAGAGATGTATATTTCATTTGCCCAGCAAGGACAGAACTACACTTGTTCTGCAAGGACATTTTTCACAATTCCTTGCAGGCATAGACACAAGGCCTTCAGTGCATGTTGATACACTAGGGATATTAAACAGGCAAAAATGTCAGTTTTAATAATTTGCTGATTATCAGAGCCTTTGATATCTTGGATTTTTTTAGTGATTTTGGGTGCAGTTGGTAACAAAGAATGGACTGGCACAATTAAGCTTGAGCCCACTTTTGTGATTTCAATAGATTCACAGGCAAAGCTTGATCTGAACATTGTATGCGATTTTCGTGAGATGTATGGAGATATTGTTTAAAAACAACCAACCGCTAATGACAAGTGGTTCACTATACGACTATCTATAATCACTACTGTCGGGCCAGTGATACCTTATATATACTAAATGTAATTACAGTGAAACCTCTTTGTGATAACTAACCACTGAAAAGTCTTCTTCTAGGAGGGTGGTCCTTTAAAAGAAGATGACCAGTAGGCACACTATAGAGAGAAACTGAAATTCTGTCACAGGAACTCCGGTGTGGATAAGGGTGCTGTGTTCTTAAAGAGAGTTTACTACGTTATATCTGCTATAATATACAGATGTAGTAGAGTTAACACTCATGCCTTATGAGACGTGTTATCTAAACTAAATGCGTTAAGCAAACACTTTCAATTTCTTTTCAATGGCTTTTGTTTCAAGATAACGCGATGAGTTCAGAAATTAGAATTAAGAGTTTGTGTGTTAACCCTACTACATCTGTATGTGCATAAATATACAGTGTCATCTATTTGTATGTGAATCATAGTTTTACAAGTGACATTGTCCTTGCACCGTATTCCTCAGATTGTCACTTGACATACCATGATCATGAAGATGCCCCCGGAGTGTGTGAGGTGACCATGACCTGAAAGGTATAGCCTGTCATTCATATGTGACTCTTTTGGCTCACCATCATGCCATGTGCCTTTTAAATGACAAAAAAAAACATCAGAATTACTGGTGCTGTGTCCCAGAAAATGACATCATTTATTAATTCCATTATGAGCTCCAATGTTTCTGGCGTACATCTGCCATTTAATTTAAACATATACAATGATATATATATATTATATTATTAACACAAAATGTATAATATTGCTAACTTACGTTTTGGTGTTAGTATATGCACTCTCCGTTCTGAAGTCTCATCTTTGGTTAGATTTCCTCTGAGCTCCATTAACTTCTCCTGGTATAACAAATGCATTTTGCTCAGTTCCTCTCTGTCCAGTTTCTCCCCAATGACAGGAGGTTTGTGTAAGCCCAGACGATCCAAAATGCTCTTCTTTACTGCTTCAAGCTGAATCATTCTTTCCTGCTCATACAAAGGCTTGAGCTGGACCCCAGTGATGGATAGGAGAGCGAAGCAGAGAGTAGCACACCTGACCTTCCACAGAGATCTCTGCATTGTGTGCCTATAGCACAGTGTCACAGTGCGAGGCTGGTTTAGCACACAGCTTGGGAGCTGCCTGAATGAATGAAATTCCCCAGTCTCTCTCCTTTATAGCTTTGTGAACTGCACGCCCCCACAGTTACACGTTCACTTGGCAGCTTTATACAAGTAAACACTGCAAATTCCATAGGTGCATTTGCCAATGGATGCCTTAATGCTTTAGGAACTGAATCAACTGAATTACACCATTAGGGTACGGCCACACAGTCAGGTTTCTGCAGGCGCTGTTGGAAGCCAAAATCGGGAGTGTATCATAAAACGAGTTCTGTTTTTATTTTTAATTCACTCCTGGTTTTTGCTTCCATAACGGCATGCAGAAACGTGACCGTGTGGCCGTACCCTTAGACATGATCACAGCAGAGACATTTTGTGGGGCATTTCCAAATGCCAGGAGGTATAAATTAGGAGCATCTCAGGCCCTCCATGCGCCACAAACTTAAATCTACGCCAGCTAGGAATTGTCTGGCATAAATTACTGTATAATTAATTTGTCAGGCCGCAGGAAGCCATGTCAGCTACATGTCAGTAAAATTGACTTTTTGGTGCTACAATTCCAGGGTAGGGGGCTTGATAAATTCCCTTCATTAACTTTCCATACTGAATATTAGTACCTTAGGAAAAGACAAGGTATTACCACTAGTGTTGAGCGAACTTCTGTTTTAATTTCGGCGTCTAAAGTTCGGCTTCCGGTTAGCGGAGAATCACGATATGGATTCCGAATTCCGTTGGAGTCCGTGGTAGCGGAATCAATAATGGCCGATTATTGATTCCGCTACCACGGACCACAACGGAATTCGGAATCCATATCGGGATTCTTCGCTAACCGGAAGCCGAACTTTAGACGCCGAACTTAAAACAGAAGTTCGCTCAACACTAATTACCACCTAACAATACTATCACATGCACCAATATACTTACTATCAATAAGTCCTCAGGTGTAATTCCTAGCCACAACGAGTAACTTCCCCAGACAAGGGCATTTTTCAGAACTTGACCCTAATCTATGCAGCCTTATACTGGATAAAGTTGGGAGGGAGGTAGACTGTAGCTAGAAATTTTAGGACAAACCTAGTCCACCTGACAGGGTAAACAAGAAATAATTCCTCCGCTGTGAACCCCAATAATCCTAGATCCATACACCTGGGTTAATGCCACATGACCAAAAGAGGTGGTAGGACCCAACTGGTTATATTATCTATCACAAGTTTGGGAAGTGCTGCCATGTACCCTCTTTGTTATATTTATTCGAGTTTTTATGTCTGCATGACTTATAGAGGGATTACTACTTTAGAGGAGAACTTTTGTACTCTTTGGATTTCATTAAAAGTTATGTTTTATGTGAGGAGCTAATGACATTAGGAATTTGAGACACATTTGTTTCTGATGGTTGAGGTGTATAGCCTTTGTATACACACATAGATGATTTTGGAATAAAGTTACGTGTTACTTTATTGCTACTGATGTTGTATAATTTAAAAACGGATAACATGCATGACATGTAACAAGGCAGGGGTGTGACTAGAGGGGCAGGCAGGACTGAGTGCCAGGGTATGCACCATTTGGATACACAGATATCTTCTTTTTTTTTTTTTTATAAATTACCTGTAGACAGTATAAAACTAATATATAATTACTAAATCACTGTATAATTGCGACAAGGAGAACATGACTATTTTTTCATGGCAGTCACTGGTAGTAAGTAGTATTCTGATCCAAGCAGGCTGAAAAAGCAAATACAATCAAACTGCATTACAAGAGAGATAAACCTTTAATCCAAGTCTGATATTGGTCCATATGAATAACTTGCCAGGTCACATCTACAGTTTTAGTCACAAAAGGGGCAAGAAAGAGATGGAGTGGGGTTTAAACTAGGAAGCTAAAGTGATAGAAGGTTGGAAAAATGATGCTTGTTATATTACCAAAACTCTCTTAGCTCATCATATTAATATATGTAAATCTATTCAGAACAATATAAAGAACTTTACAAAGGACTTGTTTCTTCACTTAATATATGTTATGTCTTAAGGCCTGTTTAAAAAGTTGAACATTGACCTATTGCATAGCTATCTTACATCTACTGGCTTTAGAGGTTCAGATTCATTTTCTCTCCCAAAGGAACATTGCCCTGCCTACACCTAGTAGGCTCTCTCCATTAGGAGAAATAGTACCTTCTGAATCCTGACAAAGCCCTCTCACTCAGTTAAGCCAGTTCAATTTGTTCTTCACTGATGAGGGGCAATCACCATGTAACAGCTATCTGCAGATGAGGTACTGGTTTAGCATCAATCCAAGTTATGTCTGAAGGCTTGGCACTGACTTATTGGATAGCTACCCTACATTTGGTGACATTAGAGGCTCAGCGTTCTTTTCTTCTTGGAAATAGAACTCATTTGCATGCTCCTTTTCCCATAGGAGCATTACCTAGCCTATAAGACTCCATACAAATAGTAGACATTCTTCATAAGGTAGAGTAAGATATAGTACCCCCTGAATGTTCATTTAATATAGACAGAGGTTATTCACTGTCAGTGTGAGTGGATTGGAGCTACAGTCTGCATAATATGTGAAGTATGAAATTACTGCACTTTTCTATATAAAATCAATATGTAACAGAAAAGTAAAACACGTTTGTGCACAAGCTTGCACTTACCATACAGGTAGATACATGGCTAGCAAACAGGGTAGGGGACCTGCCCAAAATTACCTTCATTCTTACAAGGGATGAAAAGTGAGGTCAGCATTGTATAGGCACTTATGAGATAATTGTTTAATGGTTGTATAAACCAGCAGTAATGCAGCTCCCATGTTTTGTTAGGAGACCCCTTTTCTTGAACTGTGTATTGTATATAGATTAGTACACACTGATGCAAAATGGCCAATGCAAACTGTTGTGTGAATGTAGCCTCAGTCAGATCAAAGCTTTAGCCCACTTTTAAAATCTATTATTTCTCCATATGCTGTTACTATGAAAATTGGCTGCAATCTGCAATGGATGACATGGTGTATCCTAGAAGGAAAGTGGTATGTGACTTTCCTTCTAGGATACACTAGTTTTTCTCTGCTCACATAGATTTATCAAATTGGTGTAAAGTGGAACTGGTTTAGTTGCCCATAGCAACCAATCAGATTCCACCTTTCATTTTGGACAGCTCCTTTTGAAAATGAAAGGAGGAAACTGATTGGTTGCTATGGGCAAGTAAGCCAGTACTAGTTTACACCAGTTTGATAAGTGACCCCCATAGTGTCTTAGCAGAGTACTTTCCCTTACCTATCTGTAAGTGAAAATGCATCTCATACTCATGCTAAACTATACTTTATGACAGTTTATGTTACAGCACATGTGACCAACAAAACCCAAGGACTCTGTAAATACTATTTATGCTTTGTTATGCAGCTATGGATACTAGGGCTTTTAGAAGAAAAATGCTTGTGTAGGCTTTTAACATGCCTTGCATCCCATGACAGATATATAGAGATCTATAAAAAAAAAGTTACATTAACTGTGCATCAAAATTGTCCATGTCATCCATTGCAGATTGCAGCCAATTTTCATAGTAACAGCATATGGAGAAATAATAGATTTTAAAAGTGGGCTAAAGCTTTGATCTGACTGAGGCTACATTCACACAACAGTTTGCATTGGCCATTTTGCATCAGTGTGTACATCCATTTCCTATCCATTTGTAATGGCTGTTTTGGATCCATTTTTAACGGGTACACTAAGAATAGCTTTCTATATAGTAGGGGGAACTAAGAAGGCTCTTGTATATACTGTGGACAATAAAAGGGGCATTATATTATTGGGGAGCATTATTTATACTAGGGGCACTATGGAGGCCATTTACTGTCTAGGGGCACAATGGGGGGGGGGGGGATTATGTGTGCTGAGAGCACTACAGAGGTTGGGATTTAATTAATTAAATATAGTTTTAAAAAAACGATAAAACTGATCTGTTTTTAGTGGCTTTTTTAAAACGGCTATTAAAGACAGATAGATGGCCAGGAAATGGATGTACACTCTTATGCAAAATGGCTATGAATAACTGACAGTGTATCTGTTTTTAACACTTTCTTTTTTTACTATGGTGTGAAAGACGGGTGCACTCCTTTCTATATGTTCATTAATATCTCTGTACTGTATTTCTACAGTGCAGGGGCGGACTGGCCATATACCTTACTGGGAAATTTCTCGGTGGGCCGATGCCCAGTGGGCCACCCAAGCCCTCCTCACGGCTGCTCAACAGGTACATAAAGATCTGGTGCTCTCAGCATTAATTAATGTTAGGAGCATCAGGTACTTATGCACCTGGCCAGTAGCCAGGTACCCTCCTGAATTCAACTGTATCATTGTCCTCAGTCTGGTGATAGGACAGTATTGTATGCTGCTCTGTGTTATTTGGTTTTGCTGGGGCGTGTTATTTGGCTTTGCGCTGCACTATGGTATTGCTGGCCCCACCCACTTCTGTTGTCCCTGCCTATTTGTGGCTTGTGTTGGCCCTGCCTACTTGTGTTGCCCCGCCTTCTATAAATTTGGACTTGCCTAAAATTCAGGCCCACTTTTAGTTTTTTTTCCAGGGCCACTTTAAGTTCCCAGTCCACCACCGCTACAGTGAAAAGGAGTTTTAATAGTGGTTGTCACACATGTTCCGTGACGCTCCATTGTCAACAGGGCTGTACACATGTACTCAATGATTCTGTCAATGTGAGATTTTGGTTTTATCATACAGTAAGTAGCAGAGGCAGATCTACAGTATGCTGAAGTTTTATACCATGGCTCATGAGCCGTTAGCT
Source organism: Bufo bufo (assembly GCF_905171765.1). Taxonomy (NCBI): domain Eukaryota; kingdom Metazoa; phylum Chordata; class Amphibia; order Anura; family Bufonidae; genus Bufo; species Bufo bufo. The sequence continues at coordinate 462,191,827 of NC_053390.1, forward strand.
ACTCCCTTGTCACTGAGGTGGTGTTGCAGAGAAATTGAATGTTACTGCTAGATTCCCTTACAAATCTATTTGTGAGATATAAGTAAATAGACGGATATGGGATGTATGTGTATTAGTTAGGTTTGATGAACATAACAGAATCACTAATACTGTCTGTAGATCATACCCCTCTGTGATACTAACCCTATCAGTCCTGTGCCACCATGAATAATGCCATTAGATAATGTACTATTGATAACTTTCAGCAGGTTTAGGCCACCTGCACATGAATTTCCATGTGAATTAATTTGCATTTCCGCACCAAACCTGTGTCAAAATCCAAATGTGTTATTTGCAGATTTTGTTGCGGATTTCATTTGATTTTGCCAAATTGAGATGGGTGAAATCCTCACAAACAATTGACATGCTGCAGATTTCAAAATCCACATGGTAGGTCAGTTTCTTCATGGAAGAGGAAAGCAAAGTGTACATGAGATTTTTCTAGTACTGTATTACGCTACGTTTTGCCACATGAGGATTGGTGTGGAAAAAACACACATAATCTGCAATGTGTGCGGGGAGTCTTATGTGACTGGTATACGATATGTGATTTCTAATATGATATAAGTTAAACATATCTTTTTATTTTCTAAAATGGCAGTTAAATACAGGAATAAGTGGTGATGATGCTATAATTTAGCTTTCAGAAAAGATAGTTCCTACCACAGTGCCTCCTAGTGGCACTCAAGACTAGAGCAGATTTTTCTATTCCCCATATAATATAACCCCTGTATAAATCCATTGTAAGACCACATCTTGAATATGAGATTCTATTTTGGGCTGCAATTTGTTAAAAAGGACATAGGTAAGCTGGTTGAGTTTAAAGGCGGGTAATTTAGGCATGTTCAGAAAAAAGACCTTTTAGAGGTGATCTTCTTTACATGTATAAGACTATTTTATTTATTTACCTTGCTTATATAGTGCTGACATATACAGATGTTATAATCACTAGTGATGAGCGGAAGGGGTCATATTCGTATTCGCGAATATTTTGTAGAATACTCGCCAAATATTCGTGAATTCGAATATTCATTATATTCTACGATTTTTTTACTCGAAAAATCGACAAGGTAATGATCGCGTAATATGCAGATTTTTGTAATGCAAATTTTTGTAGTGCAACTTTTTAACGCAAATTTTTCGATTGCCAAGCAAAAACATGATTCCTCCCTGCTTCTTGCTTGTGGGCCAATGAGTCATAGCACTATATCGAATATATTTGTTTTTTCAAATATTTGTAATATTCTAAAACAAGAAAATATAGCAATATAGCGAATATTCGGGAAAAAAAAACACAAATATGGAGCAATTTAGCTAATATAGTGCTATAATCTTTTTTTTCAATAGTTGAAATTTTTTTCCAATCTGAACTTCAGATGAGAAAAAAATTACAACTATTAGACAAAGAAGATTATAGCACTATATTAGCTAAATTGCTCTATATTCGTATTTTTTCGAATATTCGCTATATTGCTAAATATTCTTGTTTTAGAATATTACGAATATTCGAAAAACTAATATATTCAATATAGTGCTATATATAAATTTTTTTGAATATTCATCATTTTTCCCATTTAAAGTTATGATTCCTCCCTGCTTCTTGCTTGTGGGCCAATAAGTCATTGGCCCACAAGCAAGAAGCAGGGAGGAATCATGTTTTTACTCGGCAATTGAAAAATTTGCGATAAAAATACGCATTACGAAAATTTGCAATTAAAAAAATCTCGAATATTCGAAATTATGAATATATATCACTATATTCTAAATATTTGCGAATTTGTGAAGTACGTATATTCGCAATAAAAATTCGCAATTCGAATATTCGTGATCAACACTAATAATCACTCACTGTCCCCCGTGGGGCTCACAGTCTACAGTAGATTCCCTCTCAGTTTGGTGTTAGGGTGAAAACCAGAGTAGCCAGAGGAAACCAACTCAAAGAGAGGGGAAACATACAAACATTATGCAGCTGTTGAACCCGGGACCCAAGTGCTAAACCACTGACCCCCTGTTCTGCCAATAAATGAATATGTATAAATATACGGTACGTGTGGTCAATACAAAGAACTGGCACAAGATTTATGCATTCTGAGCACTTTACAAAGAACATGGGGACATTCTTTACATGTGGATATAATGAGATTTAGAAATCAGTACGTAAAATGATCCTTTACAGTTTGAAAAGTCAAAATATGGAATGACCTACCCCAAGAGGGAGTCATGGAAGAACTATGTCAGCATTTAAAAAAGGACTAGATGTAAGACTAGATATAATGTGTAATAGCAAATGGCATTCAGGGTTATAATTAATCTAACAATTATAACTTGAACTTGATGGACCTGTGTCTTTTTTAACCTATGTAATTACAGTACGTAGACAGGAATACTAAGAAATAGGGTTGTGCGAACCCTTTTTTGACCCCGGACCCGAACCCAAACATTTCAGTAAAATTTCGGGTTCGAGTTCGGTGTTTTAATGGCGCTTTTTTTTTATGGGTGCAATGCAAAATTTTTGTACCCTTCCCTGAGCCCAGTTACACAGAAAAATAAGTTTTATCCGTCTGTTAGTTAGGTGGGAGTCGGCGGCCATTTTGTGCAACAGCAGTGCACCAGTACTGCATATGTGCCAGGGACAATAATTTAATCCTGTTCTTTTAGTTCAGTGGGCAACATATATATCCATTTTTTAAGTGCACCTGCACTGCATATGTGCCAGGGGAAGGGAAAATAATATAAGTAATCCGTCTGTAAGTTCAGGGACCCAGGGGGTGACATATTAAAAAAAAACCTGTGCTGCATATTTGAGTGTAATCAATTCAGCAAATCCATCTGTTAGATTCTAGGGGAACAAATTATTTTTTTTTGCTAAAAAGTACATTTGCGCCCTGCACTGCATTTGTGATAGTGAAAGAAAATCAGTTAAATCCATCTGTTTCACTGTGGGTGAAAAAAATCATATATTTCCATAAAGTACCTTTGCAGGACTTTCGGTTCCGGCGCCAGCATGAGCGGACGCCATGAGTGAAAGGTGAAAGTTCCGCACCAAGCATCTCTGAAACCCCTCTACTCCCTAATATACCGAGCTTGATCATCCTCAAGACTTGGGCAAATCGTGTCTACATAACACAACTCTGATCCTATGGACTGGTTTGTCACGAATATGGGGAGCAGAACGAGGCAAAAAGGACAGCACAAGACGGTGAAATCCATGCCAGAAGCGCTCAACATGGCAGACCCCGCCTCACTACAGGAGCACGAGGTAGCTCCCCCAATACCGCCCGAGGAAGCTTCCATGGACGGAGAGTATGCCAGCGATGAGCTGCAAATTAACTATAAGAAACTAGCACTCGAGGTAGCAGCTAGGATTCTACCAGACCTACAGGAATCCCTTTCATCCACAGTCTCGGAAGCCCTGGCGCACATACGCCGAGATCTAGTAGACCACGGGCACCACCTAGAGTCAGTGGAAGAGAGAGTCGGTTCTCTTTAAGATAAATACAACTATCTGAAAGAGGAATTTCCAAGACTCCTTAAAGAGAACAAAAGAATTGGCGCAAAGATAGAAGATCTTGAAAATCGTTCCCGACGGAATAACCTCAGGTTAGTGGGGATTCCTGAATCTGTAGCCCCGCATGAGTTGTTCCACATTTGTGAACAAGAGCTCCCAAGAGCACTAAACCTACCTGCTACCTGTAAAGCTGAAAGAGCCCACAGGGTGGGTCCGCTCAGATCTCTGACCAACGAGGCCAACAGGCGCCAAAATTACAGGCGTTAGCGCATAGACCAAGACAAGTAATAGTGTGCTACCTGGACTTTGCTGAAAAGGTATCCATTTTACGGGCCTACAAAAGTCCAGACCAAATCGGAATATGACAGATGGCTTAGGGTAAAAGAGGCACTAACAGGTAAAAGGAGGGAAGCACGTTTATTCAAGTTTGGGAATAAGTCAGGTAAACTCTTAGCCTCCCTAGCAAAAGGGTTGAAGCCCCCAGCTATAATTCCTACACTAAAGAACCAGTTGGGTAAGGTCTGTCATTATCCAAAATAAATATTGGACATTTTTAGAGATTATTATGAAAATCTATATGCAAATCCCAAAGAAGCATTTCAATCCGGGAAATCCTGGTTAGAAAAGCTAAATGTGCCTCAAATCTCACCAGATCTAATGTTTCTAAACCAACCTATTACGGAAGCAGAAGTCCAGAAAGTCATAAGCCAATCGAGTAAAAATAAAGCCCCAGGCCCAGACGGTTTCACAAATGAATTTTACAAAATACTAGTCCCAAAAATTGTAACAGTTCTCACATCCCTATATAATCAGATGCTCCAAGGCCAAACCATACCACCTGATATGAATACGGCATTCATCAAAGTACTCCCAAAACAAGGCAAAGACTCTACCTTAGCTTCTTCTTACCGCCCCATCTCTCTTATCGACAATGATCTCAAATACATATCCAAAATAATAGCTGATAGGATGGCCACGTTTCTACCCAAGATTATAACTCCTCATCAAGTTGGCTTTATACAGGGGAAATCGGCCGTATATAATATCAGAAAAGTTTTGGCGGTGCTAGACAATGTTAAGCTTTTCCCTCACCTTCACCCATCCTCAGCTCTATTGGCCATTGATGCAGAAAAAGCGTTTGACAATGTGAGTTGGGGATGGCTGAATGAAGTACTGGACGTTATGGGTTTTTCAGGCCAATTCAGGACGTATATCTCTTCACTATATCATTCTCCAATGGCAAGGATATCTATCCCAGGTTTCCTGTCACGTCCCTTCCCCCTCCAAAAGGGCACCAGACAGGGGTGTCCACTTTCACCCCTACTATTCAACATTGCTCTAGAACCACTCTCAAGGGCTATAACACTAAATAAGAATATAGAGGGCATATCAATAGGTAAACATACAGTTAAACACACCCTGTTCGCAGATGATATATTGATGTTTTTAGCCAATCCCCATAGAGACCTCCCAAATGTGTTTACTCTCTTAAGGCAATTTGGCAACTACTCGGGATTCAAAGTGAACATGTAGAAATGTGAACTGCTAGACCTCTCCCCAGTGCAAAATGCTCATCAAGGAAGGGCGGTGGAAGGTTTGGTCACTGTTGCATCCAATTATATCAAATACTTAGGGATTAAAATAGGCAAAACTCCAGGATCCCTATACTTATTGACCTACCCCCCGATAATTAAAAAGGTGACATCCGAACTCATTCCTAGGCAGATGTCATCTATTAAAGATGATGAGTATAGGCAAACTCCTCTATCCCATGCAAACACTTCCTGTCCTGCTAAAGCATTCTGACATCCAAACACTCGAGACAACGTTTAGAGCCTTCATTTGGCTATCCAAGCGTAGCAGAATATCCTTGACTATTTTAGGCTACTTTCACACTAGCGTTCGGGTGTCCGCTCGTGCGCACCGTTTGAAGGGGCTCACGAGCGGCCCCGAACGCATCCGTCTGGCCCCAATGCATTCTCAGTGGAGGCGGATCCACTGAGAATGCATCCGCCTGCCAGCGTTCAGCCTCCGCTCCGCTCAGTGAGCGGACACCTGAACGCTGTTTGCAGCGTTCGGGTGTCCGCCTGGCCGTGCGGAGGCGAGCGGATCCGTCCACACTTACAATGTAAGTCAATGGGGACGGATCCGCTTGAAGATGACACAATATGGCTCAATCTTCAAGCGGATCCGTTCCCCATTGACTTTCAATGTAAAGTCTGAACGGATCCGCTCAGACAACTTTCACACTTAGAAAATTTTCTAAGTTTTAATGCAGACGCATCCGTTCTGAACGGATGCGAACGTCTGCATTATCGGAGCGGATCCGTCTGATGAAACATCAGACGGATCCGCTCCGAACGCTAGTGTGAAAGTAGCCTTAACTAGACAAAGAAATAGAGGAGGCGTCGGCTTTCCAGATATCAGGAAATACAATCTAGCTAGTCTTATGAGATATTGTCTAGATTGGTTAAATAAAACTTCTCATTACTCAGTACTTTCACTAGAAGGAGAGATGGCTAAACCATAGACTCTTGAAACCCTACTGCATACTAAATATGCCTTGTTACCTAACACAATAAAACATGGCATACTGCTGAGGGACACAATAGCAACGTGGAAAGCGGTCAGAAAAATATATAATCTTCCATTTTTGATATCTAAAAAGATGTCGCTATGGAAGCACCCTGAATTTAAAGCTAATGCAGTGAATAAACAATTCGCTATCTGGGCGGATAAAGGAGTAAAAGAAGTCAGACACCTATGGCTCCATTCGGAAAAGAGATATTATAATTTTCAGGAACTCCAAACACAATATGGGATACCCTCTGATCATTTTCTGGCATATTACCAGATCCTGGCTTTCCTGCGATCTAGGGCAATAAACATGGTTGGGGAATTCAGCGTTATCTCCTTTGACGTATTTTTAGATTCCAACAATATTAGGAAAGATTTGTCTACAATATATGGTTCCATGAGAGACTTGTCTTCTAAACTAGGAGACTCCCAGCTATTTAAGTCTTGGCTTAAGGACTTCCCAAACTTACAACTCCCTGAGCAATTACTAGATGGGTGGTCGTTGATTAGAAAGGTGGTGAGTAGCAAAGTCTGGAGGGAGAAATACTTCAAATTGATCCACAGAGCTATATATGGCTTTTATAAACCAAGAGTTCCCCCAACGGTTTTACTAGATAACAGGATCACTGGTTGCCCGAAATGTCAATTGCCTAACTCGGATGTCACCCATAGTATATGGTTGTGCCCTAGTGTACGAACTTTTTGGCAATCATTGATCTCAATGGTCAACCAGAAAGGTATCTCCAGGATCTCAGAAGGCCCAGAACTTCTAATATTCCATATAGTGAAAAACCCACAAAAATTACGTCAGCGACTCATGTACTACTCTTAGCGGCCAAAAGATGTCTTTTGAGTCACTGGCTTAAACCAGATTGTCCCCCATTAAGTGAGGTCATTCAGCAGACTACCAAATGTTTAACTTTGGAACGCATCGAAGCAGAGCACAGTAAATCCTCATCTACTACCCCGTTCTTTAATAAATGGAGAAAATATATGACAACTTTCTTCTCTAGTGAAGAAATACTCATAACTATCAACCCATTCACGAATACAAAATGGTTTCTCAGCCTAGGGCTATCTGAACCAGTAGATCCCTGGTACAAATTATATAAAGATCAGGAAAAAGAAAGACAAAAAACCTGAGTTCAATGTAAACTCCATGGGCCAGATTTATCATTACTCTGACAGCTCACTCCACTTTCACATATGGCTAAAGTCAGTTTTAGCCAAGTCAGATTTATGATTGGCCCTTTAAGACTGTAATAAATGTGGTTTGACGGTAGCAGTTTATCCATCAGTAAGCAGCTTTACAAAAGTCGCACATCTTTACGAAAAAGTCGCACGTTTTTTATGAAAAAGTCGCATGTTCTATTGAAAAGTCTCATAAGATAAGCATGGTCCTCACTGGAGTGAAATTGCTAATTTTTTGCGACTTTTTTGCAACTTTTTAAATAATCCCAATAGTAAATCTGTCTAGAGATTCATTTACATAAGAAAACACGCCCACTTTCAGAAAACTGGCGAGCATAGTGCAGAGCAGAAAAAAGTCGCAAATTTGTGCGCAGTTTTAGCGTTTGGGACTTTTTTTGGGACTTTTTCACTCCATTATTCTGACCTGAGCTAATGATAAATCTGGCCCCATGTTTATTAACAGAAATTGCAACAATATCCGTAAAATAAAAATCCGTAAAATAAAAAATTGGATGACATGCGAAAATTTGATTATCATATGTTGCTTTACAGAAATGTATGATGTACTTTGTATATATTTTGATGTGTCAACATTCTATGAATAAAAATTATGTTTAAAAAAAAAAAGTACCTTTGCGGCCTGCACTGCAAATCTGATAGTGAAATATAATCAGTGAATACAACTTGGATATTGTGGGTGAAAAAACACATTTTTTTTACTTAAAGTACCTTTGCGGCCTGCGCTGCATATCTGACAGCCAGGCAAATAAATACAGTAAATCCATCTGTAGGATTGTGGGATGACATTTCCACGGTTATCAGACCAGTCATTCACAAGTGGCTCTGAGGGTCGGTTCCTGCACCAGCATAGGCCAGGCGCACAATTGTCCAGCCAGGGCACATGTGCAATACATCATTTTTACACCCCGGACACAGAAAGATAATTTATCTGTCTGTTCATTCTGTGGCTGACCTTCCTACAGCAATTTGCATTGTTGGCTGTTTTATACCCCTGCTCTACATAGCAGACAGGGAAATAATTTTAAAAAAATGTGTTACAAAATTTGTCTGTTACATTGTCTGTTACAATTTTTGACGTTTAAAAACCCCTGCTCTGCATAGGTGACAGGGACCGAAATTTCAAAAAATCGTCTGTTCCATTGGCGGGTGACATTAACCCATTTTTGCCGTTGAAAAACCCCTGCTCTGCATTGCTGACAGGGAACAAAATTTAGTAAAAACATCTGTTACTTCGGTGGGTGACCGCAAAAAATGAGGAGGGCGTCAAAAGGGACGTGGCCCTGGTCGTGGTGCTGCTGGTGTTGGTGGAGCTCCTGTTGCAGGGAGAGGACATGGTCAATCTGTTCCAGCTACATGCCCAAATGAAACACCATACTCAGGTGCGCGTAAGCGACAGACCCTTTAGCGTTATTTAGTAGGCCCAAATGCCGCTCTACGAATGGTGAGGCCAGAACAAGTACAGGCGCTAGTAGATTGGGTGGCTGACAGTGCCTCCAGTTCCTTCACATTGTATCCCACCCAGTCCCCTGCTGAAAGATCAGAGTTGGCACCTGCAGCCCATGTCCATCAGTCTTTCACCTCATCCCCTTGCAAATCAGGCAAGCAGTCTGAGCCCCAAGTCATGCAGCAGTCTCTTCTACTTTTTGATGACTCTGCTACCAGGGTGTCCCAGGGCCATCCACATAGCCCTGCCCCAGAAGTGGAGTTTCAGGATTACATGGGAGGACCACCGCAGTACGTCTCGGATGATGACGAAACACAGGTGCTGTGGCTTTCTGCAGTGTGCAGACCGACAAGGAGGGCAGGGGTGAAGACTTGGTGGAAGATGATGTGAAGGACGATGAGGTCCTCGACCCCACATGGAATCAAGGTCATGCGAGTGACCTGTCTAGTTCGGAGGAAGAGGCGGTGGTCGCACAGAGCCACCAGCACAGCACAAGAGGGCGCAGGGTGCAAAAGCAGAGCGGCCGTCCCCTAGACAGTATGCCTGCTACTGCCCACCACACCAAGGGACCGAGCACACCAAAGCCGGCTCCAAGGAGTTCCCTGGCGTGGCAGTTCTTCAGACAGTGTGCTGACGACAAGACACGAGTGGTTTGCACGCTGTGCAATCAGAGCCTGAAGCGAGGCATAAACGTTCTAAACCTGAGCACAACTTGCATGACCAGGCACGAGCTGCAGTGGAGTATGTCACGAACGTACCTGTCCGCAGACGGATACCGCACGTGACAAGGGGTGGTTAACTTCCGGTTAACTCTTTATAGATACAATTCGGTATACTGCCACCACGTGTTTTAACGACACATGAATCGACTACCGGTCACTCACCCTCACGCAGAGCAGGGAATGAACCAGCTACCGCTTGCTGACTGATCGCAATCGTTCAGCCAAGTAACAATCAAAATGACCTCACTCACACAAAATGGTAACGTTACTCTCTTCAGAGACAGGATTCGTTAATTCCTTTGCTTAGAACACGGAAGAGTTAGCAAATAAGAGTATTTAATTTTTTAATAAAAGGTTAAAGGAAAAACAGTGCATATTTACATTTACAGAAAAATTACTATAATAGAGAATAATTCAAGGTAATAGTAATTCAGTAATAAAAGGGATAATGGATGAAAAGTATACTTAAGTTCCTCTGTTTCAGTCCTTGAAGCCGTTGTGCAATCCGATTGGTATAATATCAGTGGACCCTGAGCACTGACATTCAGAATGCGATACAAATCCAGGTGTTAAGGCAAGGCAGGGTTGCCATACAATGCCCTGACAGCATCTTATAACAGTTCTAAAACAGGAGGTGCCAGCAGTTCTGCCCACCAATAGTACGAACATGTGGGCAGGGTCGAGGAGGTGTCAGCAAGGTTCATGATCCAGCTAAGGTCAGCCCAAAATGTCCTTATTCTAGCTGAGCCCACAGTTCTGTGGAACCACTAAATACAGCTATGACATTCATGTATTAATGACCCTTGACTCTGCTGGGGCTTGTGGTTCTCCAGGAAGGCTTTCAGCCTTCCAAGGACAGAAGAACATACTGCTTGATAACTCAGTGATCGCACTGGTCCACGGAGGTTGAATCCGGCCTTAGCCAGTGCAGAATATGCCTACGACCAGAGATATGAAAAATGACTATGTTTGAGTTCCCATCTCTCTCTGGTCCCCTGCTGGGACTGTAGTCAGAATGTCTGGCTAATGTTATCCCAGGATCCAGTATTTTACAATGAGCCTCGGCAGGGGTGCTTTTGAAGCTCCCATCCTTATATTTATGACGGGGAAGTGTAATTTTCAATTACTAGAACACAGCTCCAAGCAAGGGAATATTTCTCTTTTAAAGCAGAATAAAGGGGGCCTCTAGGCCTGTGAGTGTGTGTTTATTTAAAAAGGGGACTCTACTTGGGGTACCCTTGTCACAAAGTAGACACCTCAAAAACCAAGAAAGTTCTCTGGCTCCTCCTGCTTCCTCTTCTGCTGCAGTCTCGGCCTCTTCACCCCCTTCTGGAGTAACAGTGGCACCTGCCACCCCGCAAGCAGAGGATGTGGCAGCAACACCACCACCTCGGTCACCAAGTATCTCCACAATGTCCCATGGAAACGTTCAGCTGTCTATCTCCCAAACACTGGAGCGAAAGAGGAAGTACCCCCCTACCCACCCGTGATCCCTGGCCCTGAATGCCAGCATTTCAAAATTCCTGGCCTTTGAAATGCTGTCATTCCGTCTGGTGGACACGGACAGTTTTAAGAATCTGATGGCAGTGGCTGTCCCACAGTACGTTTGTGCACAGCCACGACAACTTTTCCAGGCGAGCCATCCCTTCCCTGCACAACCAATTGGGGGACAAAATCAGGTGTACGTGGATACGTGGACCAGTAAGCACGGTCAGGGATGTTATATCTCCCTAACAGCACACTGGGTAAATGCAGTGGCAGCTGGGCCTGAGGCGGATAGAAGTTTGGTGCATGTCCTTCCACCACCGAGGATTGCAGGGCGTTTCTCTTTGCCTCCTGTTGCTTCCTCCTCCTACTCCACTTCCTCATCCTCTTCCGCCTCCTCATCCGGTCAGCATAACACCTTCACCACAAACTTCAGCACAGCCAGGGGTAAGCGACAGCAGGCAGTTTTGAAACATATCTGTTTGGGGACGAACCCCACACCGCGCAGGAGCTGTGGACGGCCATGGAACAACAGACCGATGAGTGGTTGGTGCCAGTGAGCCTCAAGCCCGGCCAGGTGGTGTGCGATAATGGGTGAACTCTCGTAGCAGCTTTGGACCTAGCCGGTTTGACGCACATCCCTTGCCTGGCGCATGTGCTGAATTTAATTTAATAACTTGTACCACATTTCCACCCGATCAGATTTAAGCCATTGACCTCACTTGGATGTGGTATCCCTTTCTAAGGCTGCCTCTCCGGCATGGAACCCCGATTCCCCGTTACCCGTGATCACCATGGTAGGCGCATAAAAGAACATCAAAAGTTGATAGGGAAGATATCCAATTGGATCGTGGACGTCACGGGGACGTGCAATCAGGCAGAAGTTATCTAGAGTCAACAAAGCGGCAGCAGGGCCTCTCCTGTATAACGTTTCCTCATCCAAAATACTGCAGTGACATTCCTTGTAATTTTTTATTACTCATTCAAATAACAGGGCATCTTAAGAGTCCTGTATTGTTATTTATCGTCACTACCTCCCTGAGTTGGGAGAAGGTAAGTGTCGCACGCACCCTCCTTTCCTTCGATTCTTCCACTTTAATAACTTGTCCACATTTCCACCCGATCAGATTTTAGCCATTAACTTCCCTTAGATGTGGTATCTATTTCTCAGGCTCCCTCTCCGGCATGGAACCCTGATTCCCCTTTACCCATGATCACCATGGTAGGTGCATAAAAGAACATCGAAAGTTGATAGAGAAAATATACAATTGGATCGTGGATGTCACAGGGACGTGCGACATGGTGGAGCAGTATGTGTGCACACGCCTACACATACTGAATGACGGGTCTGCCCCCTTCAACTTCTTGGTCTCCAAATTGGGCACATGGTCTGTAGCTTGCCCTTTACGCCTTGGAGGTGCTTGCCTGCCCTGCAGCCAGTGTATTGTCTGATTGTTTGTTTAGCACGGCAGGAGGGGGTTATCACAGACAAGCACAGCCGCCTGTCCACAGCCAATGTGGACAAGCTCACGTTAATTAAAATGAACCAGGCATGGATCCCAGCCATTGTTGTACTCCAGCACACTTTCTCTTTGTTTTATTTTTTATGTTTCCCAATGTTTTGGGATCTACCCAAATTTAAGCAAACAAAAAAAATGTAATAAAAAAAAAAAATGTTGGATACCTCCTCCTCCACTGCAGCTTCCAACTACACCGCCACATCCCCTGCCTCCTCAACCTCCTACTCCATATGGACCTCCTCCTCCTAAATCAAGATATTATTATTATTTTTTTACGTATTTTATGTTATTTGAAGTCATTTCCCTATCCACATTTGTCTGCAGAGCACTTGCCATGCTCTTAAACACATTTTGCTGCCTTTCACAGCCCTCTAGCCCTTTCCACGACTTTTTTTTAGCCATTTTAGTGCTCCAAAGTTCGGGTCTCCATTGACTTCAATGGGGTTCAGGTTCGGGGTCAAGTTCGGCTCCCGAACTCTAACTTTTTTGCAAAGTTCGGCCGAACCCGGCGAACTCTAAACATCCAGGTGTCCGCTCAACTCTACTAAGAAAGATGACCAATCAATGTGCCAGAAAACAAAATCAGCATAATAGAAAATATAATTCTGAACATCTGTATAGCAACATAAATTGCTGTTATTCTAACTTAATGTGAATACAGAAACACAAAAACAGCTCAACAATAATCAATGGTGCTTGGTATTTTCAGAAGTTTTACTGGAATCAAGCAAGCCTACAATTACTGACTTGAGAACCTTAAAATTTCTTAGACATCAACAATATACATTACATGAGTGATGCTGACATGCGACTGGTACAAAGCGACATGTCCTTGGCACATAAATTAGATGCTACAATCAATCAAAACACACATCTTATATTTAGCTGTGGGTTGCCAGGAAAACAGGAAATTTTATTTGAGAAGATTGACTTTGGGCAGGTAGATGTAAATGTATAATGTAGACATTTCCACAGAATCAGCAGGAGAGGGAGGAGTGTGGGATGATGACTGTAGCAAAATTACTGTAGCAAATCATCTACAAAACATTGTGTTTAAAATTTTCCATAATTGATAGTAGTAGATGTTCCTTAAAAGGGTATTCCCATTGAAATAGGGGTACTGATCTTGAGAACGGAGACCCAGCACCCCTCAGGCTCCCTCTAGTTGGTCTGCATAGAGACTTGACTTTAACTCTGTCAAACACCTTTTGGATGAATTGGAATGCTGACTGTTTGCCAGACCTTAGTGCTTGACCCATTGGTCTTACTAATACCTTTTTGGCTAAATGGAAAAAACTCCCACAGGAACACAGAATCCACTAAATATTGTGCGAAAAACCTTCCCAGAATGGTAAATGCTATTATAGCCAAAAAAAGGGGCCAAACTCCATAAAATTTGCCCGAGCTATACCATTTCATCTATGTAAAAGTTGGAGGAGCAAATAGACAAACATTAATTTGTAGGTTACATTTTACCATGGATTTATGAGTGATATTTGTCAGTGGGTTTAATGCGTCTTCTGCAATTTTAATCAAAGCGCCCTTGAAACCACAGAATGTATGGAATCAAATAATTTACCCCCATTATTGACTTTATTCACAAGTCATTAAAATATTTTGAACTGTATTTATTTCTTATTATTTCTGTATTTATAACATTTTCCAGGACGTCCCTCCATGACAGCACCACTGGAGGATGTCCTATTCATCGCTGTAGGGACAGGAAGCGAGAGAGATTGAAAGGCCCCTCCCCACCCCCACTCTCCAATGTTCATCCTGTCCCTATAGGGATGTGGAAGCAGAGAGGTCCCTGCTGAGGAATGAAGAAGATATTTGACCTATTGGAATTAATGGATGGGCTGGGGCTGAGTCGGGGGGTTCCTGCCTCTCCTCTCTCCCCCTCTGGCTAGCACCTCTTTGGGAAAAGGTCCCCTAGCACTCCCCCAATACCTGTATACTGCTGCGGTGGTTCCTGGAAAGCCACAGTATCGGGTAGGTCGATGCCGCTTCTCCGGAGGGAGCTCTGGGCTCAGCTGCAGCTCCTACGTTCTCCTCTGAGCATGCGTCTGTACACACGCACTGCAGGCCGGGAGGGTCATGTGGCCGGAAGTGAGGGGCGGTACAATTCTGGTGGCCTTGGTTAGGCGAGGCCTCACATTGGGGGTCGACTCTTCCTTAGGGCATTGAGTCCCCAAGGAAGAGGAGGAGCAGTGCAGCAACAGGGGACGAAGTCCATTTAAATGGCGGCATCAGTGTGGACAACTTGTATCCACTATGGAGGTTCAGGCATCTGGGAAGCTTGATGCTAGTACAGGCCCCCTTGTCCAGTGTTCCATAAGTTACCATTCCCTGGCTGTTTTTCAGTTCCTTTTATATATGCATTTTTTAGAAATCCCTTTCACTCTCTTTCGCCTCCCTTTAGGATGAGCAAGAGATAGCACATAAGCACCACCCTCTAAAAAGACCAGGATTCATATGGATTAAAACTTCAAGGAAGAGGACTTTTATTATTCAGAGGGAGAGGTGGAGGAAGAAGATCGACAATTCTCTTGGGGAGGAATCGAGAAGATATATTTTCAAATGAGGATTTGGAGACTCTCTTAGCAGCTGTAAGACAAACTATGGCTGTGGAAGAAGAGGAACAGGCCCGATCCATTCAAGATGAGATGTTTGGCGGTCTGAGAGAAAGAATTAGGAGGTTCTTTCCAGTAAATTCAAATATAAAAGAGTTAATAAAGGAAGAGTGGGAAGATGCGGAGAAGAAACTTTACCTGTGATAACCCCCTCCTGCCTGTCACGAGTTGGAGGTCCCAGGAGAGACCACCGCGTCGTCAAGCAATAAACAGAAAACATGTACAGACACATAAGAGTTTATTGCACAAACAAAAACATGAAAGGTAGCACAGACAAAACATGAGCTCTATGTACCGTCAGCACAGTGGGAGAAAACCCCCACTGCGCCACTGTCTAGTAATACTCCAGAGGGGCATGACTAAGCAACTCCTGGTTTTCACAAGAGCCCTAGATGGTAGGGTTAGACTTTGCCGCAGGAAGTTGCCAGGGTCCACTCTGGAGCGTGAACTAGACAGTGACAGCAGGAGCGAATGGACAACAGGTACCAGAAGGTACCGACGGCACATAGGCATACATAACATACAGGCAAATACAAAACAGGGCAACTAATAATACAAGCAGGAGTTCACGCAAGGGAGCAGGAGTGGCAATGAGCAGAGAAGGACTTGCTCCACCAGTAGTAAACTGCATGGCCTTGTCATGCCACTCTGCTGCAAAGGCTTGCTGAACACAGACATATGAATACAAAACAGGGCAACTAATAGTACAAGCAGGAGTTCACGCAAGGGAGCAGGAGTGGCAATGAGCAGAGAAGGACTTGCTCCACCAGTAGTAAACTGCATGGCCTTGTCATGCCACTCTGCTGCAAAGGCTTGCTGAACACAGACATATGAATACAAAACAGGGCAACTAATAATACAAGCAGGAGTTCACGCAAGGGAGCAGGAGTGGCAATGAGCAGAGAAGGACTTGCTCCACCAGTAGTAAACTGCATGGCCTTGTCATGCCACTCTGCTGCAAAAGCTTGCTGAACACAGACATCAGAATAAACATAAAGTAACTAAAACATAACTGGCAGAACAGATATCAGAAAGACAGGAAAGAGGACATCAGAGAACGTAAATGAACAAGTAGGGAAACCCACAGAGCACAGGCAGACAGACACGGATCCCATGGGTCAGCAGCATGGGAGAGAGAGTACAAACCAGGAGCAGGACAGGATAACACACACCAGGAGAGCTGACACAGAACTGAGGAAACCTCAGCCTTATATACAGGTTCCATGGGTGCAGCAGAGAGACCACACCCATGGAGCAGACAGAGGATTAACTCCTAATAGGAACACAGGGGAGTTAACCCATACAGAACCACAAATAATACAGAGGAACGGAGCTGCAGCGAGAGCATAGACAGAAGGTCACAGCCAGCGGTAATGACTGTGACACTGCCGTGCTAAACATACTCCTGTTTAATCTGGAGGAAACTAAACTACTGTATGGGAAGAGATCCCTAAGGGGGATATACAAGTAGCCAAGGTGGCCAAAAAAAAACACAATTCCGTTTGAGGACTCATCTCAGATGAGAGATTCAATGGATAGGAAGATTGATGGATTTTTAAAGAAAGCGTGGAAGTCCTTGGCAGTGGCGATAAACACTAATATTGCAGCCACTTCTGTAGCAAGGGCAATGAACCTCTGGCTAGACCAGCTTGAAAATCATCTTAAATTAAAGACATCTAGAGATGAGAATCTAAGATCATTACCGCTGTTGAAAATGGCCACAGCTTTTATGGTGGATGCTTCGGCAGAAACAATTCGCTTCTCAGCAAGGAATGAAACATTGACCAACACCGAAAGGCGAGCTGTGTGGATAAAATCATGGTCAGGGGACATTGCTTCTAAAAATAAACTTTGCGCAATTCACTTTTCTGGATCTTATCTATTTGGACCTATTCTGGATACTATTCTGGAGAAGGCGGCGGACAAGAAGAAGGGGTTTCCAGAAGAAAAACCAAAGAAGCTGCAGCCATTTTGGAGGTCATCCAGACCATTTCAGAATACAACGCCCAGAGGTAAAGGCAAGACAAGGAGATGGAGCTATCCAAAAGGTGGAAGAGGAAGAGGATTCTTCCTTAACCCGAACTCCAGTAACGCCAGGCCAAGAGGAGGAATACTTCAGTTCTTGTGGCAGAAGTGGATGCGGATTACGTGCAACCAGTGGATACTAGATTCTATCCGCAAGGGATTCAGGCTGGAATTTTGCTCTCCTCCTCCTCACAAATTTCAGATTACGGAATTCCAGTCCCCGACTCTACAGAATCAGCCGATAACAGATGTACAGAAGCTGAGCAATCTAGGAGCAATAATTCCGGTCCCTTATCCCCAGGAGTTCAAGAAGCATTATTCAAGGCTGTTCCTGATAAAAATAAAAAAAAGCCAGATAGTTCATTCAGGATGATAATAAACTTGAAGGCCCTGAACAGATGGATTGTATACCACCAGTTCAAGATGGAGTCGATAAGATCTACAACTCCTCATGTGCACCATAGATCTGAACGATGCATACAATCAGATCCCCATCCATCAGCAATTCCAACAATACTTAAGGTTAGAGCAGAAGGATAGTCTTCCATTAACAATTTCAGTGCCTTCCATTTAGTATATCCATTGCTCCTCGGATATTTACAAAGGTGATTGCAGAAATGATGACATTGAGTCATATAGTAATAGTCCCCTACTTGGATGATTTTCTTCTTATAGGAGGATCAGAAGAGCTTCTGAAGATTTATCTTCAACAAACCCTCTCTCTACTAGAGGAGTTGGGGTGGATGTTAAATTAGGAGAAATCAGACCTTAACCCAGATACCAAGAAAATATTTCTGGGGGCACTGCTAAACTCAGAAGAGCAACGATCCTACCTACCTCCAGTAAAACAGGACAAGATAATACAAAGGATAGTCTCCTTCAGGACAAAAAGGAGATGCACCTTAAGAGAGTCCATGCAGATTCTCAGATTAATGACGTTCTGCATTCCAGTAGTTCCACGGGCGTAGTTCCATTCAAGGCCATTACAGGAGATAATTCTATCATCATGGGACAGAGATCACCATTCCCTAAATTTCTAATTCAGTCTTCCAGAGAAAGTAAAGAACTCCCTATCTTAGTGGTTGGTTCCAAGGTACCTTCAGAAATGGGTTCCCTGGAATTTGACTCCAGCTTCTGTGATAACCACGTATGCCAGTCAGGAAGGTTGGGGGGCCCATTTAAAAGGCTCCTTTCTTCAGGGAACGTGGTCCATCCAGGACAGTCAAAGATCTTTAAATTTCAGAGAACTAAAGGCGGTCCTGGAAACCCTGAAGGCAACAGGGCATTTACTGGAAAACCAACACATAAGAATTATTTTAGACAATATGATGGCTGTCTGTTATCTCAAGCGTCAAGGGGGGACAATGAGTCCTCTTCTTCAGGGTCTGGCAGACCAGATCTTTACATGGGCGGAGAAGAAAGTACTGTTCATATCGGCCATCCATTTAAAAGGGACGTGCAACATGACAGTGGAATTTTTAAACTGACACAAGTTCAATCCGGGGGAGTGGATGCTCAACAAGGAGATATTCCATCTGATTTGTCTCAGGTGGGGCATCCCACAAGTGGACCTATTTGCATCAAGAAAGAATGTGCAGACTAAATATTTCTTCTCTCTAGAGACAAAACCATTGGGGGTAGACCCTCTCTCCCAAATGGAATATGGACCTGGGGTATGCATTCCCCTCTTTCCACTAATTCCGGCAGTGTTAAGGAAGTTAAGATCAAGTCCTACAACCCTAATCTTAATAGCACCAGCATGGCCCAAGAGGTGTTAGTTCCCAGTGCTGAGGGACATTGGTGCTGATAAGACAGGATCTCCTTCTTTGGGGTCCACTGAGTCATCCAGACCTTAACAGACTGAAGCTGACATCCTGGATCCTGAGAGGCAGATGTTAAAGAGACAGGATTTCTCAGACAAGGTAATATCGACTTTACAGTACAGTTGTAAACCAGTAACTTCAACCATTTACAAAAAGATATGGAAGAAGTTTATGTCTTGGCTATCTCTTTAATGTAAAAGAAATCTGCAGCATACGCCAGTATGAAAAATCCAATAGTGGTTTTATTCCAAAAACATCAGGACAATGCCTGATGTTTTTGGAATAAAACCACTATTGGATTTTTCATACTGGCGAGTGCTGCAGATTTCTTTTACATTGAATTGACGCTGGGACCATTTGCCAAGATCCCCATCTGCTCTGCACCACCACTACCTGTAAGGTATTTATTCATGGTTGACCCTATTCTTGGGTTCAGTAGTGCTGCCAAACCTTTGCATATATTGGCTATCTCTCTATCATCCAGAAATCTCTTCCCCTCAATTGGCCAGATTCTGGATTTTCTTCAGAGAGGTTTTGACATGGGGTTAAGACCTAGTACCCTAAAGATTCAAATTTCGGCTTTATCCTGTTTCCTAGATACTCCATTGGCTGAGCATAAGTGGATAAGAAGATTTGTTAAAACAGTATCTAGGATGAGACCTACTCTGAGGCAATCTGTTCCAGCCTGGGATTTAAACCTAGTCCTAAATGCTCTGTGTAATTCACCATTTGAACCAGTAGAGCAAATATCAGAAATATTTCTGTCCTTCAAAGCCTCGTTCCTAGTTGCTATAACCACAGCCCGTAGAATAGGAGTGATCCAGGCCCTTTCCATTTCTGAACCATACTTAAAGATCTTAGATGACCGTATAGTACTTAGACGATCCATTCTTTTTACAAAAAGTGGTTTCCACATTTCATAGAGAACAGGAAATAATTCTTCCCTCTTTTTGTGCCTCCGCCAAAAAGGTTCTGGAGGAGCGGTTCCATTGTTTAGATGTCAGAAGAATAATCTAGGTTTATCTTCAGAGAACAGAGTCCTGGAGGAATTCTTCTAATCTTTTTCTGCAGTTCAGGGGAAGGAACAGAGGCAACAAGGCATCGAAACAGACTTTGGCTAGGTGGATAAAAGGCAATCGAGGAAGCATACAGACTTCAGGATGTAGTATGCCCTTTGACTGTAAGAGCCCATTCGACCAGAGCCATGGCCACTTCTTGGGCAGAGAGAGCGGAGGTCTCGGTAGATCAGATCTGCAAGGCAGCTATATGGTCAAGCTTTCACACATTCTTCAGACATTATAGGCTAGATGTTTTAGGCAAAGACCTGGCATTTGGATAAAAAATCCAACAGGCAGTGGTCCCTCCCTAAGTTCTGTCTACTTTGGTAGTTCTCCAGTGGTGCTGTCATGCAGGAACATCCTGGAAACTAGATTTTTTTTTCCTACCGGTAAATGGTTTTCCAGGATTCTGACATGACAGCACCTGGTATTACCATTGTGATGTTAAACATTGTGAGTCTATAATAAATAAGTTGCATTAATCCGGTGTAGTAATTTGGAAGACACTGGAGAGTGGGGGTGGGGAGTAGTGATGAGCAGCATAGGCAATATTCATTTTTCACGACATTTCGCAAATTTTTGGCCTAATATTCGCAAATTCTAGAATTCGTGATCTCCAGTCATTTTCTTGATTGCGAAAATCGTCAATGTAATATGCATCTATTGCACACACAATACAGGCGTGGCTCACTTTTGCAAAATTTTTCAAGCTGCTAAAAGTTTCCTGAGACTGGAGAAAATGCACAGTACAGTAATTCCTATCACACTACCTAACACCCTGCACTGAAATCTAACAGCTAAACTATATCACTATCTAACCTACACTAACTATCCGTATATATATATATATATATATATATATATATATATATATATGAGCTAACTATCTAATGTAATTGGATAAGGAATAGGATCCAGATGAAAGCAAAGAGCACAGCAATGTCACTGCTCTCTCTCTCAGAACTGCAAAAAACAGCAGAAAATGGATGCTGGGGAGTTTCTTATATAGTAAGGAGTAAGCAACTTTCCTATTGGTTGCTAGGGATGTTGCTAAGCTCAGACAAAGATATTGCAGCCTTCTCATTGGCCCACAAGCAAGAAGCAGTGAGGCTACTGATGAAAAAAAAATCTAGAATATTCTCGATTACAAAGATATAGCAATATATTCTACATCTTTGCGAATTCTCGAAGTGCCGATATTCGCGATCAATACTAGTGGGGAGGGGCCTTTTAATCTCTCTCTCGCTTCCTGTCCCTACACAGATGAATAGGACATCCTCCAGTGGTGCTGTCATGTCGGACTCCTGGAAAACCATTTACCAGTAGGACTAAATCCTATTTTTTTCAATTTATCAAAACAAAACTGCATTACAAAGCATCTGTCTGTGAAATGAACATATATAACACAGATATAAAGGTCATGTACCAGTGTTCCAACCCACAAACCAAAAATCACATAGTGATGATGTGCATGTTGTACACCGTATTTGATGTGTATGCAGGGACTGGGACTGCAATGTGTGAGTGTGGTGGCCTGATGGGTGTAGTAATTGTGCAGCATCCTGGACCGGCGTGCAGTGATGGGAAGGATAGCGCTAGATTCCTTTAGGGCACACTCTGGTGTTGAGGGTTCTCCTGCCAGATGTTAGTTAAGGAGTCTATTTAAATAAATAACTGGAACATTTACTGGTAGGGGCAGGTTCACATCAGCATTATGAATTCTGTAATTGTTTTCCAGGACTATAACGGAAATTAATGGAATTTGTAAGACGGAATTCAAAACGGAAACCTTTAGAGGCATTCTGTTTTGATCCGTCATAATAGAGGTCTATGGGAAAGCATAGCGGATCCATCTGGTTTCCATTATCCAAGACGGAAAACAAAGTCCTGTTGAGCCTCCTTCTTTCACACCATATGCCAAGGGGTTGGTATGACAACCAGGGGCCTAACGATGACCCAAAGAGGCTTAATAGTGCTTTTACTTTAACTGATATTCAGCAACACGTCAGTATTTAGACCTTCAAAACCAGGCAAAGCTTCGTTGTACCTGTTAGTTTAACAGTTTTTTTTTGTTACATTAATAACATATTTGCTTTTTTTTCTTTTATGACCAATATTGCCTTATTTTCTAATAATTTCCATACAAGGTTTCCCTTTTTTTTTTTTTTTAAACCCTGGCAGTTCTGTAAACATAGTAACATCAACTGTTCCATACACTTTTATGTGGTTTTTGTAAAGATACTAGCCGCATTCCTGTGTTGTCCTCGGCTGTCAGCCTCCACCATTGTGAGAATCTCTTTGGGTCCGATACTAGAAATGGGCGAAGTTCTGAAAAATTTGATTCGGCAACTTCGACAAAGCTAGCCAAGAAATTCCATTTTTTACGAATTAATTCATCAGAAATCACTATAATTCAGGTATACCCAGGCCACTCTGCCTGGAATCGCATGGCTAATTAGCCCGCAGCTGCCTTTCATGCAATAATGAAGACCCCACTGTATAGTCGGTCTTCATTGTTAATGGCTGTGCAGCACCTTTAATGCACCTTTAAACAGGGGCTGTTGATGGTATGGGGTTTGGCTGGATAGGTCGGGGACAATATGTATATTATTGCTGTTTGGCTTGCAGTCTCAGGTTATTTGACAGTAAACACAGAATATTAATCACCTCTGGCATACCCACTTCTCCAACCCCAGTGCTCTCCTGCCCTATAGGTGGGAGCCCTTCTCCCATCTGCTTTTCCTCCTTTTCCGCATCATCTAATATTGATGTGAATATGTCATCAGGGACATCCAGCTCCTCCTCTCTGCATCTTGCTGACTTTTCTAGGACATGGAGACTTTGAAGGATGATTTGGAAGAGATAAAGCCAGCAAAAGATGAGGACCTGCCCCCCTAAGAGGTACAGACTGGATAGTATTGGTTGACACGCTGGCACTGGAATAATAAAAGCTTCCATCTTATTGGTATTGAAAAACATATCTTAGTTTAGGGCTGATGTAGGAATAAGTAAATGTTGGAATAAATAAATAAATAAAACTGCCGCAGCATAAGTCTCCTTGCACTCTCCCTCTCCAATTGTTACGACTATGGTTATGGTCGTGAGTCCTAGATCCGCATGCAGTTGCCAGCGGCCAGGATTGTTGGTTTGCCGCAGGTGAGGGCTGTGAGCTTGTTGCCTCATGTGTGGTTGCCGCTGGCAACATGATGTTGTTGGCAGTGTAGCAGCCTGAGCTGGTTGCTAGGCGGCTCGCTGTCAATGCATGCAGTTGCCTCTATTAACCTGCAGTCCTTGTTGTACTGGCTCCAGTGTATGCTGGTCTGGGATGCATGCTGGCAGCGACTTGGGCTGAACCGTGGCTGAGAGTGGACGCAGTGATCAGTGCGGTCTCTCCGGGCTGTTTGTTGGCTGGCGCCCTGGTTCCTGTGTGTTGCTCCAGGGGCTGGCAGCTGGCAACCTGGTTCCTGTGTGTTGCTCCAGGGGCTGGCAGCAGTTCTGGGGAGACTTGCTTGCACTGACACTGGTTCTGCTACTTTTTCCCTTCTCCCATCCCTGTTTTTGCTTTCCTCACTAGTTTCCCTTCTTTTTTTTTTTTTGGTGGGGGGGCTTTGAGGGGTGGGAGTGTCACGACTATGGTTATGGTCGTGACTCCTAGATCCGCATGCAGTTGCCAGCGGCCAGGATTGTTGGTTTGCCGCAGGTGAGTGCTGTGAGCTTATTGCCTCACGTGTGGTTGCCGCTGGCAACATGATGTTGTTGGCAGTGTAGCAGCCTGAGCTGGTTGCTAGGTGGCTCGCTGTCAATGCATGTGGTTGCCTCTATTAACCTGTGTTTGTATGTGTGCACTTTCCCTGTTTGGTGTGCACGGGGCTTTAGTTGTGTGTTGCTTCCCCTTTAAGTGGCTTCACTACTCTGTTTGTTTGGTGTTGGAAGGGTTAACTCCCTTCCTAGTGTGTCTGAGTGGGTGTGGCTGCTTGGGCTATTTAGCTTCCTCTGGAGACCTGATGCTGAGGGGTACTCCAGCCATGATGTATGCTGGAGTCATCCTCCTGGTCTTCTTATCCCAACTGTCCAGTGTGGGCCACCCTTGTGGTCATAAGTAATGTTTAGATGTTAAGATTATGTTCCTGTTATGTCTCACCTTATTGCAGCTATGGTGTCCTGGTTTCCTGTGTGATTTGTGGTGTGTGCTGTGTCCTTTTGTGTTGGTGTGGACATCAGCACTTGTGCACGGGTTCCAGTCTGTGTGTCTGTGGCAGGTAGGAGTGGAACTGCTTTCACTTACCTGCCATATCCATATGCTGTATATGTACTCCTCTCCTTGCAGCTTGGCCAGTTGAGACTCCTGTTCACCCGTGATGTGGAGGAACAGGTCGTCTTACTCTGCTCCTACTCCAGGGATTTCCAGAGGGCTAGTAGGGACCCGAGGTGTCAGAGTATGAGTCCTCCTACCATCTGGGTTGGCTCATACGGTTAGGAGTCAGGGTCAGAATTAGGGACGTATTAGGAGGTGACCTGCTCCCTGATCCTGTCGTCCTGGCCTAGCAGCTTCCCTTTATCCCTTTATCCCTTTAACATCGCACGGTGGGGGGTTTCCCCCACTCTCCGACGTGACACCAATATTCTTCTATTAAATCGTATTAATCAGCAAAACACTGTCCCTGGCGCATGAGCGCTTGCCATGTCTCTCCCTATGCTCAGCTCACAAGACAATGGTGCACGGGATGAGGGTTTTATAGACTTGTGACATCACAGGGGATGGCTATCTGTGGATTAGCTGTCTGCATGGCATTATGGGTGATCTTGTGTTCCTAGGCTTCTTAATTTCACTTTGTAACTCATGCAGCTAGGGAAATCCATTTTAGGAAAAACTCATTCGTTACCATGAGGAAATTCGGATTCATTGAGAATCGAAGTTTTCATAAACTTTGGACCGAATTCCACTTCGAATGCTTTGCTCAATACTAGCCGATACCATGGTTGGGCAGTGCGCGGGCAGAATGCATGGCCTCTCGGCTAATCACAGAGCTCAGGCGCTCAGTCAATCAGGATGTCTGTCTATCAGCCAATCAGACGTCTAGATGTTCTATATGATCTCCCTGTGCAGGGACAGTACAGTCTAGATATTGGTACGGTACATTGTGCTCTGTGCTATTTTTCTCTGACTCATCTTGATTTACATAGTCTCCACTCATCAGTTTAGCCTGCAGAATCCATTACAGAGATCCGCTGTTGTTCTCTACTAGGCCTCAACTGAAGCCTGTGCTGCCATAACACCTGAGTGCTTCACAGTCAGTATAAGAAATATATGCAGACAGCAATGATGACTACCAGTATATTAACAGGACACCAGTGATCATGAGGTTTGGATAAAATTAAATAAAGATGGAAAATTACCTCAGATTTATAACTCTCGGGCTCCACGGTGCATTTCCAACTCCAGTTCACATTTTAACATCCATGGGAGGGGTTTAGTTGACATCTATATACTGAGGTTTAATTGCTATACAAATGACTCAATTTCTGGCCTTGGAGTCATTGAGATATCAGCTGCTTGATGCTGCAATGTGGAAAATATGTATTAATAAGAAATAAAGGGGAGTAGAAAGCCTGTGTAATGTAAATGTAAAAAAAACAACAACACATAAATACCGAGTGATGGCTGATTTTTCATTTTCGACCAGAGAGGTCCCTTATTATACAGGTGAACAAGTGTTGCAGCACATGTACAAAACCAACCTCATTCAGATGTATAGAACATATTTTTAGTTGCACAAATTTCTGCAACAGATCTGACACATGAAAATACCCTTAAGGTTGCACTGGCCTCCAGGGTCTATCTATAGTACACACAGCAAAGTTTTACAATGAAAAATTAAAGCAACAGTTTTTGAAGTGACCATACCTCCTAGTAAGAAGACCTTAATAGATGTTGACGATGCCACTCAACATACTTGAACTGTAATATGCAGGGCTTTGTAATTCACAATTAAATATTTACAAGGACATATTTGCATAGTTTTTCAGTTTAAATCATGTGGCTATTTAGTTCACTGTAATTATTATAACCATTGTATTATAAAAAAGTCCCTGGTAGTCCAAAACACTCCCTCAGTCTCATCTACTGTCGTCCCTCATGGGGTGCTGCTCTGATTCTTCAGATCTACAGTGTTGCAAAATGTACCCCAAAAGGCATCATCAAAAAGAAAAATGTGCCAACCGAGCAGACAATTATCGGTAAGCACTGTTCCTTGCTGAGACCTGCCTGCTCATCAATAGAGGAAAGAGCTACATTTACATGAATTCACATGAAGAAAGAGCCTTTTGCTCGTTCACTGGGTTATCTGAGTCATCTTTACATGAGCGTTCATATTAACATTCATTCCAGATATTCAGTCAGACATCTTATCTGTGTAAATCTGGCTCAACGTAAAAAAATAAATAAATCAAGGCAGTATAGTTGTGTAGAATGTATAGGCCACCCAGAGAGTTTCGCTTGGGGGGCACATGGGGGCAATGGCACCATTAGTTTAGATAGGTAGGGTTATTCTCCCCCCCCCCCCTCACCTTTCTGTTGTCTCCCCCATTTCCCGCCATTTATTTCAGATTTACCTCAAAGAAGAAGTTATGGACTGGTTCCAGCTGGTTTATCCAGGCTCTTCTCAAGCATTTTTAGCTCCATTTCTGATTGGAGGACGCCGTTGCTGGGGGAGAATTCCTGTCCCTGATTTGTTGTCCTGCATATGGCGGGAAAACATTTGCCCTTTAAATTGTGGAGTTTGGCGGCGCTTGTGGGCCAGTTTGAAAAGACCAGATCATCGCCCTGCCCTCCCTCCCCATTTATTTGCATTCTATCTGTCGCTTTACTTTATTAGTGAGACTGTATCACTCAGTGTTTCTGAGAGGATTTCGGTAATTAACTGACGATTTCTGATGGTTCTTTAATTTATGATGCTTGATGATTTTAATTATTTATTAATGTATTTATTATGGATTTAACCTTAATAAAGCATTGCGGCCATTTTATTCCAATGGAGAAGTTGTTGTGTGTTTATTATTAGTGCAGCGTCCCACTATCCTCGTGGGTACTGCAAAGTTGTCGTATTGTACTTTTTATGCCTTTTATATAGCCTGTTGTTAAGCTGCAATATGTCCTTATGCATCATCCCTGCTAACAGGTGTATTAGAATGCATTTACACTTAGCTTACCACTAGGGGGAGATAATACCTCCCATATATATAGTCCAGCTCAGGCCTAGCCAGTAGATTCTAGTTCAGTCTAGTTTCCAGACAACTTCCTATTGAGACTAGAGTTACAGTTGAGCACAGCCTAGTAGTGTATGCAGCCTGTTATCCTCATCCCTCAGCCATATCTCAGCCCAGAGCTGAAGTACTTTATCTATTCAGAGAATACTACAGAAAGGAGACCCCCAAAGGGTTATTGGACACTTCTTCTTGGTGCCTTAGGACCTTTGGACTCCACCGTGAAGGATTTACTAGTTTTGGCGATTTCACAAGCCTGAACCAGGATTACCAGGACCATTCCTGAAATCATCTAACAGTAAGGCTACAATTTCCTATTACTTAACATCGAGAGAGGGACATCTTACTGGATGTGTTATTATCAAAAGTCATCTTCAGTAAAGTTCCCTTCTGAGTTCCATCCTGCTTGCCTCAGACTCAGTTCCTCTATTAACACTATAGTAAATGGTTGTACCTCCATACAAAAGGTACTGGCGTCACGACTACAGGGAACCTTGCCGCTAGCACATTATTACAGACCACCGAGGGCACCTCAAACCAACATCTGGCCAGTGTCCCTTACACCAGAGTGTGCCCCAGAGAATCCTTGTGCCGTTCTCCTTTTCACTTTTATGCGAGCCTGCCCAGGGACGACATAACCATGAGTAACCAGAACTGTATTTACCTCGGCCCACCTATTGCTCACACTGTGACCTCACACATAATACCCCTGCAAGGTCTGGCATACCGCATTAGTTTTAAGTTATGGTAAGTTTAAAGGGTGCCATTTGCCTCCATGAAAAATAACTTCTAGTCAATACATGATGCTGCACAGGGGATACATATGGCAGCACACAGCCATGTTTTGGGGCCTTACAGTGTGTTTTTTATCTTTTATTACATTTAGGAATAATTAAGAACAGTCCAATATTTACAGCAAATGCTTTGCTCTTCAGATATTGACTAATCTTGCTTTAAGATGTCTCCTTTATTAATCGTGCTGTGAAGCACCTAATAATAACTGAATAAGAAAAATAGTCACAGCCATGTCCTTCAAATTATGTAACAATTGAGAAAAAGAACATTTCTATTATAGCCCCTCTCCTAGGTACTTTAAGAGCACAGAATGGTAATGCTATGATTAATGAGCAGACACGAGGTTGATGTACAATGTTAGACTTCAAGTGACAGAAGAAAATAAAAATAGTCTGTGGGGAGGTATTGAGAGCTCCTGGCAGCATTACAACAGCATAAATTAATCAACAGTTCCAGTAATAAGAAATCCAGAGCGAGCACAGTGGGACTTTGTTTCCTTATTATTCAAATGTTCTGAGATGTAGTATTCATGCATTGGATGTTTCCAGAATACAATTTAAAAATAATTGAAAAAGAGAAGCAATGAGTTTCTGTACAATTTTGTCTTCCCAATACTAATTCTCTGTTTCCTTTCTGTGTAGGTTGTAATGGTATCAAGCCTGGCTAAGTGGCCTATATTCTATCGTAGTGGATGACTTGAAAGTGCTATTTGTTTTCTAAAAACAAACTATCTACATATTATGCCCTGTATACATAAACACATGTATTTTTAAAAGATATATGTTTTTGACTTTATATTTCAAGAAAAAGCTGTTGGGAATCGAAGGAATTAATGCTAACACTAATTTGGCAAGTTAAAAGGGTTTTCTGAGATTTTACTTCTGATTATCTATCCTCAGGATAGGTCATCAGTATCTGATCGTGGGGGGTCCAAAAGCCGGGACCCCTGTCGATCAGATGTTTGAGAAGGCTTTTCCTAGGCCAGTCACGAAACGTTCATTGGTCATGTGGCCAGCGCAGCCCCATAGAAGTGATTGGAGCTGAGCTGCGATACCAAGCACAGCCTCTATACAAAGTACGACGCTATACTTGGTAAGCGCAGAGAAGGCAGCAGTACTCACAGGAGAGCCGCGATAGGTCATCAGTTGTAAGGTCTTAGAAAACCTTTTAATGGCGACCTGAGTAAGGCTTTGTCTACAAGGAACCCTTTGTAGTCAGAATAAATTATGATAAAGTGGAAATGTAGAATTAGGTATACTTTCTTTTGGTATATATCTACTTTGGCATTTGTGTGCTTGGGTGCTTTTTAGAGGTGATAGACTTTTTAGGATAGATAAGATCAAAGGTAAGCTTACAATGCCAGATATAAATACTGTCATAAAAAAAATCATCACTCTTTGATGATTTTAGAAGCTGTTGCTAAGGTTGATTGTACACCTTAGATAGCTGTTGGCCAAATGCTCATTTGGATGACCGTTATTTATTCTAATCCTCCCACACACATATATTGGTTGGCTTGGTCAAGACGCTTACTCATGATTAAGGATGAAACTGAAACTGAAATGCATTATAAGCGTCTGTTTTGCTGATTGCATGTTTTTTAAAAAGTATTTAATAAAGGATTATTTTTCTGACGAGTTCAGATTAATTATCTTGAACTAGAACTCTATTATGGTAGAGCTGACACAGCAAGTTCCCTTTGGAGCACCATTCATATGGGCAGGATAAAGTGAGCGTCAACGGTGAACCAGTCTTTACCTGTGAGTTTCTCTGATATTTGGGGGATAAAAAAAAATATAGTTTTTTTTAATACTAAAGCTAATTGCCTTTGTAATTAGCACTTAGCAACCAATGAATGAATATGTACATCATTGGTTACCAAGTAATATATGAAGGGGGCCCAGGAGTACTACACTGCTGTCATCTGCCGACTGCTATCTCCAATCTCATCCATGCAACCCCTCAGATGCCACAGTCTTTCTGTAGACCAGTAGAATTTAATCCCATGGCGCAAAAAACAGCCAATTGTTCCATAAGTATTGTTGGAAAGACCGGTATTTATTAGCAGGTAATACAATGCATTTCGGGGAGTGACTCCCCTTCTTTAGGTATAGACTGCTTGTACACAACATAACATATCATATACAGACATATAGTGATGAGCGGCAAAGGCAATATTTGAATTTGCAATATTTCGCTAATTTTTTGCTGAATATTCGCCATAAATTCGCAAATTCAAGAATTTATGATTGAAAGAAAATTTGGTAATGTAATATATGCATATTGCACGTGCAATTTCATAACCTATAACAAACAAACACACAAAGGCTGTATGCAAAAAGCCAGGTATGTACAAGCCAACAACCTATCCATGAGACAGGTACAGTCAGCATACCTTACAATGGCAGCCTTGTGCATTATGAGACATAGAAGACCAGCTCTCTATCCAAAAGGAGAAAGCCAGCACGCCTCAAAGTTGCTTGATTTGCGTTGGATGGCTTGGGGGACCTGCGCACCCAGATCATTATCATTAGGGTGACAAAAATGTAAAAAAAAATTGGGATGCCAGCTAACTCTCACTGCTTAGGAAGGCTGCATTAAAATTTTCAGTTTTCTAATTGTCATAACATTATATTCAATAACCTTTCTAAACTGTTTTGTCATGTAAACTCATTTGCATAAACTTGGGTATATGGGAAAGACATGCAAATTAACAGAATCTGCCTTGTTTTTCAGCTGAAACACTATTTGCATGTCTTTCCCATATGTCCAAGTTTATGAAGATCTATAGAGGTGATATCACCGTTACATATGAAAATCAAATCATCGATATACAGACGATAAAATGCAATTTTTTTTTTCCAGTACCCAGAACCATAGATGAAAGTCTTCTCAAACACCCCCATAAATACGTTTGCAAAACTTGGCGTAAATCCCGTGCCCATTGGGGTACCCTTGGTCTGCAAATATAGGGAATCCTCAAACCTGAACATGTTGTGAGTCAGGATGAATCTAATAGATTTCAGAAGAACAGAAAAGGTTCATTTTGGAATGTGAGTGTCCATTTAGTGCACTCGATTTCCAGGTTATGCTGAATGTTTAAATATAAAGCAGTCACCTCCAGAGTCAACAAATCGTAAGTATCCTTCTATTCAATGTCTTTCAATAACTGTATCAGGGAAGTGGAATCTTTGAGGTAAGATAGTAGTTGAACGACGTGTTCTTGTAAAAAGATGTCAACATAGTGAGACAAATTGCAGGTGAGAGAGGATATCCCTGAGATGATCGGTCGGTCTGGTGGATTAATGGTATCTTTATGAGTTTTTGGCAAATGATAAAAAATAGCAGTTACCTGATTCGTAATTGTCATATATTCTTGTTCTTTCTTATTCAATATATGGGAGGCGGAGTTAATGAGGGTCTTAAAGGTTGCTTGGTGCTCTAT
Source organism: Bufo bufo (assembly GCF_905171765.1). Classification (NCBI taxonomy): domain Eukaryota; kingdom Metazoa; phylum Chordata; class Amphibia; order Anura; family Bufonidae; genus Bufo; species Bufo bufo. The sequence continues at coordinate 462,223,376 of NC_053390.1, forward strand.
CATTGGGTTCTCTGTGAGCGGTTGGTAGTACTCAGTATCAGACAGTATACGGAGTGCCTCTTTAATGTAATCATCCCTATTTTGAATGACAATCCCACCTCCTTTATCTGCCTTCTAAATAACTAATTCAGTGTTTTCCAATCTTGTGTTTATTAACACCGAAAAAGATAGCAACGTTTCGACACCAAAGTCTTTTTCAAGCTATTGATAATGTTACAAGTGAACACTAATACATATATATATATATACACCCTATTCAAACAGGATTGGTTGGGGGGCTGTCCCAAGGGACCAAAAGTAACCCCTCCCCTTAGAAAATTCCACCAGTGATATCCACAGTGACCTCATTACCAAAAACCTACATATGTGACAAGAATCCAAGTATAAATTAGCACTTGCATCGCAGCTGAGCCCAAGGAAAAGACTAATTGAGTGAGGTGAACAGCGTCGCGAGCATGCTACTGCGCATGCGTGACTCTCATTTCCTGGTTTCCGCAGCAGGCCGGCATCTTCAGCGATCATGTGCTCGATCCTGTTTGAATAGGGTATATATATATATGTATTAGTGTTCACTTGTAACATTATCTATATCTTGAAAAAGACTTTGGTGTCGAAACGTTGCTATCTTTTTTGGTGTTAATAAACACAAGATTGGATTTAAGACTGGGAGTGCTGCAGTTTTTCATATCTTCTTTGGTTACCAAGGGGGCCCTTAGGTCGGGGCCTGACACTGCGAGCACCGCCGCCATTTTTTTTATTGAAATCGACTAACAAGTGGTGCTGTCCTGTCTTCACTAAATCATAAAAAGTACCGTATTTTTCACTTTATAAGACGCACCTGATGATAAGTCGCACCTAGGTTTTAGAGGAGGAAGATAGGGGAAAAAATATTTTTAACCAAAAGGTGTGCTAAAATATTTAATAAAATAACAGTTCACACTGTTATGGGAGATCTACGGATGACACACTGTAATGAGGATATTTGGGAGATCTTTGGATGATGCACTGTTGTGACTATAACCCCACTCATCCTTTAGATTAGAATACACCCATGTACTGCAGTACATTGGTGTATTCTTAAAGATGAGGGGGGTTATAGTCCCATTTAATATTAGCACTGTCCAGAGACAGTAATGTAATTGGCCTGTGTTGATATAAAAATAACTATAACCCTCCTCATACATAAGAATGCATCTATTTACTGAAGTACATGGGTGTATGAGGGGGGGTTATAGTCCTGTTTTACACACAGTAATTTTTTTAGGTCAGTCCCTGAGCTGTCACTTGCCAGGGACTTTAGGTGACAGGGAATAGAACAGGGCGATGGTCTCACAGCAGTTCCACTGGTGGTCTGTGGCAATGGCGCTCATGGCCGCACTGGAGGGAGGGGGTAAGCTTATTGGTGGAGGCAGCAGTTCCCGCCACGCTCACCACCAAACAGCGCGACATGCAGGGCGGCAGTGCAGAGGAGAGGGAGAATGACTTTCGTCTCTCTTCCTCCTGTGGAACGGACATGTAGATAGACGTGTGGCCTGGCGGCATTCAGCTGAATGTTTCACTGCTGCCGCCCACTCCTGAGTGCTTCATACCCGCTGTCTGCCCCACACTTCTTCCTTCTAGGTGGCCGGCTCATTATTAAAGCTCCTGCAATGTGCCAGCCACCTTGATTTTGGCACATGCGCTTTATAGAATTGTACTTCAGGTGTCCTAGGTGGATGGCTACGGTAGTAGCAGGTGTGGTGGGTATAGAATGGAGTAGCTTGGAGTTGGATTGATGTTTGGGTGTGTGAGTGTGATGTCTCTGTGTCTTTTGAGGACAACGTCTACTGCTATGAGTGAATGTAACACTATGCTTGGCTCTGGACTGGACAGGACGTAGTAGTTGCTCAATTGTGCTAAAAGAGGTCGGCAATGTACGCTTGGACCCTGGCTCGGCGTTTATAGCCCTTGATTCCTCCATAAGTGGAGAATCGGCAGTGGTACGTTCTTTGAGCCAGAACTTAATATTGTTGGTATTGAAATCTGTCCTGTCTCTGGATAGTTTGCCTGCCTTCTTATTCAAAATGTCTTTCTCATGTGATATAACCCGTGTGGTGATCATACGGTCAAGTTTGAGAAATTAATGATGCTCCTTGTGAGAAAGGATGTTATTGTAACAATCTGTGATTTTAGTCCCTTAGTTCAAAGCTATAGCTTTTCTTTTAGTAAGTAGTCTAGACATAAGAACTTTAGCACAATCAAGAAGATAGTTGTCCCAATCCTTACAAAAGTCTATGTCATCTTCAAACGAATGTTTATACCGCAGACATAGACCACTATGGACGAGGTTTTCTGCAAGATATATTTCAAGGAATTTGGCATCGAGTTGATGTTGGATCTCGATGATCATATTCCTTTCAAGTTCAAAAAACAGTGATGTTTCGTCAATACCTACATAAGCAGGATTCGCTTCTAATGCGGTGTCGGTGGTAGTTTGAGCTTGAGCTTGTACACATTGTGTGACGAGTCACTCTCTGTTCGAGGCGATTATGGACGTATTCCATATTGCTGGGTGATCACCTGTCCTTATGTGCTGCCGTAATGTCCGGAAAAACGGGTATAAGAGTCAAAACCGCAGGCAGTGTTTACTCGAAAACACAAAATAGGCGCACCATAGGGTAATAACGTATGGATAATAATAAAATGTAGCCAAATGGAGGCTCACCTTGTTAGGTTGTGCTAAACATAGACACAACAGTAGTGTAGATTCATCAGGGTGTAATCTCAAACCCAAAGGCTGATTGGTATGCAGCCACGGATACAGGTACTTCTTGCACGGGATGCCTGGGGTCTTCAAGAAGTAAGTAGATCAGTAGAATTTCATCCCACGGTGCAAAAACAAGCCGATTGTTCTGTAAATATTGTTGAAAAGACTTCGGTATTTATTAGCAGGAAATAAAACGCGTTTCGGGGACTGCTTGTACACAAAATAACATACCATATACAGACATATATAATAACATAGTAACATAGTATATAAGGCCGATAAAAGACATTTGTCCATCCAGTTCGGCCTGTTATCCTGCCAGTTGATCCAGAGGAAGGCAAAAAAAAAAAAGGGTGAGGTAGAAGCCAATTTTCCCCACTTAAGGGGGAAAAAATTCCTTCCCGACTCCTTTTAGGCAATTAGATAACTCCCTGGATCAACGACCCATGTCTACTAGCTATAGCCTGTAATATTATTACACTCTAGAAATACATTCAGGCCCAGCTTGAACTCTTTTAGTGAACTTACCATCACCACCTCCTCAGGCAGAGAATTCCATAGTCTCACTGCTCTTACCGTAAAGAAACCTCTTCTATGTTTGTGTACAAATCTTCTTTCCTCCAGACGCAGAGTATGTCCTCTTGTCACAGTCACAGTCCTGGGGATAAATAGATGATGGGAGAGATCTCTGTACTGACCCCTGATATATTTATGCATAGTAATTAAATCTCCCCTCAGTCGTCCTTTTTCTAAAGTGAATAACCCTAATTTTGATAATCTTTCAGGGTACTGTTATTCCCTCATTGCCGTAATTACTTTAGTTGCCCTCCTCTGAAACTTCTCCAGCTCTGCTATGTCTGCCTTGTTCACAGGAGCCCAGAACTGTACACAGTACTCCATGGGTGGTTTGACCAGTGATTTGTAAAGTGGTAGGACTATGTTCTCATCACGGGCATCTATGCCCCTTTTGATGCAACCCATTATCTTATTGGCCTTCGCAGCAGCTGCCTGACACTGGTTTTTACAGCTTAGTTTGCTGTTCACTAAAATTCCTAGGTCCTTTTCCATGTCAGTGCTACCCAGTGTTTTACCATTTGTCAGTGTTAAACCTCATCTGCCACTTCTCTGTCCAAGTCTTCAATCTATCCAAATCCATTTGTAGCAGTATACTGTCCTCTTCCGTGTCAATTACTTTGCACAGTTTAGTGTCATCTGCAAAAATGTATATTTTACTGTGCAAGCCTTCTACAAGATCATTAATAAATATATTGAAAAGGATAGGGCCCTGAGGTACTCCACTAGTGACAGTGACCCAATCTGAGTGTCTACCATTAATAACCACCCTCTGTTTTATATTACTGAGCCAGTTACTTACCCACATACAGACATTTTCTCCCAGTCTGAGCATTTTCATTTTATATACTAACCTATTATGCGGTACTGTGTCAAATGCTTTGGAGAAGTCCATATATACGACATCCATTGATTTGCCGCTGTCAAGTCTAGAACTTACCTCCTCATAGAAACTGATTTAATTAGTTTGACATGACCGATCTCTCATGAAGCCATGATGATAGGGCGTTGTTTGCTTATTTTCATTGAGGTGCTCCAAGATAGCATCTCTTAGAAAACCTTCAAACAGTTTACCCACGACAGATGGTAAACTTACCGGCCTATAGTTTCCGTGCTCTGTTTTTGGACCCTTTAAATATTGGCACCACATTTGCTATGCGCCAATCCTGTGGAACACTCCCTGTCAGTATAGAGTCCCTAAATATCAGAAATAAGGGTCTGGCTATGACATTACTTAATTCTCTTAGAATACGGGGGGTGTGCCATCTGGTCCTGGCGATTTGTCTATTTTATTATTTTTAAGACGCCGCTGTACTTCTTCCTGGGTCAGACAGGGCACTTTTAATGGGAAATTCACTTTTACATTCTGCATTTCATCTGACAGTCTATTTTCCTCAGTGAATACAGTGGAGAAAAAAATATTTAATAGCTTTGCTTTCTCCATCACTCGCTCTCTGCAACTCCCCCCTTATCACTCTGTAAAGGGCCGACACCTACAGAATTAAACTTTTTACCATTTTTATAATTGAAGAACATTTTAGAAGTAAATAACAGGAATAGCTCACTCCTAAGCAATCAGGACCAGGTGCTCTAAGCCAAAAACTGTATCACCCATACAGGAGAAAATTGGATTAAGTGAATGGACTAGGCTGGCACTCTGTATGTGTGGAGTAATATGGATAAATACAATAAAATGAAAATAAAATCAATATAAAGTGATCACACAATTTAATTCAAATAACAATAATAAAATCACCAAAAATACATGGCTAAAAATGAACGCTGCGCGGCAAAATAAGACACTGCAATGACAATCATAAAATAATCATAGAAAATGTTCCCATAAAAAGTCTTTAAAATCGATGGTATTTGATAATATTCCTATATATATGGGTCTAATGATAGAAAAAATGAATGAAAAAATGCAGATAATGTGTCCTTCCTTTCAGCTGCTGTATGGAGAGGAATGCCGCATTAGGTGTGCGGTAATAGATTGTATCTATATTTTGAAAAGGACTTTTAAAAGAAACAGGTTCCCAAAGCGACTTAATACATTGTCTCTAGTCCAATTTGATGTACAGGTGAAATGCTGTATGCTCTAAGGTAACAGTAAGTCTTACCTTTGCCCAGATGGTATTTAAAGTAAGTGTAGATGCCGCATACCTGATTATGCACGGTCTTGTATTTGTATGTGGGGACAAACGCTGGAGTAGCGTGGTCTATGGCGTGCTCCTGGCTTGGTCCGCAGCAGAGTATCGTAGAGACTGATGACCGGACTGTTCGTATCCCAGGACGCCGCCTCTAACGTGATCTCTGACGTGTCTCTAGTCCGTGACTATGTCCGGGTATCACGAGAACTATGCTCGGCGGTTTCTGTGTAGAAAGATTTACGTGCTGGAGCGCTCCAATTTTTAAGAAAAGATCACAGACTTTGTGTCATCTGAATCATCTGTAGAAAAGGCCTTTAGGTTAAGTGGGAGCTATCAGCTGGTTACGCCAAACGCGTTTCGGGGACCTCCCCTTCTTCAGTGGCAGCTGATCTCCCAATCCTAAGTTAGCTTTATATAGGTCCATCAGAGAAATCCAAAACCTGGCCTGGATTTAAAATTTCCAAATAACCAGTTGTTTGTGGGAAATTTTTGTATGCGGTTTCAATGCGTTATTTCCACTCCTTTTGCGTTTTTCTAATATAACATACATAATATTTGATCTAGTTCACCCAATGAAAAAGAAATAAATATTGCAGCTCATATGTTTTAATAAAATTGCACAAATAGTGACTAAAACAATAAATATATATAATGATAAAACTTCATATTAAAATATAAATAAATAAAACATATTTGTAGATACATTTATTCGATGCAATGCATAGTAAAAAGATATTCTGTGATGGTAGAAAGTGTTGCTGGATGGTAAAATGTTGTGTGGTGAAAAAGGGGATGTATGTCCGATTCCAAAAGAGAGACTCAGTGCTGGTAAACAGCCTAACATGAGGCTCTCTGTCGAAAACCGGACATGCAGCCCATGTCTTATAGAAAACCAAAAATTTCTAGGTCAGCATTTAAGACCATCGGAATCAGGCTCCCAAAGTCAAAAATCATTCGTGATTCGGCCCTGGACATCTTGTCTATATGTTTGCCTCCTCGCCAATGTGTATCAATTTTTTGCAATGCCATGAAAAACATGCCTTTTGGGTCTTTGTTGTGAACTTCTTTAAAATGTTTTGATAATGAATGTTTCATGTATCCATTCCTAATATTGCGTAAATGTTCGCTTATTCTTATTTTCAGGCACCGTTTTGTCCTACCAATGTACTGTTTTCCACAGGGACATTGGATAAGATAAACTACACTGGAGGTATCACAGCTAAGGAAACTCTTGATGGTCAAAGAGAAATTATTTTGGGATGATTTAATTTCAATAGTTCTTTTCGGAAATTTTGTTATTTTGCATCTTTGGCATTTGCCACATCTATAGAATCCCTTGAGGCTCATCCAATTTCCAATAAACGAAGGTTTTTTAGGATTAGATTTTATTGAAGGTGCAATTTTCAAACCTAAGTTTTGTGCTCGTGTGTAAGTGATCTGTGCTTTTGTCGGTAATAGCGGACCGATTATCTTATCTTGTGTTAATAAGTGCCAGTATTTGTTAATAATTCGTTCAATATTTTTATGTTGAGTAGAAAAAGGTAGTATGATCCTAAAGTCTGTTTGTTTATGGCTTTTTATATTATTCTCCTCTGAGTCTTTGGAATCTTTTTTACACAACATTTTACCATCCAGCAACACTTTCTACCATCACAGAATATCTTTTTACTATGCATTGCATCGAATAAATGTATCTACAAATATGTTTTATTTATTTATATTTTAATATGAAGTTTTATCATTATATATATTTATTGTTTTAGTCACTATTTGTGCAATTTTATTAAAACATATGAGCTGCAATATTTATTTCTTTTTCATTGGGTGAACTAGATCAAATATTATGTATGTTATATTAGAAAAACGCAAAAGGAGTGGAAATAACGCATTGAAACCGCATACAAAAATTTCCCACAAACAACTGGTTATTTGGAAATTTTAAATCCAGGCCAGGTTTTGGATTTCTCTGATGGACCTATATAAAGCTAACTTAGGATTGGGAGATCAGCTGCCACTGAAGAAGGGGAAGAGGTCCCCGAAACGCGTTTGGCGTAACCAGCTGATAGCTCCCACTTCACCTAAAGGCCTTTTCTACAGATGATTCAGATGACACAAAGTCTGTGATCTTTTCTTAAAAATTGGAGCGCTCCAGCACGTAAATCTTTCTACACAGAAACCGCCGAGCATAGTTCTCGTGATACCCGGACATAGTCACGGACTAGAGACACGTCAGAGATCACGTGAGAGGCGGCGTCCTGGGATACGAACAGTCCGGTCATCAGTCTCTACGATACTCTGCTGCGGACCAAGCCAGGAGCACGCCATAGACCACGCTACTCCAGCGTTTGTCCCCACATACAAATACAAGACCGTGCATAATCAGGTATGCGGCATCTACACTTACTTTAAATACCATCTGGGCAAAGGTAAGACTTACTGTTACCTTAGAGCATACAGCATTTCACCTGTACATCAAATTGGACTAGAGACAATGTATTAAGTCGCTTTGGGAACCTGTTTCTTTTAAAAGTCCTTTTCAAAATATAGATACAATCTATTACCGCACACCTAATGCGGCATTCCTCTCCATACAGCAGCTGAAAGGAAGGACACATTATCTGCATTTTTTCATTCATTTTTTCTATCATTAGACCCATATATATAGGAATATTATCAAATACCATCGATTTTAAAGACTTTTTATGGGAACATTTTCTATGATTATTTTATGATTGTCATTGCAGTGTCTTATTTTGCCGCGCAGCGTTCATTTTTAGCCATGTATTTTTGGTGATTTTATTATTGTTATTTGAATTAAATTGTGTGATCACTTTATATTGATTTTATTTTAATTTTATTGTATTTATCCATATTACTCCACACATACAGAGTGCCAGCCTAGTCCATTCACTTAATCCAATTTTCTCCTGTATGGGTGATACAGTTTTTGGCTTAGAGCACCTGGTCCTGATTGCTTAGGAGTGAGCTATTCCTGTTATTTACTTCTATTTAGTCCACTTTGGTTCACCCTATTTGGAATTTAGCCCCTCCAACCGCAAATATGGATGTGTGGAATCATATGGAGCATAAAATTAAGAAAGTGGATACATTTATATTTGATGTTTTGGATGATTTTAGTTCACCACCAACTAGAGAAAAATCCACATCTGAGATTTTTAGAGAACTAGAGACTTTACTGTTAAAACAATTGAGACAGTATTGGGAGATCAAATCCCTAAAGCAGTATTTGAGCCAAAATACAATACCAAAAGGTTTACAACTGACAAAAATACCAGCTCAAGACTTATGGAATGAAGAATTTAATCAAGAATGGGATAATTTTTTAAATATACAATCACGGGGATTAATCGAATTAATAATCAAACGCAGAACACAAATTTTAGCCACAATAGCTGAAAAAATCAACCAAATAAAAGGGAATATGGAACATCTGGTAAAAGATGAACTATATAATAGTTGGCAAGACAAAATTTGTAGGAGTTTAGATAAAACTGAACAAGATATTATATACAAAAAAAGTAAAAAATTAAGAAAATTCGATACGCAAGAATCTAAAACAAAACCAAATGAGATAATAACAGATATTGAAAGCACTGCAGAAACAATTCCCATTGAAAGACAAAGATATAATATACCAGTGAGAAATCGATTTGAAAATTTCGCAGAACAAGCTTTTTTAGACCGGACTCCACCTCACCATTCAACACGAATAAGACACAAAAGATCAGTATCTCCGACACACAAGAAAACTCCCCCTCCACCACCAAAACACTCTTACAACCTGAGACATCACAACCCACACTTAGAGAATTATCACCAACAAAGACACTCTCGAGCACCGAGATACGCAGAACAACAGTTCACAACACCGATACACCAACAACATCATTTGGATCAAAGAGACCAAAGAAAACACTATAGAGGACGGAAAAGACACAAAGACTACAGGAGAGACTACTAGATAACAATGATAACATCATGAATTTAAGTGATGTAGATCTCACACAAACACAAATTTCACTTTTAAACAAAGGGCTGAAATTTGCCCCATCTGCGAAATTGAACAAATTCGATACCTACATTGGTATACAAAAATTTATAAAAAACATTTGTCTAAAAAAATATTTTTTAAAAAACCCTCTAGTTCCACAAATACAGACAATCGAAAAATTCCCACATACCAATCTTAAAAATAAGTCCAAAAAATTTCCTAGAAACGAAATAGGTCCAGAAATGGCAGGATTTCAAAAATGCGTTGAGATGGACTTAAGGAAGCTAAAAGAAAAACAAATATATAACAATAATCTATCAAAGAAAGAAATTTTGGCAATAAGGGAATTTCAGGATAAAAAAGAAATCACCATACGCCCTGCAGATAAGGGGGGCGCTATAGTGATCCTGAATACCCAAGATTATAATAGAGAATGCTTAAGACATCTATCCGACACAGACACCTACAAGATACTCAAGGGAGACCCAACTGTTCTGTTTAAAGAAAAATTGTTAGAATATAGCACGAAAGGATTATATTCAGAAATCCTGAATAAAACAGAATTTAACTTCATTATGGGAACACCTGGTAGACTTCCACTATTATATTGCCTACCAAAAGTTCATAAGAACGCCACATGTCCACCAGGTCGTCCCATAATATCTGGCATAGGATCTCTAACTGCAAATCTTTCAAAATATATAGACTCATGGCTGCAACCGCTAGTTAAAAAAACAAAATCATACCTGAAGGATACAACAGAAGTTATTGAAATATTGGAGAAATTAAAAGTCGAAGATGATTGGATTTTAGCCACCTTAGATATAAAATCATTATATACAGTGATCAACCATGATCAAGGCATTCATGCCCTTAAAGTTTAATTAGAAAAAGAAAATTTTAAACAGGAACAATTAGATTTTATTACGGAAGGAGTAAGACATATATTAGAACATAATTATTTCTTCTTTGAAGATAATTATTATCTCCAGATCATGGGGACCGCCATGGGCACCAGGTTCGCCCCCAGCTATGCAAATTTATTTTTGGCATATTGGGAAGATCTATTTATTGATCCCAATATAGGGGGCAACCTGGTGCTCTGGCGTAGATATATTGATGACGTCATCTTGATCTGGAGAGGTAACGAAACTAGCCTACACTCCTTTATTTCAGAATTAAATAATAATATCTATAATTTGAACTTTACAGCAAATATAAATCAACTCGAAACCGAATTTCTAGACTTAAATATAACTAAAAAGGAAAGCAAATATATATGTCGTACTTTTCAGAAAACAACCGCGAAAAACGGTTACATATTATATTCAAGTTGCCACCTGCCCCAATGGCTGATAAATGTTCCCTTTGGACAATTCCGCCGTTTAAAAAGAAATTGTACTGAAGAATCACAATATCAGAAAGAAGCCGAATCATTAAAAAATAAATTCATAGAGAAAAAATATCCTACACATATTTTGGAAACAGCATCCCAGAAGGTTAATAAAATATCTAGAGAAACCTTTTTTAAAAAAGATTCCAAAGACTCAGAGGAGAATAATATAAAAAGCCATAAACAAACAGACTTTAGGATCATACTACCTTTTTCTACTCAACATAAAAATATTGAACGAATTATTAACAAATACTGGCACTTATTAACACAAGATAAGATAATCGGTCCGCTATTACCGACAAAAGCACAGATCACTTACACACGAGCACAAAACTTAGGTTTGAAAATTGCACCTTCAATAAAATCTAATCCTAAAAAACCTTCGTTTATTGGAAATTGGATGAGCCTCAAGGGATTCTATAGATGTGGCAAATGCCAAGGATGCAAAATAACAAAATTTCCGAAAAGAACTATTGAAATTAAATCATCCCAAAATAATTTCTCTTTGACCATCAAGAGTTTCCTTAGCTGTGATACCTCCAGTGTAGTTTATCTTATCCAATGTCCCTGTGGAAAACAGTACATTGGTAGGACAAAACGGTGCCTGAAAATAAGAATAAGCGAACATTTACGCAATATTAGGAATGGATACATGAAACATTCATTATCAAAACATTTTAAAGAAGTTCACAACAAAGACCCAAAAGGCATGTTTTTCATGGCATTGCAAAAAATTGATACACATTGGCGAGGAGGCAAACATATAGACAAGATGTCCAGGGCCGAATCACGAATGATTTTTGACTTTGGGAGCCTGATTCCGATGGGCTTAAATGCTGACCTAGAAATTTTTGGTTTTCTATAAGACATGGGCTGCATGTCCGGTTTTCGACAGAGAGCCTCATGTTAGGCTGTTTACCAGCACTGAGTCTCTCTTTTGGAATCGGACATACATCCCCTTTTTCACCACACAACATTTTACCATCCAGCAACACTTTCTACCATCACAGAATATCTTTTTACTATGCATTGCATCGAATAAATGTATCTACAAATATGTTTTATTTATTTATATTTTAATATGAAGTTTTATCATTATATATATTTATTGTTTTAGTCACTATTTGTGCAATTTTATTAAAACATATGAGCTGCAATATTTATTTCTTTTTCATTGGGTGAACTAGATCAAATATTATGTATGTTATATTAGAAAAACGCAAAAGGAGTGGAAATAACGCATTGAAACCGCATACAAAAATTTCCCACAAACAACTGGTTATTTGGAAATTTTTAATCCAGGCCAGGTTTTGGATTTCTCTGATGGACCTATATAAAGCTAACTTAGGATTGGGAGATCAGCTGCCACTGAAGAAGGGGAAGAGGTCCCCGAAACGCGTTTGGCGTAACCAGCTGATAGCTCCCACTTCACCTAAAGGCCTTTTCTACAGATGATTCAGATGACACAAAGTCTGTGATCTTTTCTTAAAAATTGGAGCGCTCCAGCACGTAAATCTTTCTACACAGAAACCGCCGAGCATAGTTCTCGTGATACCCGGACATAGTCACGGACTAGAGACACGTCAGAGATCACGTGAGAGGCGGCGTCCTGGGATACGAACAGTCCGGTCATCAGTCTCTACGATACTCTGCTGCGGACCAAGCCAGGAGCACGCCATAGACCACGCTACTCCAGCGTTTGTCCCCACATACAAATACAAGACCGTGCATAATCAGGTATGCGGCATCTACACTTACTTTAAATACCATCTGGGCAAAGGTAAGACTTACTGTTACCTTAGAGCATACAGCATTTCACCTGTACATCAAATTGGACTAGAGACAATGTATTAAGTCGCTTTGGGAACCTGTTTCTTTTAAAAGTCCTTTTCAAAATATAGATACAATCTATTACCGCACACCTAATGCGGCATTCCTCTCCATACAGCAGCTGAAAGGAAGGACACATTATCTGCATTTTTTCATTCATTTTTTCTATCATTAGACCCATATATATAGGAATATTATCAAATACCATCGATTTTAAAGACTTTTTATGGGAACATTTTCTATGATTATTTTTTGATTGTCATTGCAGTGTCTTATTTTGCCGCGCAGCGTTCATTTTTAGCCATGTATTTTTGGTGATTTTATTATTGTTATTTGAATTAAATTGTGTGATCACTTTATATTGATTTTATTTTCATTTTATTGTATTTATCCATATTACTCCACACATACAGAGTGCCAGCCTAGTCCATTCACTTAATCCAATTTTCTCCTGTATGGGTGATACAGTTTTTGGCTTAGAGCACCTGGTCCTGATTGCTTAGGAGTGAGCTATTCCTGTTATTTACTTCTATTTAGTCCACTTTGGTTCACCCTATTTGGAATTTAGCCCCTCCAACCGCAAATATGGATGTGTGGAATCATATGGAGCATAAAATTAAGAAAGTGGATACATTTATATTTGATGTTTTGGATGATTTTAGTTCACCACCAACTAGAGAAAAATCCACATCTGAGATTTTTAGAGAACTAGAGACTTTACTGTTAAAACAATTGAGACAGTATTGGGAGATCAAATCCCTAAAGCAGTATTTGAGCCAAAATACAATACCAAAAGGTTTACAACTGACAAAAATACCAGCTCAAGACTTATGGAATGAAGAATTTAATCAAGAATGGGATAATTTTTTAAATATACAATCACGGGGATTAATCGAATTAATAATCAAACGCAGAACACAAATTTTAGCCACAATAGCTGAAAAAATCAACCAAATAAAAGGGAATATGGAACATCTGGTAAAAGATGAACTATATAATAGTTGGCAAGACAAAATTTGTAGGAGTTTAGATAAAACTGAACAAGATATTATATACAAAAAAAGTAAAAAATTAAGAAAATTCGATACGCAAGAATCTAAAACAAAACCAAATGAGATAATAACAGATATTGAAAGCACTGCAGAAACAATTCCCATTGAAAGACAAAGATATAATATACCAGTGAGAAATCGATTTGAAAATTTCGCAGAACAAGCTTTTTTAGACCGGACTCCACCTCACCATTCAACACGAATAAGACACAAAAGATCAGTATCTCCGACACACAAGAAAACTCCCCCTCCACCACCAAAACACTCTTACAACCTGAGACATCACAACCCACACTTAGAGAATTATCACCAACAAAGACACTCTCGAGCACCGAGATACGCAGAACAACAGTTCACAACACCGATACACCAACAACATCATTTGGATCAAAGAGACCAAAGAAAACACTATAGAGGACGGAAAAGACACAAAGACTACAGGAGAGACTACTAGATAACAATGATAACATCATGAATTTAAGTGATGTAGATCTCACACAAACACAAATTTCACTTTTAAACAAAGGGCTGAAATTTGCCCCATCTGCGAAATTGAACAAATTCGATACCTACATTGGTATACAAAAATTTATAAAAAACATTTGTCTAAAAAAATATTTTTTAAAAAACCCTCTAGTTCCACAAATACAGACAATCGAAAAATTCCCACATACCAATCTTAAAAATAAGTCCAAAAAATTTCCTAGAAACGAAATAGGTCCAGAAATGGCAGGATTTCAAAAATGCGTTGAGATGGACTTAAGGAAGCTAAAAGAAAAACAAATATATAACAATAATCTATCAAAGAAAGAAATTTTGGCAATAAGGGAATTTCAGGATAAAAAAGAAATCACCATACGCCCTGCAGATAAGGGGGGCGCTATAGTGATCCTGAATACCCAAGATTATAATAGAGAATGCTTAAGACATCTATCCGACACAGACACCTACAAGATACTCAAGGGAGACCCAACTGTTCTGTTTAAAGAAAAATTGTTAGAATATAGCACGAAAGGATTATATTCAGAAATCCTGAATAAGACAGAATTTAACTTCATTATGGGAACACCTGGTAGACTTCCGGTATTATATTGCCTACCAAAAGTTCATAAGAACGCCACATGTCCACCAGGTCGTCCCATAATATCTGGCATAGGATCTCTAACTGCAAATCTTTCAAAATATATAGACTCATGGCTGCAACCGCTAGTTAAAAAAACAAAATCATACCTGAAGGATACAACAGAAGTTATTGAAATATTGGAGAAATTAAAAGTCGAAGATGATTGGATTTTAGCCACCTTAGATATAAAATCATTATATACAGTGATCAACCATGATCAAGGCATTCATGCCCTTAAAGTTTAATTAGAAAAAGAAAATTTTAAACAGGAACAATTAGATTTTATTACGGAAGGAGTAAGACATATATTAGAACATAATTATTTCTTCTTTGAAGATAATTATTATCTCCAGATCATGGGGACCGCCATGGGCACCAGGTTCGCCCCCAGCTATGCAAATTTATTTTTGGCATATTGGGAAGATCTATTTATTGATCCCAATATAGGGGGCAACCTGGTGCTCTGGCGTAGATATATTGATGACGTCATCTTGATCTGGAGAGGTAACGAAACTAGCCTACACTCCTTTATTTCAGAATTAAATAATAATATCTATAATTTGAACTTTACAGCAAATATAAATCAACTCGAAACCGAATTTCTAGACTTAAATATAACTAAAAAGGAAAGCAAATATATATGTCGTACTTTTCAGAAAACAACCGCGAAAAACGGTTACATATTATATTCAAGTTGCCACCTGCCCCAATGGCTGATAAATGTTCCCTTTGGACAATTCCGTCGTTTAAAAAGAAATTGTACTGAAGAATCACAATATCAGAAAGAAGCCGAATCATTAAAAAATAAATTCATAGAGAAAAAATATCCTACACATATTTTGGAAACAGCATCCCAGAAGGTTAATAAAATATCTAGAGAAACCTTTTTTAAAAAAGATTCCAAAGACTCAGAGGAGAATAATATAAAAAGCCATAAACAAACAGACTTTAGGATCATACTACCTTTTTCTACTCAACATAAAAATATTGAACGAATTATTAACAAATACTGGCACTTATTAACACAAGATAAGATAATCGGTCCGCTATTACCGACAAAAGCACAGATCACTTACACACGAGCACAAAACTTAGGTTTGAAAATTGCACCTTCAATAAAATCTAATCCTAAAAAACCTTCGTTTATTGGAAATTGGATGAGCCTCAAGGGATTCTATAGATGTGGCAAATGCCAAGGATGCAAAATAACAAAATTTCCGAAAAGAACTATTGAAATTAAATCATCCCAAAATAATTTCTCTTTGACCATCAAGAGTTTCCTTAGCTGTGATACCTCCAGTGTAGTTTATCTTATCCAATGTCCCTGTGGAAAACAGTACATTGGTAGGACAAAACGGTGCCTGAAAATAAGAATAAGCGAACATTTACGCAATATTAGGAATGGATACATGAAACATTCATTATCAAAACATTTTAAAGAAGTTCACAACAAAGACCCAAAAGGCATGTTTTTCATGGCATTGCAAAAAATTGATACACATTGGCGAGGAGGCAAACATATAGACAAGATGTCCAGGGCCGAATCACGAATGATTTTTGACTTTGGGAGCCTGATTCCGATGGGCTTAAATGCTGACCTAGAAATTTTTGGTTTTCTATAAGACATGGGCTGCATGTCCGGTTTTCGACAGAGAGCCTCATGTTAGGCTGTTTACCAGCACTGAGTCTCTCTTTTGGAATCGGACATACATCCCCTTTTTCACCACACAACATTTTACCATCCAGCAACACTTTCTACCATCACAGAATATCTTTTTACTATGCATTGCATCGAATAAATGTATCTACAAATATGTTTTATTTATTTATATTTTAATATGAAGTTTTATCATTATATATATTTATTGTTTTAGTCACTATTTGTGCAATTTTATTAAAACATATGAGCTGCAATATTTATTTCTTTTTCATTGGGTGAACTAGATCAAATATTATGTATGTTATATTAGAAAAACGCAAAAGGAGTGGAAATAACGCATTGAAACCGCATACAAAAATTTCCCACAAACAACTGGTTATTTGGAAATTTTTAATCCAGGCCAGGTTTTGGATTTCTCTGATGGACCTATATAAAGCTAACTTAGGATTGGGAGATCAGCTGCCACTGAAGAAGGGGAAGAGGTCCCCGAAACGCGTTTGGCGTAACCAGCTGATAGCTCCCACTTCACCTAAAGGCCTTTTCTACAGATGATTCAGATGACACAAAGTCTGTGATCTTTTCTTAAAAATTGGAGCGCTCCAGCACGTAAATCTTTCTACACAGAAACCGCCGAGCATAGTTCTCGTGATACCCGGACATAGTCACGGACTAGAGACACGTCAGAGATCACGTGAGAGGCGGCGTCCTGGGATACGAACAGTCCGGTCATCAGTCTCTACGATACTCTGCTGCGGACCAAGCCAGGAGCACGCCATAGACCACGCTACTCCAGCGTTTGTCCCCACATACAAATACAAGACCGTGCATAATCAGGTATGCGGCATCTACACTTACTTTAAATACCATCTGGGCAAAGGTAAGACTTACTGTTACCTTAGAGCATACAGCATTTCACCTGTACATCAAATTGGACTAGAGACAATGTATTAAGTCGCTTTGGGAACCTGTTTCTTTTAAAAGTCCTTTTCAAAATATAGATACAATCTATTACCGCACACCTAATGCGGCATTCCTCTCCATACAGCAGCTGAAAGGAAGGACACATTATCTGCATTTTTTCATTCATTTTTTCTATCATTAGACCCATATATATAGGAATATTATCAAATACCATCGATTTTAAAGACTTTTTATGGGAACATTTTCTATGATTATTTTATGATTGTCATTGCAGTGTCTTATTTTGCCGCGCAGCGTTCATTTTTAGCCATGTATTTTTGGTGATTTTATTATTGTTATTTGAATTAAATTGTGTGATCACTTTATATTGATTTTATTTTCATTTTATTGTATTTATCCATATTACTCCACACATACAGAGTGCCAGCCTAGTCCATTCACTTAATCGAAGAACATTTTAGGGTTAGTTTTACTCTCTTTGTCAATTAATCTCTCGGTCTCTAGTTTGGCCGCTTTTATTTGTTTTTTACATATTCAATTTTTTTCCTTATAGTTTTTCAGTGCTTCCTTACTACCCTCCTGTTTTAGTGATTTAAATGCTTTCTTTTTGTCATTTATTGCCTTCTTTACAGTTCTATTTATCCACATTGGTTTCTTCTTGTTCTTTAACCTTTTATTCCCATAAGGTATGTACCTCTCACAATTAGATTTTAGGATGTTTTTAAAAATATCCAATTTTGTGGCTGTATTTTTATTTTTGAGGACTTTGTCCCAGTTAGTTAGGCCTATGGCCTCTCTTAGTTAGCTAAATTTAGCTTTTTTGAAGTTTGGTATTTTTGTTCTTCACTGAAGAAACACTCTTTTGACTGATAATTGGAAGGTTATTACTTTATGGTCGCTATTTCCCAGGTGTCCCCCAACCTGCACATCTGTTGTTCTGTCAGGTCTATTTGTTAATACTAAGTCCAGTATGGTCGTCCCTCTAGTCGGGTCCTGGGAAAGGTAATTGTCTTTGGTTATTGCCAAGAACCTGTTTCCTTTATGAGATGTACAGGTTTCAGTTTCTCAGTCTATATCTCGGTAGTTGAAGTCCCCCATAATAACAACCTTATGATTTGCCGCCTCGTCTATCTCGTTTAGTAGCAGATTTTCTGTGGACTCTGGTATATTAGGTGGTTTATAATAAACTCCTATTAATAATTTATTATTGTTTTTGCCTCCAGGCATTTCTACCCACAGTGACTCCACATGTTCATGTCCCTCACTTATATCTTCTGGGACTTTCGGCTTTAGACAGGACTTTACATAAAGGCAGACCCCTCCCCCTCTCCGGTTTTGGCGATCCTTTCTAAACAGACTGTAACCCTGTACATTAACCGCCCAACCATAGCTATCATCCAGCCATGTCTCAGTTATTCCCACTATGTCATAGTCCTCCTCACACATCACTAATTCCAGTTCCCCAGTTTTATTAGTAAGGCTTCTGGCATTAGTATACATACATTTAAGAGGTTTATGTATATTTTTTACGCTACAACATTCCTTCTGAACTGTTCTAGTCCCTCCATCCATTCCTTCCCCAGTCCCATTACCTTGAACCCGGTCTCTATCTGCACTATCTTCCCCTCCTATAATGTAATTACCTCCCTAGTCCCTATTTTAAACACTCCTCCAACCTTCTAGCCATCTTCTGCCCCAACACAGCTGCCCCTTTCCCCATTGGGGCGCAGCCCATCCCTACGATAGAGCCTGTAGCCGAGAAAGAAGTCGGCCCAGTTCTCCAGGTACCCAAACCCCTCCTTCCTACACCAGTTCTTGAGCCACTTGTTTACCTCCATAATCTCCCGCTGCCTTTCTTGTGTGGCTCGTGGTACTGGCAGTATTTTGGAAAATACTACCTTTGAGGTCCTTGCCCTAAGCTTTTGACCTAAATACCTAAAATCTTTTTTAAGGACGCTCCACCTACCTCTAACTTTGTCATTGGTTCCAATATGGACCATTACCGCTCAATCTTCTCTAGCCCCTCCCAATAATCTGTCAACCCAATCTGCGATTTGTCGAACTCGAGTGCCAGGAAGACATCACACCATTCGATGATCCGGGTCTTTGTGACAGATTGCCCTATCTGTACCCCTAAAAAACGAGTTTCCAACTTCCTCCACCTGTCTGGCCTGCCCTGCTCTTCTGGTCCCCTGCTTACTGGAGCCGACATTCCCCTGACTGGCAGAGGAAGTGTCCAGCTGCAGCAGTGCTCTCTCTGAACTGACATCCCCCTCATCTGCCAACCCTGCAAACTTGTTGGGGTGTGTCAGATCAGGGCTAGCCTCCCTGGCACTCTTCCCTCTATCCCACTTTCTAACTGTTACCCAGCTAGCTACCTCTCTTTCCTCAGCCTCCTCGCTACCACCCTCCCCCCATCTACCCCAAAGAGTGCTTGCTCAGTGAGCAGCAAACTCTTTTCCAAATTGTCAATGCCTCTCAGTGTTGAAACTCGCCCGTTTAGATACTCAATGTGCGATTCCAAACTAGCAATTTGCTCACATTTTGAACAAATATATGCACCCTCAAACGGCTGTTCCAGGACTACATACATTAGACACAATGTGCACTGGACTGCACTGTCAATAATGGAACATATACTAAATGGGGATTATGCAAGAAAAATAAAATACAATATAGTGCATTGATAATAAATCAAATTTACTGTAGTCCCCTCCTAAAGTCCCTGAATCTGAAGTCACGTAATCTAAAGTCACACACTTAATACAAACACACACTGGAAATCAAACACGCGAACGTTCACAAACTCGCGTTATTTGCTTGTATAAAAGGAGCTCTTTAACCAGTCTGCTTTTTTTCTCTGGATTCAAAGGATTGAGCTGCCCTCAAGGCTGGATATTTAACTTCTCTTAATTAGATAGCCACACCCTAATTACTCACCTTTGCAAGACTCTGGACAAGGAAGAAAAAAAAAAGAAAAAAAAAAGAAATTTAAAACACAGAATACTCTCAGTTGCTTTGCAATAAACAGCAAAAGCAATGCACACAAATAAGTTAGCTCTCACAGATACTCCCTTACGTAATCTAAAGTCACACACTTAATATAAACACACTTGAAATAAAACACTCGAACGAACAAACTTGCGTTATTTGCCTGCTTGTATAAATGGAGCTCTCAAACCAGTCTGCTTCTTTTTCTCTGGATACACAAAAAAAAACGCCAAAACAAAGGTCAGTCCCCTTACCCCCTGACCTTTGTTTTGGATTTTTGTTTTTGTGTATATATGTCTGTAAATGGTATGATATGTTGTGTACAAGCAGTCTATACCTGAAGAAGGGGAGTCACACCTTGAAACGCGGTGTGACTCTGCATTGAATAACTAACTACACTACTCCCAAAAAGTTAGGGATATTTGGCTTTCGGGTGAAATTTATGGAAAACTTAAAAAGTTAACTCTACACTAATATTATATCATGAAAGTAGGGGTTCCTTCCTTGTCCATTTTCACCCAGGCAGCCCCCCTGACTTGAGCATCGGAGCAGTTCATGCTCCGATGCTCTCCTTTGTCCTGCGCTAAATTGCGCAGGGCAAAGGCATTTTTAGGAGTTCCGGTGACGAACTGAACCGGGCTCTCCATGGGGCTGCCAGGAAGACCGGTGATGTCACCGGCACTGATGTGAGGGCTTTAGTGCTGCCCTAGCCAGTAAAACAGCTAAAGCAGCGCTAAAGCACGCCCATCTGAAGCTTCCGCCCGGCAGTGTGTTATTGTAAACAAAAGAGCCCTTGCTCTGCGTGATGTAGCGCAGCGCAAGGCAGTTCATCGGAGCATGAGATGCTCCGATGCTAACATCAGGGGGGCTGCCTGGGTGAAAATATTGGTATGTCCGGGTTCAGCTCTGAACCCGGACAACCCCTTTAAGTATAAGCATACAATGGTGAATTCCTCATCTTAAACAATTTATTGAAATAAAAGCCAACATCGGTGGGTGTACCCCCACAAAAAATGTCAATGTCTCAATAACTTGTCATGAGGCCTTGAGCATCAATTACAGCTTGACAACAACGTGTCATGCTTTTCACAAGTTGACTTTTTTTCTGCTGAGGCATGACATCACACTTTTCTTGAAGGGCAGCCCTAAGGTCATTAAGGTTCTGGGCTACAGAGTTGCAGACCTCTACTCGGAGACTTACAGTAGTTGATCCCATAGGTTTTCAATGGGATTCAGGTCTGGAGAATCGATAGAGGTATCTGGTCCAAGAAAATTGCCAAACAGCATCATGAGAGTGCCATGACAGTTTGAAGAATATGAAATGAAGTCCACACATCCATTCTAAATCCAAGAAATGGACATCCAGGCCAAATATCGGCATCAATAATTTAGCTCATCACAAGGTCTATCAGTTCTAGCACGACAAACACGGCAGTGGAGGTTGCCCATATTTTTCGTAATAGGGAGATCACAGATGTCCATGCAAGCATCGCATTAAACAAGTCTGGAATGGTGAAGAAGCCTCAACTTCAATATCGTCATAAGAAGTGCCGGCTCGAGTTTGCAAAAAAGTACGAACACCGGACAATAGAAGATTGGAAATGCGTGATTAGGAGCGATGAGACAAAAGTCAATAGACTGGGCTCTGTTGGGTGCAAATGGATCTGAAAGAAACAAGGGAAAAGGGTTCTAACAGATCGAGAAATTGAAGGAACTGTTAAGTTCTGTGGAGGAAGCCTGATGATATGGGGTTGTTTCACAGCCAAAGGCGTTAGATACTTGAAAAGGATCGATGGTGGTCTCAATGTTGGTACAGTAATGTGGGCACACAGGGCAGCAGCAGACACAGTATTGGTGGAAGCTGCAGGGTGGCAGTGGGGGGTTCTTTGCTATAGAGGGTTGAGATGGACTGCAGAACCAATGAAACAAGTCAGAGGTGTAACCTAATCTCCTGGGCCCTAATGAAAATCTGTAACAGCCCCGATCTACCAATTGCTATTTATAAGTGATGGCCAGTTCACCATGTTCGCCCGCGAACACATGCGGGCTGCCATCTTAACTCACAATTCCGGCGATGCACAGGTAAGCCCTTACCTGTGCCTGTGCCGCGAGCCGGTCTGAAACAAATGCGGTCACCGGGAGCAGGCAATTCCGAGAACAGTCGCCGGGGGTCTTCATCGAGCTGTTCTCGGAACTCTCTGCTCCCGGTGACCGCCTTTGTTTCAGACCAGCTCGCGGAACAGGCACAGGTAAGGGCTCACCTGTGCATCGCCGGACTTGTGAGTTAAGATGGCAGCCCACATGCGTTCGCGGTCGAACATGGCGAACTGGCCATCACTGCTATTTATTAATACTGGTGTCTTCTTATATAGCAGAGGGGGTAGTATACCCCTGGCCACCCCTCTGTACTGCACACCTATCAATAGTACACCTATACCAGTCCTTAAAAGGACTTTTGTGGACCTATTTGATAGCGTTTTTGTCCCTAACAGTCTGTCCCTGCTCCACACAACAACCTTTCCCTACACTGACAAAAGACTGAATGTAAAATGGCGGCCAGATCGGGTCTATTTATAAGGTAGGGGGTATGTCCATGTGCTGAAACTTTTCAATTGGCTGTACTGTACCAGCTGATGGATGTGTCATGGGTCAAAGTTCTTCACAATGTAAAAGAATATGGCGGGCACGAATATCGCCATATGTTCACGAGTTCGGCGAATCGCGAACTAGCAAAATTTGCCGTGAACCGACTGCCAGGCAAACCGCAAGGCCATCACTAATCACAGGCTGTTACCATGCATTCCACACTTCCAACACTAGAGGTCACTATAACATCATTTATATAGGTCGGCCATAGGAAGTTAGATAGGAGAGGAGTTGAGGGAGGAGAGGAGTGAGGAGTCTAGGAGACAGACTCTGTCTCTGTCCTCCTGGGCCTTGCCCCAGGAGTTAATCTACTTGAACTTGTGGAGATTAGAGCAGTCCCAGCTTATGGACTCCACAGCATTAAGTGACCGGGAGAAGCCTAAAAGCACCTGGATACAGCCTGACAACTAAGTACAAAGTTGTGAGTTATCATTCTTCCTTTATGGACTATAGTTTAGACAACCTTTTCAAAGAATGGAGCAGAAGACTGATGCCTGCCATTGGAAAGAACGCCCTTGGGTTGTATACTATTAGTACCAGAGGATCTATATTATTGCAAGACTAGAAAGCCTGAGCAAGTTCAGGAACCAAGTAGAGTATTATTACCACTCCTGCATAAGTTCAGCTGAAACCTATATACTGCACTTCACAAAGCCTGCTAATTGGGATTTGCAGCTTTATCATTTTTGACAACTTCATGTAACACAAAGTACTGCTATCAATTGCTATTTACTGCAAGACTACAATTGACAAGTAAAGTTCCTGTTTGGTTCAACTACTGCCTCCCTCACCATTCCATTTCATCTCCTCATTGCACCTCACGATGCTGGCGTCATGAACACAGGGTTCCAGCCGCCAAAGCACCCTATGCGTTACCCAATTACCATCAAGGACACCTCAACCAACAACTGGCTGGTGTTCCCTGCAACAGAGAGTGCCCCGGAGGATTTAGTGCTGTCTTCCCATCCACTGCACGCCGGCCCAGGGGACAACTGAACTGTGGGAATTACTATCCTCGGCACCTCATCACTAGTACGCTCACACTATACCCCTAGGGTGTCCGGTCTGCTGCAAAAATTGGCATCACGAACAGGATGCTAAATCCCTTGCTCCTTATATGAACAGGATACGAACAGGATTAAAAATCCCTTGCGCCTTATGCGAACGGTATATGAACAGGTTTTCAAAATGCCTCTGTGCCTTTAAGAGAACCGTGTTAGCATAAACCTACATCTTACATAGCAGAAGAAAAATTTATGACACTGTGTATTGAAAATATCGATGAGAGAAACTTTAAGTGCCTTTAATCCACTGAATACCCTGTTTGCATTAAAAAGTACATGTGGACATTATACAAGACCTTTATTATTAATTTGCATGGCCAAAAGTGAGAAAACTGAATATTTTTGTGTCAATAGCTCTGATTGCTGTCACTAACTGGACTTTTCTTATGTACCTAAAATGGCCGCCTGACGCTTCTTTATTAATTTTACTGCGCCATCACTGTGCAGAAGGCCCCATTCGGTGGGGAAATTAGGTGCCACCCCTTTTGAAAGTGCAGGAAAAGAATTACTGCTGCGCCACCATAGACCTTGCATCATGCCTCTCGGTCTTGGTCTCGCCCACTCTCTGCCAGTGAACCTTGGGGGTGGACCGGAAGGAGGAGTTTGCAGGGGCCAAATCGAGAGGGAGGATGTGCGCTACTGTGAAGAGATTTTTGAAGGACCGGTGCCCAAAAATATGGCTGACCGTCCTACTGTCACGGATGGTGTACCGGAAACAAGACAATGCAATACAATCAATGACTCACTGGATCCACAACTAAGGAACAAAAGGGAGACCCCTGCATGAGACCTGCCACTCTCCCTGACTGCTCAGCCTATGCGAACACCCCAAAGGTGGATGGGCGCATATCCACGTACCTCGGCTATCTAATACCTGAAGACCCTACAATAGTGAGGGGACACGACCACCGGCTCCCTACACTAGACACGGAGGGAGTCAGGGTCTCCTGAGATCCAGCAGACAGAAAATCACAAATAAAGGAACAGCACTTATCTTGCAGAGGACTGGGAAATAGGAACAGCATGCACACACACTCCAGGAAGTTGTATAAGCCGCACACTACTGCATTATGAGGAGGAACTTAAAGGGAAGCAATCAGTCCAACTGCATGACAGCTGAGATAGACTAACGAGATGAGGAACTGAAACCAAAACAAAGAAACTCAAGGAGGAGGATCTGAAAGGCTCCTGTCAGAGCTTCTCAGCTGTCTGGTTGTGACAGTACCCCTCCCTCTACGAGTGGACTCAGGACACTCAGTGCCCACCTTCTTAGGATGGGACCTATGGAAAGCCCTGATGAGACGAGTGGCCTTAATGTCCGTCACTGGGACCCACATCCTCTCCTCAGGACCATAACCCTCCCAATGAACGAGGTACTGGAGGGAACCGCGGACAAGACGAGAATCCACAATCCTAGAGACCTGAAATTCAAGATTTCTATCAACCATAATCGGAGGAGGAGGCAAAGGCGAGGGTACAATAGGTTGAACATAAGGTTTCAATAAGGACTTATGGAAAACATTATGGATCTTCCAAGTCTGAGGAAGATCAAGACGGTAGGCAACAGGATTGATGACAGACAGGATCTTGTAAGGCCCAATAAACCTAGGACCCAACTTCCAGGAGGGAACCTTCAATTTGATATTTTTGGTAGACAACCACACCAGATCACCAACATTCAGGTCCGGACCAGGCACACGTCTCTTATCTGCCACACGCTTATATCTCTCACTCATGCTCTTTAGATTATCCTGAATCTTTTGCCAAATAGATGACAAAGACGAGGAGAATCTGTCCTCATCAGGTTAACCAGAAGACCCCTCTCCCGAGAAAGTCCCAAACTGCGGATGAAACCCATATGCACCAAAAAATGGTGACTTATCAGAGGACTCCTGACGACGGTTATTTAAAGCAAACTCAGCAAGGGACAAAAAAGAACACCAATCCTCCTGATTCTCCGCCACAAAACAGCGCAGATATGTCTCCAGATTCTGATTGACGCGCTCTGTCTGGCCATTCGACTGCGGGTGGAAAGCAGAAGAGAATGACAACCGAACCCCCAAGCGAGAACAGAAAGCCTTCCAGAATCTGGAAACAAACTGCGTGCCCCTATCAGAGACTATGTCTGAAGGAATACCATGCAATTTGACAATGTGGTCAATAAATGCCTGCGCCAGCGTCTTAGCATTGGGCAAACCAGGAAAAGGGATGAAATGCACCATTTTGCTAAAACGGTCCACCACCACCAGAATCACAGTCTTCCCCGAGGAACGAGGCAAGCCCGTTATGAAGTCCATGGACAGATGTGTCCAAGGACGGGAAGGAATGGGTAAGGGAAGGAGAGGACCTGATGGCCGTGAATGAGGGACTTTGGCACGAGCGCAAGTCTCGCAAGCTGCCACAAAACCCTCAACCGACTTACGAAGCGCAGGCCACCAGAATCTCTGAGCGATGAGATCCAGGGTGGCTCTTGCCCCCGGGTGCCCAGCAAGGACCGTATCGTGGTGTTCCTTAAAAATCTTGTGTCTCAAAGCGAGAGGCACAAACAACCTCCCAGGAGGACAAAGATCAGGAGCCTCTGACTGGGCTGCCTGCACCTCTGCCTCCAATTCAGGAAAAAGAGCATAGACCACCACACCTTCAGCCAAAATGGGACCCGGGTCTTCAAAATTCCCACCTCCCGGAAAACAACGTGACAGGGCATCTGCCTTCACATTCTTAACCCGAGGGCGGAACGTGACAACAAAATTAAACCTTGAAAAGAACAAAGATCATCTGGCCTGTCTCGGGTTCAGACGCTTGGCTGACTCCAAGTAGGCCAGATTTTTATGGTCAGTAAACACGGTAATAGGGTGTCTGGCTCCCTCTAGCCAATGGCACCATTCCTCAAAAGCCAACTTGATGGCCAACAATTCCCTATCTCCCACATCATAATTTCTCTCTGCGGAGGAGAGTTTCTTCGAGAAAAAGGCACATGGTTGCCATTTGGCAGGAGAGGAACCCTGAGACAAGACCGCACCCACCCCTACCTCAGAAGCATCAACCTCAACTATAAAGGGTAACGAAATATCAGGTTGTACCAGGATGGGAGCGGAAGCAAAACTCTCCTTGATATTAGAAAAGGCCTTACGCGCCTCTACCGACCAGGAAGAAAAATCTACCCCCTTTCTGGTCATATCGGTGAGTGGTTTAACAACAGAGGAATAATTCAAAATAAATTTCCTGTAATAATTGGCAAAGCCCAAAAAACGCATCAGCGCCTTCTGATTCTCAGGAAGCTCCCACTCAAGCACAGCGCGGACCTTCTCGGGGTCAATGCGAAAACCAGAAGCGGAGAGAAGAAACCCCAGAAATTGAATTTCTGGAACCGCAAACACACATTTTTCCAGTTTCGCGTACAATTTATTCTCCCGCAGGATGAGCAAGACCTGACGTAAGTGTTCCTTATGAGTCTTGAAATCAGGAGAAAAAATCAAAATGTCATCCAAATACACTAATACAAATTTTCCCATTAAATGATAAAAAATGCTGTTCACGAAATGCTGAAAAACGGCTGGGGCATTCATCAAACCAAAAGGCATAACCAAATTCTCAAAATGGCCCTTAGGAGTATTGAAAGCCGTCTTCCATTCTTCTCCTTCTCTGACCCTGACCAAGTTGTATGCCCCTCTTAGGTCTAATTTGGAAAAGACTTTAGCCCCAACAACCTGGTTAAACAGGTCCGCGATCAGAGGAAGTGGATAAGGGTCACGAATAGTGATACTGTTCAGCTCCCTGAAATCCAGACAAGGTCTTAAAGAACCATCTTTTTTCTTAACAAAGAAAAAACCAGCGGCAACAGGTGACTTCGAGGGTCGTATGTGTCCTTTTCTCAGACTCTCAGAGATATAAGCACGCATAGCGACCCTCTAAGGTTGGGAAAGATTGTATAAACGAGATTAAGGCAGCTTGGCGCCTGGGATGAGATTAATAGGGCAATCGTACTCCCTGTGCGGACGCAAATCCTGAACTCCACTCTCAGAGAAGACATCCGAAAATTCAGAGAGGAAAGGTGGTACAGTCTTAGTAGAAACCTCAGAAACAGATGTCATGAGGCAATTCTCTCTGCAAAAGTCACTCCAACCATTTATTTGCCTCGCTTGCCAATCAATGGTGGGGTTATGTTTAGTGAGCCAGGGTAGCCCCAACACTAGAGGAGTAGGCAAACCGCTAAGGACGAAACATGACACATCCTCAACATGAGCATCACTCACAATTAAACGGATATTGTGAACTATGCCCTTTAATGATTTCTGAGAAAGTGGAGCGGAATCAATAGCAAAAACAAGAATATCCTTTCCCAAAGTGCATACCTGGAAACCATGAGTTATTGCAAATTGATTATCAATGAGATTGACAGCTGCTCCACTATCCACAAAAATCTCACAAAAAATGCTCTTGCTCAGGCAGGACAAAACGGGAACTACAAGCAAACGGAAAACCTTCAATTTCCGCCTCAACCCTGCCAATAGTAACAGACGGAGCATTTTTAAAAGATTTTTTCCTTTTGGTTTCTTTATTACTCCCAGAAGACTGCCTGAATCTCCTAGAGGGACAAACATTTGCCAAATGATTTATACCTCCACAACAAAAACAAACCCTCCCATGCGGGCTGAATCCTCTATTGTCAGAGGCAATCAACCCCAGCTGCATGGGCTCCTGCTCAGAAAAGGCTGACAGCGACTGAGGCCCCTGCGCACAGAATTAGACCGCTGCACTGTCCCGGGACTGAGTATGACAGGAAGGAGAGATCTCTCCTCTCTCTCTAAGACGCCTGTCAATACGAACGGCCTGAGACATAGCAGAATCCAAAGAGGTAGGTCTCTCATGAAAGGCAAATGCATCCTTCAATCCCTCTGAAAGATCATGGCAAAATTGACTTCAGAGTGCAGCATCATTCCAACCAGTATCAGCTGCCCATCTCCGAAATTCTGAGCAGTATATCTCTGCGGATTGTTTACCCTGGCATAACAGACGTAGTCTAGACTCAGCCAGAGCAATACGATCCGAATCATCATATATCTGACCCAGGGCTAAAAAGAATTCATCCACTGAACGGAGGGGCCGTGCCCCCTCCGGCAGCGAAAAGGCCCAGGACTGAGCGTTACCCCTGAGCAGCGATATAATGATCCCCACCCTCCGTTCCTCATCACCAGAGGAATGGGGAAGAAGGCGAAAATGGAGTTTGCAAGCCTCTCTAAAACGCTCAAAATACTCACTACCCCCGGAGAACGTATCCGGGAGCGAGATCTTAGGCTCAGAACAAACTCCATGAACGCAAGCTGAACCGGTCACTTGAAACTGAGAAAAAGTCTTACGGAGATCAGCTACCTCCAATGAAAGACCCTGGAAGCGTTCAGCCAAAAGTGAAACCGGATCCATGCTTGAGACGGTTTAGGCGGCTTATAATGTCACGGATGGTGTACCGGAAACAAGACAATGCAATACAATCAATGACTCACTGGATCCACAACTAAGGAACAAAAGGGAGACCCCTGCATGAGACCTGCCACTCTCCCTGACTGCTCAGCCTATGCGAACACCCCAAAGGTGGATGGGCGCATATCCACGTACCTCGGCTATCTAATACCTGAAGACCCTACAATAGTGAGGGGACACGACCACCGGCTCCCTACACTAGACACGGAGGGAGTCAGGGTCTCCTGAGATCCAGCAGACAGAAAATCACAAATAAAGGAACAGCACTTATCTTGCAGAGGACTGGGAAATAGGAACAGCATGCACACACACTCCAGGAAGTTGTATAAGCCGCACACTACTGCATTATGAGGAGGAACTTAAAGGGAAGCAATCAGTCCAACTGCATGACAGCTGAGATAGACTAACGAGATGAGGAACTGAAACCAAAACAAAGAAACTCAAGGAGGAGGATCTGAAAGGCTCCTGTCAGAGCTTCTCAGCTGTCTGGTTGTGACACCTACTCCCCAGCCTGACAGAGGCAAGAACGAGGCTGAGAGAAGTCTGCTCTGACAGTCAGATCTGTGCCGACGCTCCGGAGATATGGAAGTCACAGAGGCGCAACGGAACTATCAGGATTACCAGGAAGGGCAATGCCAGTTAGCTGTGCAGCAGCAAATGGGTGCTGGGCGTGGCTGCCCAGAACATGACAACGATCCCCAAGGGCTGGCGCCTATACCTCCTAAGCCGAAGCAAGAGCCGGATTCCGCCACAGCCGATGTAACTGAACCGAAACTGAGCGCAAGTGGAGACCGGAGAGACTGTCCTATTTCCTGAGCTCTGTGACTCGTGCTCAGTTGGGTGAATTGGCGGCGTTCCTGACAAACTACAAGCCATAGCCTCCATCTGATGATCTCCCATGGTGGATGATACCTATCGCCATCCAACTTGAGGAAGACGATGCTGAGGAGGATACTTATCTGTAAGTAGGCCGGATGGCCACTTCTAAGAAAAGTATATGTGTTTTCTGCCCACGTAGAACTTGTGCTTGTTGCACCCCCTAGTGGCAGTTACTCAGGTCACTACAGAGACTACTGGGCCCTCCACAGCATTATCCAGGTGGACATTAGCAGGATAATATATCCCAGTTGCGCCTTTTTTTTTGCGCCATTTCCCTTTTTACCTCCTTCTCAGGTTGTCTGGGACTTTAAATACAAAAGTTCTAAGCAATGTACCCAGAAGGACATTTTCTGTGCCTATTTTATGCAATACTCATGTTTAGTGATGGACGAACATCGTCCGAGATTATTCGCAAACTCGCGCTCGCAATCAAATGTTCGCGAACCCTGTGTTTGCGGCGGGCCCCATTCACTTTAATGGCAGGCGAACTTGAAAAACCTTCAGGTCATATTTGCAGCCAGCAAACACTTACTAGAAGTACACAAATAGTCCCACAACATGGACAGTGATATACCAGAGGGGGATCATTGGAAAAAATTCCCACAAAAAGTATGTATTTTAATCATGGGCCATTTGTATGCGTCTTAAAGGGAAACTCTCAAAAATGTGCCCTGCTGGAGCCTAGAAAATTTTTATTTCCTATCAGGTTTGATGTATACAAATGTGCAGCACTCCACGTTTTAGTATCCTACAGAGTCCATTAAGAAAATGACCACGTTAATGTAATTATTTTTTATACCATGGAACTGTATGGTGAATGGACGCCACTGTACGGCATCAGTCTGAGGCATCTGTTAACGCATACATTTTTGGAGCATTAAATGAATGGAAAAAATAGGATGTGAACCCAGCCCTAGTGTCAGAATAAGCACAAGTACACAGCGGAGCGGTGTGGAGGAGAGGGGAGGCCGCCATGTACTGACAGAGCGCTACCTAGTCCTGGTGGTCAGGGATGAGGACTGTGTTTCCCAAGGATCATTTTCTACTGGGAAATACAGTGCACAGTATAATACACTAGAATCTACAAACCGGATTCCAAAAAAGTTGGGACACTATACAAATGGTGAATAAAAACTGAATGCAATGATGTGGAGGTGCCAACTTCTAATATTTCATTCAGAATAGAACATAAATCACGGAACAAAAGTTTAAACTGAGAAAATGTACCATTTTAAGGGAAAAGTATGTTGAATCAGAATTTCATGGTGTCAACAAATCCCCAAAAAGTTGGGACAAGGCAATTTTCACCACTGTGTGGCATCTCCCCTTCTTCTTACAACACTCATGTCGTCGCAATTCATGCGACTCTCCTTCTTCTTTGTGTGGTGCCAAATCAATTAGAAGAATAAGTATGTGTACAGCATACTGCTTTATAATGAGACCAGACACTAGGTGGTTTCATGAAAGCATCTTCTCATCCTCTTTACATTGTAGTCGCTGAACCAGTTCCCAAAACATTATTCTGGCCATGATATTAATTTCAGAATCAGTTCATTTGATAAAGTTCATCAGTTTCTTCAGATCCTTGGTGATCCTTCCATCAGTTTCTTCAGATCCTTGGTGATCCTTCCATCAGGGGCAGTGTTGTCCGGGATGTAGATGCAGCAGTTCCTGTTGACCCCTCCTTTTTCTGCTGTCAAGGACCAGTCGGTTCTGTAGAGTCATCACTGGAAAAGAGCTCAGTTGTTCCACCATTCCCTTAACAGCATCACAGATATAATTCACAAATCTCTGTTGATGACAATAGAGATGTTAATCCAATCAAAAAAATTATTATTATTTTTATTTTTTTTTATACTACTAATCATGGGAATTAATGACTCGAATCCTGCAACTATCTGACTTTTTGCTTTAAATTAATCAGAAACTCTACTACAGACTCCTATGGCATCCATGTATCCATGTATAAACGTGAGTCAAAGGATGTAGGCAGTGACCTCCTTAGTCGTGACCAGACAATGTTTTCTGATTTGATCCCACTCAGGAGGTGAGAATAGAACAAATGGCATCAGTACCCGATCAGGACTTGATCAGGGTACATTGACCACTTCATTCCACCTGCATCCTGGGTCAGAGTTTCAAATCTCCACACAATCACCAGATATCTGCGTTTTGATAATTTTGGTTGATAAGCCAACTGTCAGAGTAAACGTTAGAGTCACTACTTGTCTTCTTCAGCTGAATTATGTAAGAACAATATCCTGGAGGGAAAACACCAAAGGGCTTTCCTGTATAAATCCTGTCTCTAAGGTCAGTTTGTCATTATATTTTAAATTTGGCCAAATATTTAATGTCAATTATAGGTAAGGATGTAGGAGCCACAGAAGCAACTAAACTTTGAGGTTTCTCCCTTACCAACATTCTAAATTTGCCTAGGGGATCTTGGTCACTTACACATGCTCCTAACACATATATCCCCGAATCCTGTTGTATAGGATTTCTAATGGACAGGAACATAGGATTACACTCATCATGTTTACAACTGTTTGGTGGGGTTCCCTTCAGAATAGTCATTCTATGGGACAAACCTTCACCTTTACTGACTCTAGAAGTAGTTTCCACTGGTATATATTCACAACACTTCAGATTAGTACTCCATTCTGTTAATTTCCAATATCCACAGTTGGTATGGTCATATTTAAATACAATTACCATAGACTGGGTCAGTTCCAGTCACACAGATGTACTTATCAGACCAAAACCAAGTGTCCTATCTGTCATCTGTCTTACAGTCCACTATACTGCAAAAGTCAACTTAGTTGTTCCTGACTCATCTTGATAATATAACACCGTTGGAATTTGATATGACTGTGATTTTCCCTTTGTACAATATGGAACAAACAATAAGGCATGAAACAACATTATGGCTCTTATAGTCCTGGCACTTGATTGCAATACGATCAGTTTTTCCTTGCAATTCGACAGCAGTGGCGGCGGTTATCAGGACTTGATGTAGATCTTCAAACCGTAGTTCTAGGACTTTCCGCCCGTCTCTTGTTTCACCACTATCCAATCTCCTGATTGTGAAGAATGAATCGCTTCTATACAGTCTGGATTCTAGGAAACAACTAAAACTTGGAAATACACATTAGACAATAATTTGTGTAACAGACAACATAATTTGGAAAACTACTATGCTGCATCTGGAACTATTGGGGAAATAGACACCTAATCCAGGAGCATTCCCAAAGAGTACTTCATAAGGACTTAGGCCTATCTTCCGGTTAGATGTATATCGGAGGAAGAAAAACCCCAGGGATAGGTACTCTCACCTCAGTCAGTATCTTTTAGCTGTAGCCTTTGCTACAGGCCAAATCTCTGAATATCCTGGAAAGAGATCAATATAGACACAGACATATTCACACTGTTCCAACTTTGTTCTGAATGTAGTCAATCCGCAGTCTCTGAAATGGGTAAGATGACCTTGGCATATGCCTTCCTGGAACTCCCATAGTTCTCCCATCATTATTACAGCATTTACCTAGTGGCAGCATTGTTGAACCCAGGAGCCGTCCACCACAGAACCCAATCACACCTTCTCTCTCTCGATTTGCCCATGTTCTAAATCCATCCTCTTTAGGTAGAGTGCCCTCTGAAGGAAGAGTTTATTACCAACTCTCCAGAGTCCTATTATCACTTCTACCTTTATCCTTTGATGTTTCCTTTCAGCCTCTGTAACCTGTATCTGAAAAAGGCAAACTTTTTGGAAGTCCACTGGCCCTAAGCCATCCTATATCACACAGATTTCCACTTAGGGTAGACTTCAGGTAATAATGTAGCCTCTACCTCCTCAGGCAGTATCAGGGCATCAAACATCTTTCATACACTCAGCATTCATTATTGATGGGCTTACCAATGGATCAAACAAAATCTCTGCTTCACTAGATTAGACTATAATAACGAGTGATACCAAAGGCATACCTGGATGTTAGCAGTCTTACCCTCAGCCATCTTACCAACCTCAGCGAGTGTCTTCAGCTCTGTCTCCTGCACTACCATTGCTGGACGGAGTGGTTCTTTCTTGACAACATCGGATTAAGTAGGAACAGCATATCCTGTCCGAAATGATCCATCTTCCAGGAACCTGAAATGATCTACCAGAAACTCAAAAATGTGGTTATTAATTGGAGATATTAAATTTGAATTTGAATTTTTATATTTGTATTTACTACTCCCAGACTCCCCCCTTCCAGATGCAGCAGAGTGATCGGATCTAATTTTGCACACCCTTAAGACGGTGATTAATTGGTGAGAGGAGTAGGAAATGCATTACTAGATGCTCCTATACATGTGATACTACCCTTAGCCATGAGAGATCATCGAACATGTTTGCTATGAGGCAATGTAATTAGATCCTAAGGATTATATAAATAATAGGGATCCAGTATTTGATTCTGGGTTGTTAATTTCCTATGGGTGTTTCATTTGAAGGGGCTGAACATTTGTCTTCCTCCCACAGGCGAGGAAGTGGGCAAGTACATACAAAGTCTTCCTCCCCCCCCTTGTGGGGAGGACTGATAGGCAGCCACCCCCGCCTTAGGTCTTTGTTTGATTTAACTTTAACAATATGACAAAATAGGGACAAAATTAACTTCTCTCAAGCCTAGCCAACACTAGACCTTTCTAGATGATTCTCAAGATCATACACAAAGGCAGCACTTAGGATTTTCTCATGCATAGCTAAAGTAATCTCAAAAATCCAAATCCACCCAACTTTTCTGGAGTCTAGTGAAAACTTTCTCCACACTCTCTGTACTGATGACAATGTGACTGACTGATGATCTAAACACTTCATCACAGACTCACTGATCTTCACTATGCATTAAATCCCCAGCTCTACATTGGACTCAATTTTCCAAATCTCATACATAATATGAGAAAACTCTCCATATTTTAACTAATTTTCTATAAAGCAGCATAAGTAAGTCCTCTGAATTGGGAATTCTATTCATCATGGCAAAATTGATGTTACTACTGGGTGTAATATATGTCATATATCATATAATGATGCAGATATCCCTACACTTTCACTCATACCTGAATAAGAACTTAGAATGGGTGCATCCTTAGATTGATAGGACACTTCCAACTAGCATCATGGGAATAATTACTGCAGGTACATTTTTAACTGATGGGACATACAATTGGGAAGGGTTATTTTCAGACATCACTGGATATAATCCAGTGTTGGAAACTGATAGGATTGTGTCCTGTCTTTGGAATCCACAAACAAACAACATGTTACTCGTGCTTGCACACACACTCCCATCCCCCATAAGGCCTAAGGAAAGAGTTTTTGGAGGATGGGGAAAGGCTAGAGGGAGCAGAAAGGCACTCTGGGTGGTGCTGATTAGCACATTCCAGCACCTGGTGTAGAGGAGTGGCTGACAGAAAAAGCAATAGGTAGTCTTTGATGGACCACAAGACCCAGGATTACTTAGTTACAACACATGTGGTGGGGGGAAGGGAATGCCGCATGGCCAACTCTCTTTGTTCCCTTACCACACCCAAATCCTCCATTTTACTATAGCAATATTGTCCATTATTCTCAATTACTTTCAACTTTCCATCTACACTTTTCCACAACTTTAATTTAATCTATTTCCTACTGCATTTGCAACATCTAGGGGGAACTTTTACACAAAACTGCATATTTACGGATAATACCGGAAATCGCTGCTACTTAGTATGACAGAATGCTTTCAACTTTTATTTTCTAACTGAAACTTTTCCTTTCTTTTTCTCTCATCAACTGAGCCGCTGTTAATATCTCTTTTCACTCTGTCCTGCAACATTAGAATTTCCCATTATTGTAGTTGCACAAAGCTCTAACAATTGCTACTTATCAAACCCGCAAACTTAAGTGTAGTTGCACAAAGATCAAACGGAATCCGATTACTATAAGTAATCGCCACCGAACCCACAAACTTAAGCGCAGTTGCACACAGCTCAAATGATATAATAGTATTGACCCCACAATCTCTCAAAGTGAAGACCCCTAGTCAATTCACCGGGATACAAAATCTTAATAACTTCCAATTGCCTATGGCAATTGGTATTAACCCTTTCTCCAAATATTCTCGTCAGAATATTGGCTGGGAAACAATTCTACGTCACAGGATATCCGGCTCAGCTGTCTAACAATTTCCGTTTAGTTTCAGCACGTTCTACCACACAAAGAAGGAATATTTCAATAGGTTCTTTCTAACAGACAGATCAGCTATAATTTGAACCCTTATATCGCGATAACACCAATTCAACTCTTGAGAACCCACAAAAGCGGAAGTTTCAGAGGAGATTCGTAAGAAATAAAGCTTTCTTACCTTGCCGGCATGTGATCTCGTCTGATGGTTCCGTTTAAGTCGCTCTCGTGGCGTTTGAATCGGAAGTTACACAAGCTGTCTGCCCCACGTTGGGCGCCATTTTGTCGTCGCAATTCATGCGACTCTCCTTCTTCTTTGTGTGGTGCCAAATCAATTAGAAGAATAAGTATGTGTACAGCATACTGCTTTATAATGAGACCAGACACTAGGTGGTTTCATGAAAGCATCTTCTCATCCTCTTTGAGCCATGGTAGAAGAGAGCAGGTGAGAGCGCCTTTTATTCACAGTACATTCACTTAAATAGCAGACATGACATCACAAAAGGGGTGTTCCTTAAGAAGAGACTATTGGCTCCTTAACCTGATAGGAGTGGTTTCAGAATCCCCTCTCCCCCCCCCCCCTTATTGACCTTCTCATACATATGGTTTGCGGCCATCTAGTGGACAAAAATGTGTACTATAGAATGTTCTAATTATATATGGATAAAACAATAAATCCTTCTCTCACACTCAACAGACGTCTGGGGACCGAGGAGACCAGTTTCTCAAGTTTAGAAATAGGAATGCTCTCCCATTCTTGTCTAATACAGGCCTCTAACTGTTCAATCGTCTTGGGCCTTCTTTGTTGCACCTTCCTCTTTATGATGCGCCAAATGTTCTCTATAGGTGAAAGATCTGGACTGCAGACTGGCCATTTCAGTACCCGGATCCTTCTCCTACGCAGCCATGATGTTGTGATTGATGCAGAATGTGGTCTGGCATTATCTTGTTGAAAAATGCAGGGTCTTCCCTGAAAGAGATGAGTCTGGATGGGAGCATATGTTGTTCTAGAACCTGAATATATTTTTCTGCATTGATGGTGCCTTTCCAGACATGCAAGCTGCCCATGCCACACGCACTCATGCAACCCCATACCATCAGAGATGCAGGCTTCTGAACTGAGCGTTGATAACAACTTGGGTTCTCCTTGTCCTCTTTGGTCGGGATGACATGGCGTCCCAGATTTCCAAAAAGAACTTCGAATCGTGACTCGTCTGACCACAGAACAGTTTTCCATTTTGCCACACTCCATTTTAAATGATCCCTGGCCCAGTGAAAACGCCTGAGCTTGTGGATCTTGCTTAGAAATGGCTTCTTCTTTGCACTGTAGAGTTTCAGCTGGCAACGGAGGATGGCACGGTGGATTGTGTTCACTGACAATGGTTTCTGGAAGTATTCCTGAGCCCATTCTGTGATTTCCTTTACAGTAGCATTCCTGTTTGTGGTGCAGTGTCGTTTAAGGGCCCGGAGATCACGGGCATCCAGTATGGTTTTACGGCCTTGACCCTTACGCACAGAGATTGTTCCAGATTCTCTGAATCTTCGGATGATGTTATGAACAGTTGATGATGATAGATGCAAAGTCTTTGCAATTTTTCGCTGGGTAACACCTTTCTGATATTGCTCCACTATATTTCTGCGCAACATTGTGGGAATTGGTGATCCTCTAACCATCTTGGCTTCTGAGAGACACTGCCACTCTGAGAAGCTCTTTTTATACCCAATCATGTTGCCAATTGACCGAATTAGTGTTAATTGGTCTTCCAGCTCTTCGTTATGCTCAAATTTACTTTTTCCAGCCTCTTATTGCTACTTGTCCCAACTTTTTGGGGATTTGTTGACACCGTGAAAATTGGAATCAACGTATTTTTCCTTTAAAATGATAAATTTACTCGGATTAAACGTTTGATCTGTCATGTACGTTCTATTACAAATAAAATATTGACATTTGCCATCTCCTCATCATTGCATTCAGTTTTTATTCACAATTTGTTTAGTGTCCCAACTTTTTTGGAATCCGGTTTGTATATAATTTAAAGATATTAGCCCTACCCCTGAATAATAATACAATTAGGTGGTCATTTATTATATAGAAATACATCTATGTTAGGCGTATTTCTGACACAGATTGTGGTGCAAAGGTCCTTAGCACCGCAATCTGCATATTTTTCACGCTCATGCCAGGTCTAAAAAAGGATGGCGTGGGCAGGGAAAGGGATACAGTTATGGCCATCCAGCTATTGGATACCACCATCATACATTCACTTTAATGGCAGGCGAACCTGAAAAACCTTCAGCTCATATTTGCAGCCACCAAATACTTAGTAGAAGTGCACAAATAGTCCCACAACATGGACAGTGACATACTAAAGGGGGATTAATGACAAAAATTCCAACAAAAAATATGTATCTTAATCAGGGGACATTTTTATGCGTCTTAAAAGGGAAATTCTCTGAAATATGCCCTGTCGGAGCCTAGAAAATTTATATTTTAGGCCACAGGAGTACGGGCCTTAAAAATTAGGCATTCACCTGACAAAAAAAGAAATTCTGATTATGTGGCTCGAGGTACAATATGCGGTCAATGGATAACAATTTTACTGTAGGCCACTGGACTACAGGCCCCAAACATTAGGCATTCACCGGACAGAAAAGATCAAGTGATTATGTGGCCGGAGGTATATTACACGGTCAATGGATATCAATTTTACAGCAGGCCAGTACAAATACAGGTTTATTTTCTGTCCGCCGCCACAAAACAATGGTGCTTATAGAACAGACTACACAGTGTAGAGGTATACTGTATATTGTGTGGCACTGTGTATGCTATATGTGTATAACAAACATATTTCACATGAAAACTTACAATTACTTGGCTTGGCCCTTGGGAATCTCGGACACCACTTCAACACTTTGGCTGGGGGGCTCACCGGAGCTAATGTTGTGTTTTATCCTAATGAGAAATATTTCATAATAAGGATTTGGAGAAGGGGCAGAGGGATAGCAGAGCAGGGAGAGACTGGTGCTGCTACTAGGGGGCTCATACCATGGGGGAGTAATAAAGCCCACCATAATGCCCCCCCAGTAAAAATAATACTCCATATAATGTGACAGTGCAAAAAATACCCCCTTGTAATGCCCCCAGGTGAGCTAATGTCGCCATAGTGCCCCCATAATGTGCCAGTATAAAATAACCCTATACAATGCCCCAAGTAAATTCCCCCATAGTGCTCCTCTCCCCCCCTAATGTACCAGTATAAAATGCCCCATATATAGTGCCCCAGTAGATGCCCTCAGTGTCCCCCATAATTTGCAAGTATAAAATACCCCTTCTTAGTGCCCCCCCGTAGATGACCCCATAGTACTCCTCTCCCCCCTTCCCCATAGTACCCACCATAATGTGTCCCAGTATAAAATGCTACTGTACAGAGCCCCCCATATAAAATATCCCTTCTTTGTGGCCTCAGTAGATGCCCCTATAGTGCCCACCAATAATGTGCCAAGTGCCCCCAATCATGTGCCAGTAAAATGTGCCCCCATAGATGCCCCCAATCATGTGCCAGTAATAAGAGCCCCCAATCATGTGCCAGTAATAATAGCCCCCCCATTATGTGCCAGTAATAAGAGCCACCCCATCATGTGCCAGTAATAAGAGCCCCCCCAATGTGCCAGTAAAAAGAGGCTCCCCCCCCAATGTGCCAGTAAAACTATTGTACACAAATGAAAAAAAAACCGACATATATACTTACCTCCATGTCAGCAATGTGATGCACGCCTCTTCCGGCCCGTGTCCCGCGCTGTACGGCTCAGGAGGCGTGATGACGTCATTGCGCCACCTGCGTCGGCCTAGTACCTGCAGTTGTCACGGGTGAAGTTTGCAGATAGCTGGAACTTATGAATAAACGAGCGACTGGCTTGATCCCAAACTAAGGAGCTTATAGGTGAGCCCTATAAAACCCTAAG
The DNA here is from genome assembly GCF_905171765.1 of Bufo bufo. NCBI lineage: Eukaryota > Metazoa > Chordata > Amphibia > Anura > Bufonidae > Bufo > Bufo bufo. The sequence goes on from NC_053390.1 coordinate 462,264,062, forward strand.
AGCTCTCCCTGACTGCTATGCACATGCAAGGTTCTCGATGGTAGACGATTGCATGCCTACGTACCTAAGTCTGTGTGACACCTGAAAACCCTATGCACTTAATACGGATGGAGTCAGGGTCACCTAGAATCAAGCCAGCAAGGAAACACAATAAAGTAAAGGACTTATCTGAGCAAACAGCAGAAGCAGCCTCCAGCAGTGAACACTTCATCCAGGAAGTAGTATAAACCGCAAAGTGAGGCAGTATGGGAGGGAATATAAAGGAAGACGATTAGTCTAAATAAGTGACACCTGGCAGAAGGAAAGGAGATGAGAAAGTGAAACCAAAACAAAGAACATCATACAAGAGGTAGAGAAGAACGTCTGCCAGACCTTCTCACAGAACTGGCGGTGACAGCAGTCTATCAGAGGAAGGGACACGCCTCTCCCTCCCCTGCCCCACAGCACAGGCATCTGTATCGCTGTCCTGAGGACGGCGATACAGATGACTATGGAGATGAGCGCTTCCACAATTAAAGCGCTCATCTCCCTGTGGCCTGCCGCCGCAGCCCCCCACTTCTGAGCATCTTGGGGGGGGGGCAATTGCCCCATTGCCCCCCTTCCCCCCGGATCCACCAGTGGCTGGAGATAGATTAAACGGTCATTGGATATCAGTTTTCCAGCAGGCCAGTGTATTACGGGCCCCAAAAATTATGCATTCAGCTTACAGAAAAGATCAAGTGATTATATGGCTGGAGGTCTATTAGACGGTCAATGGATATCAATTTTACTGAAGGACAGTACAAATACAGGTCAAATACATATGTTTAAAAGAAATAAAAATATAAAATTGGATTAAAAACATGGCTAACGAAATGCCCCCTCTTGAAAAAAACCCTAATGATAATAGTTGAAATTCGATAACACTTGGTCATCACTGGTGTTGAATACCTCCGAGGCCTAAAACATTAGGCATTCACCGGACAGAAAAGGCCTTTTATGCCGCTGTATTTGCCTAAAACAGGGACCATTATTTGTTCTGGGTGGTGGCGGATATTTGTGGGCTGTCATGAGGAAATAAATTTAAACGTGGTCGTCACATGTGATGAATTCCTCCGAGATCCATGCCTCATTCATTTTTAGAAATGTGAGGTAGTCCACACTGTCTTGAACTACGCAAGTGCGCTTATCGGTCACGATCCCCCCTGCTGCGCTGAACGTCCTTTCGGACAGGACACTGGACGAAGGGCAAGCCAAAAGTTCCATGGCAAATTGTGCCAGCTCTGGCCACAGGTCAAGCCTGCTCACCCAGTAGTCCAGGGGTTTCTCGCTTCTCAGAGCGTCCACATCGGCCGTTAACCCGATGTAGTCGGTCACCTGTCGGTCTAGGCATTCCCTGAGGCTGGATCCGGAGGACACTGTCGATGGGTTGGCGGCAAGAATGATCTCATATCTGAAGTAACCAACACATCTTCAAACCGCCCTCTTCTTGCATGCGCTGTTGGATTGGTACCCGCAACTGATTCTTTGTGAGTGGAAATTCCTCTGCCAGCACCCGCAAAAGCAGAATGCAGCATTTCTCGAAGCAACGCCTGGAAGTGCTGCATTCTGACAGCCCTCTGTGATGCTGGTAACATGTCCACCATTTTGTGTTTGTACCGGGGGTCTAAGTACGTTGCCACCCAGTACTGGTCCTTGCCCTTTATACATTTTATACGGGGGTCGCTCTTCAAACACTGGAGCATGAAGGCCCCCAAACTGGAAGCAGTGGAGTGGCCTGGCTCCTGCTCATCGTCCAGGATAATGTCGTCCTCGGTCTTCTCCCCCCAGTCACGGACAATACAAGGGATCCCCGAAAAGTTTAAAGCATGCTCTTCTTGATCCTCCTCCGCCCCGGCACCATCATCCTCTGACTCCTCTTCAGACTCCTGTTGACTTGTCTCAGGTGGAGTAGTTCCCCTGGGAAGTCATCCAGCATTGCGACTTCCTCATCTTCCTGCTGCTGCTCTTCGACGACTTGATCATTGACACGACGCAATGCACGCTCCAGAAAGAAGCCGTAAGGTATGATGTCACTGATGGCTGCGACTGACCAGTTTGGTGATCTCATCAAATGGCCGCAGAAGTCTGCATGTGTCGTGCATGAGCAGCCACTGGCACGGTGAAAAAAAAACAAGCTCCCAGAAACTGTCCTGCCGCAGAGTTCGTACAGGTAGTCGTTACCGACACGTTTCTGCTGGAGCAGCCGATCAAACATATACAAGGTGGAGTTCTAGCGCGTCGGGCTGTCACAAATCAGATGTCTGACGGGCAGGTGGTGTCGCCGCTGAACCTCAGCAAGGCGAGCCATGGCCGTGTAAGATCTTCTAAAATGGCCAGAGATTTTCCTGGCCTGCCGCAAGACGTCCTGAACCCCGGGGTATTTGACAATGAATCGCTGCATAACTATGTCCAGGACATGTGCCATGCACGTCACGTGTGTCATTTTGCCCTGTTTCAGCAGATTTGCACCGTTGTCACACACCACTTTACCAACTGTCAAATTGAGCCGGGTTAGCCACTGATTGGCCTGTGACCGCAAAGCTGAAAAGAGTGCAGGACCGGTGTGGCTCTTGGCTTCCAGGCACAACAGCTGCAGCACAGCATGGCAACATCTCACCTGGCACGTCGAATAGGTTCTGGGGAGCTTGAGGGGCGCAGCGGAAGAAGCGTAGCAGTGGAAAAGGAGGAGTCAGCCGAGGAGGAGATGAAGGATGGAGTAGGAGGAGGAGAAGAAGAGGCAGGACTGCATGCAATCCGTGGCAGTAACACCAAATCCACACGGGTGCCACGGGTTGCATGCTTGATGGCAGTCAGAAGGTTCACCCAGTGGGCAGAAAAATTTATGTACCTTCCCTGCCCGTGTTTGCTAGACCACGTGTCTGGTCAGATGTATCTTGGCACCGACACTGTGCGCCAGAGATACATTCACTTGCCGCTGAACGTGGGATGCCCTTCTGGGAGAAATATTTCCTTCCGGGGACCTTCCATTGCGGTGTATCACTGGCCACAAATTTTCTAAAGTCCTCACAGTCCACCAGTTTATATGCCAGTAGTTGGCGAGCTAGCAGTTCCGAAAAGCCAGCGGTCAGCCGTTGGGCAAGAGGGTTATCCGGCGTCATCATGTTTTTACGCTCGAACATTTGGCCTCGTAAACCGGCCTTTTGCGAGATGAACGCGACGACGGCACGGTGGAAGGTAGAGTAGACACATGGGAGAAGGAAAAGAGGCAGGACGTAGAGCGCTAGGAGTGTGGCTTTGTGGGTTCTGATGGTGTTTCTCCCGCTCAGCTCGGTGATGGGAAGCCAGGTGCCTTCTTAAGGCGGTCGTCCCTAGGTGGGTTTTGGGCTTACCGCGACTTATGTGTTGACAGCACAGGCTGCAGATGGCAACACTATTGTTAGCAGTGCACACATAAAAAAAAAAACACACTGCAGAGCCATGTGCCAGCGTCCTGGGAGCGCCAGATGTGACCGTGCATGGTGGATGGCTCGTTCCAGATACATTAGCAGTCTGCTTTTTGCCTCTTGTGCCTCCTCCTTCTGCCTTCTTCTCCTCCTTCTCCTCCCTGTCTGCTACTCCATCTCTCCCTGTGAACTCCCCTCCTCTTCCTCTCTTGTGGGAACCCACGTGACATCCATCGACATGTCACCATCGTCACCTTCACCACCACTGACATTAGAGATCTTGGAGGAGGCAGCAACAGCGGGGACCACCCTCCTCGGGCTGATCTGGGCACTGTCGTCAGACTGCTGGGTGGCGACCATTGATACCTCCTTTTCATGATCCAATGCCAAGAATGGCTGCGCATCGGTAAGGTCTTGGAATAGATGGGGAAATAATTCCTATGACTCGAGTGGAGGGGATATGGTGGTGATGGTGGTGGTGTCTTTGGAGGTGCACACAGCAGAGAGTGAAGAGGGTGCAGATAAAGAGGATGAGGAGGCTGCAGAAGCGGAAGACTGAGTGAGCCACTCAACCAACTCTGGTGCGTCCTTTGACGTAATCGCACGCACCTTCTGCAACTTCCCACTTAGGCTCCAGCCTGGTGCATCTGTCCAACCCCTACCACCCCTGTGGAATGGCCTGCCTCTTCCTCTGCCTGTCATTTTCAAAATGACCCTGTGACAAAAGTCCCTATAGAAGAGCAGTATTTGTGGAAGAAGGTATATCACACCCCTGCCTCAATCAGTATTTTTGGGGGGCAACTGGTATATCACACCAGTAGAAATGATTTGTTCCAATAGAGTTTGTCACTCTGTGTCGCTGCGGTAATGCAGCAAAACGCAAACAAATGCTGCACTATCCAAATGCACTATATAGAAAGTATACTATTGGTATATCACACCCCTGCCTCAATCAGTTTTTTTGGGGGGCAACTGGTATATCACACCAATTGAAATTATTTGTTCCAATAGCATTTGTCACTCTGTATAGCTGCAGTATCACAGCAGAAACACACACAAGTGCTGCACAATACAAATGCACCATAATATACTTATAAGTATAAGTATATCACACCCCTCTGTAAGTCACACCTATAGATAGCACACCTATACCAGTCTTTAAAAGGACTTTTGTGGCCCTTTTAGCTAGCGTTTTGTGTCCCTAATAGTCCGTCCCTGCTCCACACAGCAACCTCTCCCTACACTAGCAAAAAACTGAATTTAAAATGGCGGCCAGATCAGGTTTATTTATAAGGTAGAGGGGTATGTCCATGTGCTAAAACATCTCAATTGGCTGTCCTGTACCACCTGATGGATGTGTCATGGGTCAAAGTTCTTCACAATGTAAAAGAATATGGCGCCGGCGGACATCGCCATATGTTCGCCCGTCCGGCAAACCGCAAACAAGCAAAGTTTGCCACAAAATGACCGTCGGGCGAACCGCAAGGCCATCTCTAGGCACCGTTACAGGCGACTGACCTGTGCAATAGGTGGGTGGCCTAGGTGGCGGATCCACTCCGCGTTCCCTCCAGTAGCGCTCCCACACCTCCTGGATGTGGGCCTGCAGCTCCTTTTCATCATGGGCCACAGTTGAGACCAGCCTGACAACTACGAGGGGTGCAGCGAGTGGCATTCCTTCCGCTCTCCGTAGCGCTGCCTCAGGCGTGAGGTTCACGCTCTCCTCCGGCGCTGTTTCAGGGCTCCACTCCGCCATGCTGTCTTTTTCTCTCAGTTCAGCGTCTCTAGGCGTGTTCAGCGTGCGCATGTACGTCACGCTCTTCTGGAGCGTGACCCTCCCCCTGGGTTCACTTTGCTTAGAGGAGGCGCCGGCTCTTGGGCAATACGACATTGGAGGTAGGTACATTATCAATCACTTTCCAAAAAGGGGGTGGCACAATAGATTTTCCCGACGCTAGCAGCGCATAACTCAAAGCAATGGCACAGTAAATTAATCAAGAAGGCCTCCTGCAGCCATTTTAGGTTCAATCCAAAAGTCCATTCACTGACAGCAAACAGTGGTAGTAACACAAACATGCAATTTTTCCACTTTTGATACAGCAATTCCGTAGCACGTGACTTGTATCATACATCCATGCAATTTTAAGCAATTGAAACAGTTCTGGACTATAGTTTAGACAACCTTTTCAAAGAATGGAGCAGAAGACAAGAAGATCTATGTTATTGCAACACTAGAAAGCCTGAGCAAGTTCAGGAACCAAGTAGAGTATTATTACCACTACTGCATAAGTGGAGCTGGAACCTACATACTGCACCTCACAAAGCCTGCTAATTGGGATTTGCAGATTTATAATTTTTGACAACTTCATGTAACACAAAGTACTACAATTGACAAGTAAAATTCCTGTTTGGTTCAACTACTGCCTCCCTCTTCATTCCATTTCATTTCCTCATTGCACCTCATGGTGCTGGCGTTACGAACACAGGGGTCCAGCCGCCAAAGCACCCTATGCGTTACCCAATTACCATCAAGGACACCTCAACCAACAACTGGCTGGTGTTCCCTGCAACAGAGAGTGCCCCGGAGGATTTAGTGCTGTCTTCCCATCCACTGCACGCCGGCCCAGGGGACAACTGAACTGTGAGTACTACTATCCTCGGCACCTCATCACTAGTACACTCACACTATACCCCGGTCCGCTGCAGAAGGAGCAAGAGAAGTCACTTGTGCAGGACGACAAGGCTTTTAAAGAGGATGACGATGACACTGGCTATGAAGACAAATCATTGCAGTGGGTGGGTGGAGCCAGAAAGAACTGGGGCACATTGGCAAGCATTGGAAACTGTTTGCTTGCTTATGTATTTCCAGGTGTATCATTAGCATGAAGCAAGCTTATGATTACTGGTTAACCATGCTTTCTGGCTGCCGAAATCGCTGTATTACCAGGATAAACCGTCTACACAGCTTGCTGCAGCTCTTGGCAAGCAGACACTTGCTGCGTGTCTCACCAGTAGGCACCTCTCCACCCCACACCTCTCACTGTTCTGCTACCACAAGTGGCTGCAACCAGTTCAGTCTCATTAACACGGTGGAGCAGGTTATTCATGTGCCAGACTGACTCAAATCAGCAAACAGAGGTGTGCAGCAACCCATGGGGAGGAGAGCAGGAGAGGGGATAGAAATAATAGTAGCAATAATGGAAGTTGTAGTGAAGCTGTAGATGTCAGTGCATTGCAGCAATGCAGGAATTATGAAGCCAGAATAACAGCAAAATGGTTCTTTATATTTATGCAAGAATGGGGGTGGGGGGCAGAGCTGTAAAGGAAATATGACTTACCTGCTTCCCGTTGTCGGTGATCGCTGGTCACTTGACGCAAGGGGACCCGTCACCGCCATGGCCAATGATTGGCTGTGCTAATGTCAAACTGTATGTTGACATCAAGGAGCCCAGCAGAGCATCACAAGCCTGGAAGAAAAGAAGTGGGGAATTGGCACTGGGAAGCAAGCAAGTCATCTTTCCTTTACAGGTCTGTCTGAGTTGAGAGGTTTACCCAAACTACCCCTTCATTCTTTCACAACCCCTATAAGTATTTCAGTTACAGTTCTCAGTAGACAATGGTCTGGCAGATGTTACACAAATGCACTTTCCACAGTTCTTATAGGTGACACAACTGCACAGGTAGTTAATATGTAAAGATATTCATTTAAAGCAATTCTCCTTACAGTGCATTTCTTTAGCTGAATCTTGCACAAGTATCCAGGCATGGGGTGTAACACTTCTTTTTCTGCAATGCAACCTGAGGACAGACCATATTTTCAGACTATGCACTGCACCTTTTTTGTACAGGTTGCGATACTTACACTGCATGCATCCACAATGTCCTCTGCGGGACGTGGATATTTTTATCCAGGTGATCAATTGTCCTCTCAAGTATGTCCAGGCACCGGAAGACTTTAATCTCCTTAACACATAGCAGTGGAGACTCTGTGAATTCCGACAGCAATTCTCCAAATACTTTCTCTCTAGAACTCCTCTCATACATTTGGCCTTCTTTGGACCTGGCCCTGGTTGATGTCTAGCCCAGAGGTGGCTCTTCTGTCAGCTACCCTTACCATGTGCTCACCCTTCAGAGTCTAAGCTCAGACTGCTCTAGATCTATGCTACAGAAGGGAAACATTCCTCCCTGTTTGTTGTTAGGTCTTACTATGAACTCCTTGATCAGATTAAAACAGTAAATGCACAAACCACACAAAAGTGCATTTGAATCCCTTTGCAGTGGGATGTATGCCTGAACAACCAGGTTTAGTCGTACCTGGACTGTGGCCTTTTTCTGGAAAATACCATGTTTCAATGGGCTTCTGGGCAGGCAGGTTAGAACTGTGGCTGGAACTGGCCCAGTTTGCTCTTGCTGTAGTGTCCTTTACTGTCCAACCTACAGTCAGGGGTGGACCTAGCCTTTCTGCTGCCTGCACCAAAAATTGAAATTCCCCCTTCCCCCAATGCCAAATTCTCAACCTAACCCCCTCCCTACAGCCCTGTTAAATACATACTTAAAAAACATTACATCATTACATATAGTGCTACAAAACATAAAGGAGAATGCAGCTCTACATACCTATTAAATGTACATCTAGTGAAGTCTCATCTGACATTCTCTTTCCTCATCTTCTTCATTTGGAGCAGACCACCATAATACTTTATTTCATCCATCTCTTGTCTCAGTGCACACAGACATCTACTTTTCCATCATCCTCCCACATTCTAAACACCCCATCCTGCCACCTCCAATGCAGTGCTCCCCAATACTATACAGATAATCCCCCTGAAAATATTAGTACCACACAGATAGTGCCACTTCCAATAATTATTGGCATACAGCGTCCTAAAAAATAACTGCCCCAGGCAAATTGTGTCCCTGACACAAAACATACCGTACCTCAAAAATAATTGTGCTAAACTAATACTGTCTGTGCCAGGTTGCCACCCACAGTATTAGTGCTCCCAAAAGTCTCACCAATAGAAATAGTTCTCTAAATTAAAAATATTTATTCATTTATTACAATCATATAAACCCATCATACATAAAAAAAATTGACAAAAAATAAATATATGCATATGTAAATATGCAGTCACGGTTCCTTTAATTGCAGATTAGCAGAGCTTGAGCATATTCAGCTATATTATATACGACAAGACAGCTATTACTTGCATCAGCATTACTTACATTCTGTATTTGAGGTCTATATACTTTACTGCATGCGTTAATTATGAAATGCTGAATACATTAGATTGTATTAGATTGTCGTTTTGCCTAGATATTAGTTTGTTGCAAATTAAGTATCCATCCCTCTTATAGGGCAACCAAGTGATACAGTACCACAGAGCATTGATACAAGTGACACAGTTCTTATTCATCCGCTTGCATATACAGCCTCCTTGTTATTCACTTGTTATGTCCCGTATACCGTCCGACTTCACCGGGTATCTCAGTATGTATATTGCAACTTTTGTACTAACAGCACGCCTTACCCACCTCAATAGTTTTCTGTGGTCTGCTGTGTACTGTAGTTCCATGGATCGCTGGCTCAATTCTCTTCAGATCGCTGGCTTCTTGGATTTAGGCGTGGTATCTTGTAAGTTGGATCTTCATACTTGAAAGATACCTCCTCACAGTTATCTTATCGTCTTTACACCAGACACATTTCAGAACAGAAGTTCCTTCCTCAGTGGTGGCCACTGATTGCCACCTAATTGTTTATTCCTTAGAAATATTTCTCTGCCAGAGTGCCATTGGTGTTAACAGTGCTCTCAATATTAATAATGTACCCCTTTGCCGAGCAATGGTCTAATGTCACTCAAAAGGGAGTCAGTTGTGTGGCACATCAGGCTTCCACTCTTGGACAAAAGCTCAGTCCTAATTTATTTCTTGAAAAAATAAAAACCCCACCCACCTGGTTACACTATCCCGGCAGCTATAAATGTGGACATAATATTTGCATTTGTTGTCAGTATATGCGACCTGAGCAGTCTATGCGGTCCACAGTGAACAGACAGGAATTTCAGATTAAATAATACATGAACTATAATACTTCATATGTCATTTACTGTGTTACATGCACAGCCTGTAACCTTCAAAACATTGGTTGTACTACCAACGAGTTGAAGGTTAGAATCAGGAAACACTTATCTGACATACCCCACTATACACTATGTTTCTGCGGCCAGTCTGCACTTCGCGGTAGTCCATCAGGGCAATACCGCTCATTTCTCAGTGCAGGTGGTGGAACATGTGTCATTACCGATCTAGGGAGGAGATCAAAATTTTGAATCGTGAATCCTTCTGGACTTTTGAGCTTGATACTCGCACACCCAATGGGATGAATAAAAGACAAGACATAATGTTATATTATCTGGTGTTTATTTAATTGTCTTTTTTCTCTACCAATGTTGTGTTTTTATTTTTGCTCTTTGTATGTGCATGTTGCTTTAAATCACAGGTGCTTGTTTCAGAGGTGCTTGTTATACATATCTTGAAATAAACTCACAACAACCCATCCACGTATAATTGGTGGGTGGTTGTATTTAAACACCTGTTTAATCTGTAACCATTGTGTCATGAGTAAGGGCTTCCATAAATGGTGCAGGTGAGCTCAGCTATTTTTTTCTTTTCTACTTATCACAATGTCCCCCTTTGTGTCCCAGAATTAATAGTGCCCCCATGGTACCCATATCAGTAATCGTGTTCCCCATTGCCCTCCAGTAGTAATAAAGCCCACCATAATGCCATCAGTAGTAATAATTCACCTTATAATGTGTGGAAGTACAGAAAATACCCCCTGGTAATGTATGCCAGTCTAAAAAAAATGTCTCCTTACCTGTACCAGTATACAAAATAACCCTAATATGTGCTGGTACAAAAATACCCCCTTACAATGGGTGCCAGTACAAAAAATACCCCTGCACAATGTGTGCCAATACAAAAAACCCTTACATTGTGTACCAGTACAAAAAATACTAATTTACAATGTGTGCCAGTACAAAAATACTACCTTACAATGTGTGCCAATACAAGAAATATCCCCTAATATTTACCCATAGCTTTATATGTCAGTGTCACTCTGACACTATTTACCATTACTGTCATTGCATTAAATAACTTAAAGGGGGAGAGCGCAAAAATTCGAAAAAGTAAAAACATAAAAGAAAAATGTGAGTCCTAGGAGACCTCAGAGTGTCATATACCTATTTTCAGGCCAATCAGAGCACTTTTGGATTTAGACCTGAATCACATTTTTTGACCCAGTGATTCCTAAGAAGATACAAAACGAATTTCAAGAAATTCGCTCATCTCTAACCTAAGTATATCTGCATAATCTTACAACCAAAGGTAAACTAATTGTAAATCATCTAAACTATCACTGAAGTATATAGTGTGGTCACTTAAATACATTGAGGTTTTCTGCAGAAAAGCTTAAATGCATTTGAAAGAAGTTGCTGCCACTGTCCTGAGCCTGGATCCTTATCTCAGCAGAATCATGATCTTTAGTTTCCGCTCTGTTGAGTATGTCAGAAAAACTCTGAATTAAAAAAACTGGATACAAACTACAAAATAGAAAACATTGCAGTTGTAGAGGTGACCACTAGCTGAGGAAGCACAAAGCTACATTAAAGAAGCCTGACAGGTGGAGGACATGTGTTCAGTTCCCTTCTGCTGGAAAAAGAGAAGAGGTAGAACTTAAAGGACTTTTTTTTTACCAGTTGTAACTAGATATTGACACCTATCCTTTCTTGTAATCTGTTTTTATTTTCTGATTGCAGATTTTAATTATATTTCTTGGACATTTTTATGGGGGCTTCCATCTTGCCTGAGCTCTTCTTGACAGCATTTAGAAGCATTAGGAAAATTGCTATACGGCAACCCCATGGGCCATAGACATGCAGCGTCCCACTAGCGTACATGGGCACTGCAAAAGCTTGTTTTGTCATCTGTAATGTCATGCTGTATTTCATCCTATTGTGAAATCCCTGTTACCAGGCTGTCAGGTGCACTACATACATTCCACCACTAGATGGGGTAGCACCACAGTATATATAGGACAGTTCAGGCCTAGTTGGTCAGTTGAGAGAAGGAGTAGGAGGTGAAGGAGTGAGAGTGCAGCTGGTAGCTGTGTTTAATGCAAGTCAGTTCATGGGAAAAAGAGTGGATAAAGACACAAAGGACAACAGCCATTTTACCAGGCTTTGGGGAACTTTGGATTCAGGTAAAAGGATTTATTCAGTGATGACCAGTTCGCAGTGTTCGCCGACGAACACATGCGATCTGCCATCTTCACTCCCAAGTCCGGCGATGCAGAGGTAAGTCCTTACCTGTGCCTGCGCGGCGAGCCGCTCTGAAACACATGCGGTCTCCGGGAGCAGGCAGTTCCGAGAACAGCCCGATGAAGGCCATCACTGGATTTATTAGCTTCCGGCAGCCTCACCATTAAAGAGCTGGAGAAACAGAACCAGGCAAGGAGCTGAATATCAGTGAGTACCTAACTAACTACCCTAGCCTGACACATTACCACCAGCACAGCCTGTTACTGGGATTTATCACATCCAACTTGCATGTGTATCAGAGACTGCTTTATTACTGGATGTAAACTGTTATCAAGAACCTGGTTATGGTAAAGTTTACAGTTAGATTCAAACCTGCCTCATTCTTCTAACTTCATACTACTACCATTCTCAACATTTTGCACCATCAAGGTGCTGGCGTCACAACATTACTTAATTCAGGGGCCCAGCCACACAAGCACTCAGAAACAGAAATCCAATCACCATTAAGGGCACCTCAATCACCACCTGGCCGGTGTCCCCTGTAATCAAGTGTGCCCTGGAGAATCCAGTGCAGTTCTCCCCTTCACTGCACTGCTGGCCCAGGGAGGCGACTGCTAAACCGTGAGTAACCGATGAACTGTTTGTACACTTCAGCCCACCGTGAACCTCACGTGTTCTACCCCTGCGGAATGGCATGTTGCAGACACAATGGTCAGGACCTCATTGACTTCTATGAGAGAGTTTTCTAGGCTGTGACCTGTGTAGAGGTCATTGTACAAGGAAAGAATAGATATGCTTTGAATGGTGGATCTTGTCTTAACTTTCATTCTAATCTTGCCTGTAATTATATCACCTCTGTGTATATATAAGTAGGAAACTGCAGTAATGTGATCTGTATAGACCAAGAGGTGGAACCTATTATTAGGCTTAGTGCCCAATACAAAAACGACAGGATTTTATGTTTTTTGTTAAAAAAAATAGACATTGACATAATGCACAAAGTGAAGACCAATATAATAATAACTTTTTAATTTGATTAGCTTTCATGAAAATAGGTTCAATATGTTTGCCTATAGGGATAACATGATAAAATTTTATGACACTGACAAATATTGTTTCCCTCTCGTGGGAAAAATCAAAACAGTATATGTTGCTTAAATGAGAGTATGTAGGAACTCACTATATCTTCTTTGATAAATGTGCTTCTTCTGCAGATTCAGAAAATTATGTGTAGTGATTAATGTTGGCTAGAGCCATCAAGGCCAGTAAACTCAGTTCCTAATACCGTATCTGAAATTTTCTACAAGTAATGGTGTCCATACATATTAGTCTAAAGTTGCTGGAAAAAAAATGGATGAATTCTACCAAAATTATTTCTTATTTGGTGGAATTTAGCAACTAACAATAGTTTAAGTCAGGCATGCTCAACCTGCGGCCCTCCAGCTGTTGGAAAACTACAACTCCCATAATTCCCAGACAGACTACAGCTATAAGCCTACAGAAGGACATGGTGGGAGTTGTAGTTTTACAACAGCTGGAGAGCCGCAGGTTGAGCATCTCTGGTTTAAGTCAACAGATGACAGTGTTGTCAGTGTTTAAGATTTTCAACAAGTAGTCAGGATAAAGTTCTTTCAAAGAAAGATCTTACAAACATGAATTATTTCTTGAAAGAATGTTCACTGAAAGAGGATTCATTTTGACTTTTAACATGACTTTCACTTGACTGATTGTTACAGCTAAAATTAGTATGACTGCACCTTCCAAGCAATTGTTCATGAGACGATTGTTTGTTTAACAGCAGTCCAACTATGAACCTACTTTATCTAATGTGTATGCCCACCATGTCTCGGTATACCCATCTTTGTAACTATGCAATTCATCCTCTGCCAGTCCCCACAAATAGCGATACTTTCTGGCAGACCTCTGGTCTTCATTCTTTAACCCCTATACAGGGATCTGGACTCTGCTGCAGTAACTGCTGACTCATGGAGAACAAGAAATACCAGTTGCTGAGTGTCAAGGGATCCGGCAAAACCATAGTCAGTGACAAGCTGAGGTTAGGGCAGGTAGAGTTCATGTAATCCAGTTATCAGTCCAAGGGTGATGGCAGGCAGCTCAGGGTCAAATCAGGAAACAAGCAGAGTTCAGAACGTGGAAAGGCAAACTGGGCAATGGATCATCTTTGCAGAACACTAGACAACTAAAACCTATTGCTCAGGCACCTTCTAAAAAGGGGAAGGTGCCTTAAATACCCTAAGGCAGACTGAGACACATGTACATTGGCCCTTTAAGAGCCAGAAGAGGCATGTGCAAGCATTATACGTGGAAAGAGGCAGACCAAACAAGCAGGAGGCCTCAACATGTGTGAAGTGGACAGAGCTGTACTGCTTTAGTGGTGGGAGCATGGAACATGGTAGCAGAGAGAGGCGGCAGCAGGCACAGACCAAGGGCAAATTCTCTCTGAATTGCCTGTCAGTTTAAAAGTATTCTAAGACCAGTTGTCCTCTTTTTTTTTAAGGCCTTCAATTATATATCTAAGTTGAAGTACTTTTCTTTGTTGATAGTGGCACTAGAACGCCTTCATAACTTGTTTTATTGTGTTCGGCTGTACTTTGAAAACTGTTCATAAATACTAGTGATGAGCGAGCATGCTCGGCCAAATACCTGTTCGGCTCGAGCATCGCTATGCTCGGCACATGGCGGTACTCGGCCAAGTACCGCATGTGCTCGAGCGCCATGCTCGAGTCTCCTTCCCGCACGTTTCGTGGCTGCTAAGCAGCCAATAAACATGCAGGTAAGTACTGCCATCACTGAAATACCAGTAGCCATGTTGGTTACTGGCATTACAGTGATTGGCTGGCCGGAACGCATCATTGGGTGCTATATAGCACCCGATGATGCCGGTTCGGTTCATTGCGAGTCAGTGAGAGCTGCGCTTAGGAAGGGACAGATAGTGTAGGGAGATTGTGATCGCAATATATTCCAGTGAATAGAGTTTCAAAGAACCAAAAGTCCTTTTAAGGACTATTGTGTGTGGTGGCAACAATTTAATTGTGCAAAGTAGTACTCAATTTTTTTTTTTAATACTTTGCGAAATAGCGATTCCTTTGCTATATAGAAGGTGTCTGCAGTGATTTGTGACATCTGTGCAGCAATACCTTCTATGTGTCAGGGGCAGAGATAGGAAGAATCATAGTGAAAACACCATTTTTTTTCCCCATAATCTATCCACATTTTTGCTGTCAACTGTATAATCCGTAAATTGCTTGATCTGTGCTTCAACACCTTGTGTGGTTGTCAGACCCATATATAGGGAAAAAAAATTAATACAGAAAGCCGGTAATTACTCACCCGTAATTCTGTTTCCTCATAGTCACGGCAGCACCACCAGAGAGATGGACTCCTCCCCTAGGAACAGGAAACATAGAGTACAAAAGGAAGTACTTCCCTCCTATACATCAGTGAATTACAGAGATCTAGGAAGCCTTCCAGTTAGTTAGCATCTGAAATAATACAACTTAAGCAAGACAAGAATATAACAAACATCTTTTTTTTTTTTTTTGCAACACCCCGTGAACACCAATTATTATAATCAAGGTACAAAGGGTGGGAAGCCGTGGTGCTGTCGTGACCATGAGGAAACAGAATTACCGGTGAGAAAATTCCCGGCTTTCCCCCATGTCACGACAGCACCACCAGAGAGAATACCAGAGAAGAAATTTAGGGTGGGACCATGGCCTGAAGCACCTTACGCCCAAAAGCTAAGGAAGAAAAAGAGCCCACATCAAGTCTATAGTGACGAAAAATAAGTGTGTGGAGACGACCAAGTAGCCGCCTTACAAATCTGATCAATGGAGGCACCTCTCCTTTCTGCCCAGGAAGATGCCACCGCCCGTGTTGAATGGGCTTTCAGATTATCTGAGGGAGATAAACCTGCTGAAACATAAGCAGCAGAAATACCCTGCCTGATCCATCTAGAGATGGTATCTCCCCTCACTTTATCCCCTTTATTTGGCCCAGACACCTGAATAAAGAGTCTATCAGATTTCCTGAAGTCTTTAGTCCTGTCTATGTACTCCAGAACACATCTGTGTACATTCAACATATGAAATTTCCTTTCTCCGTCAGAAGAGGGATTAGCACAGAAAGAGGGCAGCACAACCTCTTAGGACATATGGAAGGTGTCAACCACTTTGGGTAAAAATGCTGGATCCAGCTTAAGGATAATTCTATGCTCTAAAAACTGGGTATAGGGCTCCCTAACGGATAAGGCTGCTAACTCCCCTATCCTACGCGCTGATGTTATAGCAACTAACAGGGCAGTTTTCTGAGCCAACACTTTGAGGGGTATATCAGATAAGGGTTCAAAGGGAACTATACATAAGGACTGGAGAACAACTGAAAGGTCCCAAGATGGAGAACACATTGGTACGGATAACTGCAGTCTCTTGGCAGACTTAAGGAATCTGATGATCCAGGGATGATCAGCAATCTTCTGGCCAAACAATGCCCCTAAGGCTGACACATGAACTTTGAGTGTGGCCCCTTTCAACCCCTTCTCCAGACCTTTCTGCAGAAAGTCCAAGATGTCCGCCATGTTAGGTCTGTCTAGGTCAAGGTAAGCAAGATTTATCATAGAAAAGATTTTTTTCCAAATTCTAAATTAAATTTTAGACTTAACATCTCTCTTACTGGCTTGTAAGGTGGAGATTAGAGTTAAGCGTACACCTGGATGTTCGGGTTCGACTGGTTCGGCCGAACTTCACAAAAAAGTTCGAGTTTGGAACCCTAAATTGACCCCGAACCCCATTGAAGTCAATAGGGACCCGAACTTTTGAGCACTATAATGGCTCTAAAAATGTCATGGAAAGGGCTAGAGGGCTGCAAATGCCAGCAAAATGTGGTTAAGAGCATGGCAAGTGCTCTGCAAACAAATGTGGATAGGGAAATGACTTCAAATAACATAAAATACGTAAAAAAATTAAATAATCTTGATCTAGGAGGACAAGGTCCATATGGAGTAGGAGGTTGAGGAGGCAGTGGATGTGGCGGTGTAGGTGGAAGCGGCAGTGGAGGAGGAGGAGGAAGTAGCCTACACTGGTTTTTGGTTTTACATTTTTTATTTTATTTTAACATTAGGGTACACCCTAAAACATTGGTAAATATAACCTGTGATAACCCCCTCCAGCCGTGTTAAACAAACGTTCAGACAATACACTGCTTGCAGGGCAGGCCAGCACCTCCAAGGTGTAAAGGGCAAGCTCAGGCCATGTGCCCAATTTGGAGACCCAGAAGTTGAAGGGGGCAGACCCGTCATTCAGTACGTGTAGGCGTGTGCACACATACTGCCCCACCATGTTGCTGAAATGCTGCCTCCTGCTAAGACGTTCCTGGTGGACGTTGCTGTGGCATGCTGACAAAGCTTTTCCACATTTCGGCCATGCGAACCCTGCCTTCTGAGGTGCTGGTGGTGCCTCAGCTGCGTTGGCGACCTCTTCCTCCTCCTCTGCCTTTGCCTTGTGCTTCCACTGTGCCCCCGCTGTCAGGTGGGAATGCAACCAGCAGCGCGTCTACCAGCGTGCGCTTGTACTCGCGCATCTTACGATCACGCTCCAGTGACGGAATTAAGGACAGTACGTTGTCCTTGTAACGGGGATCCAACAGCGTGGCCACCCAGTAATCAGCACAAGTTAAAATGTGGGCAACTCAGCGGTCATTGCGGAGACACTGCAGCATGTAATGGCTCATGTGTGCCAGGCTGCCCAGGGGCAACAAAAAGCTGTCCTCTGTGGGAGGTGTATCGTCTGTGTCCTCTGTATACCCCCAGCCACGCACCACTGATGGCCATGAGCTGGTTTAGATGCCACCCTGCTGTGAACACGGTTCCTCCTCCTCCATCTCCTTGTCATGCCGTGCTCAGGCTATGTGCGGAGCTCTGCCAGATTAGCAGCACGTGTGTAGCCTTTTGTCTTTGTTTGGAGTTGAGCTATATCCGCCTCCCTTCAGGTGCACTGGGTGGGGTCGTTGGGTTGAGTTTAAATTACGCCCACTCCCAGTGTCCTGTGCGGGTTATAGCTTCTGTCTGGCTCTGTGAAAGGAAGGAAGGAAGGATTTGCTGTTCCTACTCAGAAAAGATAAGTTGTTTTTTGTTTTCTTGTGGTTGGCTGTCTGGGCTGTTAGAGAGACGCCTGCCCCCTCCAGGTTCTGAGGGAGCAGGCTGCCTCTTTCCCCCTTTCACCATCTTAGGGATTTTAGGGAATTTTTAGCCCAGGCACGAGGACACGTTATTCCCATCTTCAGGGTCTGAATGTGGGCATAGAAGTATAGGGAGAGCTGGTAGGGATTTGTCAGGAGGTGACCTTGATCCCCAGCTTCTCGCCTAGACACTTGTTTGCTTATTTTTTGTGTATCTGGTATCCTGTCTGCCGTGACATTATAACCCGCCAATACTTTGACTGCCATTTCTCAGCTGTTTTGAGATGGAGTCAATTGATGCGCTAGTTGATCGCATGCAGGGATTATCCCTAGAGGTTGCAGATCTGCGTAATTCAGTCACACAGTGTCAGAATGCGCTGGCATCAGGTGCAATAGGAGGAAGTAAAATTTATGGGGAGCCTAAGCTCGCTCTCCCTGATAGATTTGCAAGGGGGTGTGGATGACTTTATCCGCTTTAAAGAGTCATGCAAGTTGTATTTTCGGCTGCGTCCATCTTCGTCTGGTGATGAGAGTCAGAGGGTAGGGATAATCATTTCCCTGCTTAAAGGGGATGTGCAATCCTGGACCTTTTCTCTGCCGTCCGGTTCTCTGGCCCTCCGGTCGGTGGAAGAATTTTTTAAAGCCTTGGGATTAATTTATGATGACCCAGATCGGGTCTCGATGGCGGAATCTAAATTGCGGCTTACTGCGTTGAGTTTAGGAGATGGGCAACCGAGTCAGAGTGGAATGACCCCGCGTTACGTAGTCAGTTTTGTCAGGGGATATGCTTTTTATGAGTACCCGGATACATTGGAGAATGCTATGTCTTTGGCAATACGGTTAGATAGACGTATTAGAGAGAGGTGTAAGGTTCCCTCCGCGCAAGGGATCCCTTCTGCAAGTGGTTTCGTCTCACCTGCTCCCCAGGGTGATATGACATGTAACTCTGGGGTAGGGGAGGAACCCATGCAGCTGGGTCAGGTATCTATCCGTTCTGGTAGTAGGAACTTTTGGAGGTTGCATAAACTATGTTATTACTGTGGAAAAAGTGTTCATTTTATTTTTGCTTGTCCTTTTGTTAAACCGCATGTTGATGAGAAAGAATCCCAAAGAGGTTTACTTAAAGAAAAAAAAACATCCCTGACTCTTGGTAGTGTGAATAGGGTGGTGGAGCAAGCAGGTATGCAAGCTCCCTGTAATACTCGTTTTCTCCTTCCAGCTATGGTGGCGCTAGACTCAAGAATTTTTTGTTGTTGAAGTATTCATTGACTGTGGTGCTGGGGTAAACCTTATTGATTTTCTTTTTCTTCAAAATCTGGGTCTTAGTACGTGCACTTTAGAAAGAGAGATTCCGGTTTTCACAATTGATTCTTCCCCTCTTTCTCAAAGGAGTCTCACTCATATTGCTCACGGTATTCTGTTAAGGGTGGGTGATTCACATGTTGAGATCATGTCTTGTTTTGTCATGATGGACTTGCCCGCTCCTATAGTCTTAGGGTTACCGTGGTTGACAAAACATAACCCAATTATAGATTGGCAAGCAAGACAGATCATTGGTTGGAGTGAATTTTGTTCGGACAATTGTCTTGGCACATCTATCTCTGGTGTGTCTACTTCGGCCTTACCTCAGTATCTCTCAGATTTTGCGGATGTCTTTTCGGAGGGTGGGGCTCAGGAATTGCCCCCTCATCGTGACTATGATTGTCCAGTTAATCTCATCCCAGGGGCTAAATTGCCAAAGTCTCGGCTCTACAATCTTTCTCAACCTGAAAGAGAGGTCATGCAGAAGTATATTGCCGAGAGTTTGGCAAAAGGTCATATTAGGCCATCTAAGTCTCCGATTGCAGTGGGTTTATTCTTTGTAAAGAAAAAGGATGGATCGCTGAGACCTTGTTTGGATTTCCGGGAATTGAACCGTATTACGGTCCGTGATCCGTATGCCCTTCCTTTGATCTTCGATCTTTTTGATCAGATTGCTGGAGCCAAAGTGTTCTCCAAGTTGGATTTAAGAGGGGCCTACAATCTGATCAGAATCAAGGAAGGGGATGAGTGGAAAACGGCCTTCAACATGCATGAGGGTCATTTCGAGAATCTGGTTATGCCTTTTGGGTTAACTAATGACATTTTCCATCATTTTGTGGGGAGGTTCGTGGTATTTTACTTGGATGACATTCTAATTTACTCTCCTGATCTGAAGACCCATCAGGATCACGTGAGACAGGTTTTGTCAATCCTTCGGGAGAATAAATTATATGCCAAATTGGAGAAATGTGTGTTTTCTGTGCAGGAGCTTCCGTTTCTAGGTTATCTGCTTTCTGACTCTGGTTTTCGTATGGACCCCGGAAAAGGTCCGGGCAGTTCTGGAATGGGACCGACCGGAGAATCAGAAAGCTTTGATGCGGTTTTTGGGGTTTACTAATTATTATAGAAAATTTATCTTGAACTATTCTACTATTGTAAAACCTCTGAACGATATGAGTAAGAAGGGCGCCGACGTCTCTGTCTGGTCGGATGAGGCATTGCAGGCCTTTTTCGGCTATTAAGGAATGTTTTGCGTCTGCTCCCATTCTGGTGCAGCCCGATGTCTCAACCATTCGTGGTGGAGGTTGATGCATTAGAAGTGGGGGTTGGAGCAGTGCTGTCGCAGGGTTCATCTCCTGGCAAATGGGTTCCGTGCGCTTTTTTTTCCAAGAAGCTCTCGGTCGCCGAGAGGAATTATGATGTAGGAGATAGGGAATTGCTGGCCATCAAATTGGCCTTTGAGGAATGGCGTCACTGGTTGGAGGGGGCGTCTCATCCCGTTACAGTATATACGGATCATAAGAATTTGGCTTATCTACAATCTGCCAAGCGTCTGAATCCTAGACAGGCCAGATGGTCACTGTTCTTTACCAAGTTCAATTTCGTGGTTACTTTTCGCCCAGGGGTTAAAAAAACATCAAGGCTGATGCGTTGTCTCAGTTTTCCTGGGGGATGTGATTCAGAGGATCCTGCTCCGATTTTGGCTGATGGGGTGGTGGTCTCCGCTCTGTACCCCGAATTGGAGATGGAGGTGTTGGGAGCCCAGGAGGGGGCTCCTGGTTCTTGTCCCCCAGGGAGGTTGTTTGTTCCTGATGGACTGCGATACAAGGTATTCAAAGAACATCACGATACTGTCCTTGCTGGACATCCTGGTGGTAAGTCCACCTTTGATCTTGTGTCCCGGAGATTCTGGTGGCCCGGGTTACGTAAGAGTGTTAAGGATTACGTAGCAGCTTGTGAAACCTGTGCACGGTCAAAGGTTGCTCACACTCAACATGCTGGTTCACTGCTTCCTTTGTCTATTCCGTCTCGTCCTTGGACGCACTTGTCTATGGACTTTATTACGGATCTGCCGAGTTCCTCCGGGGAAACAGTTATTTTATGTGGTTGTTGACCGTTTTAGTATGGTTAGCCAGTCTGCCCAATGCCAAGGCTCAGATTTTTGTTGATAATATCGTGAAATTGCATGGCATTCCCTCGGATGTGGTTTCTGATAGGGGCACGCAGTTTGTCTCCAGGTTTTGGAGGGCATTCTGCTCTCGGCTTGGCATTCAACTTTCGTTCTCTTCGGCTTTTCGTCCGCAGTCGAATGGGCAGAGCGTACTAATCAAAACCTGAAGACCTACTTGAGGTGCTTTGTGGCTGAGAATCAGGAGGACTGGTCCTCATTCTTGTCCCTAGCAGAGTTTGCTTTGAATAACCGTAGGCAGGAGTCCACGGGTAAGTCGCCATTTTTTGGCGCATATGGTTTTCATCCTCAGTTTGGTACCTTTTCTGGGACTGGTTCCTCTGGGATGACAGAGGAGGAGAGATTTTCTTCTGCCTTGTCTTCTATCTGGCGGAAGATCAAAGTGAATTTGGAGAAGATGGGAGAGAGGTATAGGCGAATGGCTGACAAGAGACGTGTGACTGGTCCGGACCTGTGTGTGTGGGTGATCTGGTGTGGTTGTCTTCTAAAAATATTAAACTGAGAGTACCATCTTGGAAACTGGGTCCAAGATTTATTGGACCTTACAAAATATCTGCGGTGGTCAATCCAGTAGCGTTTCGTCTGGATCTTCCGCAGACTTGGAGGATCCATGATGTGTTCCACAGGTCTTTACTGAAGAAATGTGTGAGACCGGTGGAATCATCCCCATTGCCTCCTCCCCCTGTTCTGGTTGATGGAAATTTAGAGTTCGAGATCTCCAGGGTTCTCGACTCAAGAGTTCTTCGGGGTTCCCTTCATTACCTGGTACACTGGAGGGAATATGGCCCTGAGGAGAGGATGTGGGTTCCGGCTATGGATGTTAGTGCCAGCCGACTGGTGAGGGCTTTTCACAGATCCCACCTGGATAAAGTTGGGCCGGGGTGTCCGGAGGTCACCCGTAGAAGGGGGGTACTGTCATGCCCTGATCAGGCTATGTGCGGAGGTCTGCCAGATTAGCAGCACGTGTGTAGCCTTTTGTTTTTGTTTGGAGTTGAGCTATATCCGCCTCCCTTCAGGTGCACTGGGTGGGGTTGTTGGGTTGAGTTTAAATTACGCCCACTCCCAGTGTCCTGTGCGGGTTATAGCTTCTGTCTGGCTCTGTGAAAGGAAGGAAGGATTTGCTGTTCCTGCTCAGAAAAGATAAGTTGGTTTTTGTTTTCTTGTGGTTGGCTGTCTGGGCTGTTTGGGTAGACGCCTGCCCCCTCCAGGGAATTTTCAGCCCAGGCACGAGGACACATTATTTCCACCTTCAGGGTCTGAACGTGGACATAGAAGTATAGGGAGAGCTGGTAGGGATTTGTCAGGAGGTGAACATGATCCCCAGCTTCTCGTCTAGACACTTGTTTGCTTATTTTCTGTGTATCTGGTATCCTGTCCGCCGTGACCCTCCTCCTCCTCATTCTCCACCTCATAATCCTCCAGAACTGTGCCCTGGCTGGACAATTGTGTACCTGGCGTTTGTTGGTTTAGGAACCCACCCTCGGAGCCACTTGTGAATGACTGGCCGGAAACCCTATGAAATGATCCCACTTCCTCCTCCTCCTCCTGTGCCACATCCTCTTCCATCATCTTCCATCATCACCAGAAGCGTTTTTTCAATGAGGCATAGAAGTGGTATAGTAACGCTGAGAACGGCATTATCGGCACTGGCCATGTTGGTGGAGTACTCAAAACAGCCTGTTCCGCAGAGCGACTCACCCGTGCGTGCTGCAGCTGAAACTCCACTATCGCCTGCTGTTGCTCGCACAGTCATGCCAGCATGTGCAAGATGGGGTTCCACCTTGTGGGCACGTCGCATACGAGGCGATGAGCTGTAAGTTACGCTGCAGCGCTGACAGGCAATCAGCAGCAGGGTGAGAACTCTGAAAGTGAGCACAGCCGGCCCGCACTTTATGCAGCAGCTCAGACATATCGGGGTAATTTCTAAGGAACCTCTGCACCACCAAATCCAGCACATGCGCCAGGCAAGGGATGTGCGTCAAACCGGCTAGTCCCAGAGCTGCTACGAGATTTCGCCCATTATCGCACACCACCAGGCCAGGGTTGAGACTCACTGGCACCAACCACTCATTGGTCTGTTGTTCAAGGCCCACCCATAGCTCCTGCAATCCTCTGTGTGGAAGGACATGCGCCAAACTGCTACCCGCCTCAGGCCCAGCCACCACTGCATTTACCCAGTGTGCTGTTCGGGAGATATAACGTCCCTGACCGTGCTTACTGGTCCACGTATCGATAGTTAGGTGGACCTTGCCACAGATGGCGTTGCGCAGTGCACACCTGATTTTGTCCCCCACTTGGTTGAGCAGGGAAGGGGTGGCACACCTGGAAAAGTAGTGGCGGCTGGGCACGACATACTGTGGGACAGCCACTGCCATAAGGCTTTTAAAACTCTCTGTCTCCACCAGACAGAATGACAGCATTTCAAAGGCCAGTAATTTAGAAATGCTGGCATTCAGGGCTAGGGATCGCGGGTGGGTAGGGGGGTACTTCCTCTTCCTCTCCAGTGTTTGGAGATGGAGAGCTGAACGCTTCCGTGGGACATTGTGGAGGCGCTTGGTGACCCAGATGGTGGTGTTACTGGCAGTTCAATATAACAAAACAATAACAAACATAGGTGCACTCTGCAGTCTCACTAATTCTCAAACTGATTTTAAAATTGAGAGATTAGTCAACATGTCCTACGGTGTAGAACATGTCTTAAGCCCGGACACCACGACAAGGTTTCTCAAGTAGCCCGGGACCCTACACTCTCCTACCTGAGCCATATGGGCAATACCAGGAGCCAGTGGGCAAATTACAGGAGCATAGGGCCGACTCGCAAACAACTCACCAGTTACCTCCAGCATGTGGCCATGCTTGCAATGGGAGGAGGGAGGAGTCTGTGAGTCCCACTCAAGACTTGCTGATATAGCCCAGGCTTCACAGGTGCACCTAAATGTGACCTGTAGATGGAAAACAGGCACATTTAAATAGGAGTTTATACACCTCCAGGAATCTATATATACAAACTAAGAAGACAGGTTGGCATCAGCAGGAGCTGCTCAAACCCACATGCAGTTGTGCATATATATAGGGGAGCAAATCCTGCACTTGTGGCCCGTTGCTAATGGCAATCCCCAGCAAAATGCATACAATGGAGGATGCCCGCGGCGAACCACAAGTACCACAATAGACATCCTACACAAGGTAACAAGTGCGGATGTGATAATTAATATAACAATATAACAAAACAATAACAAACATAGGTGCACTCTGCAGTCTCACTAATTCTCAAACTGATTTAAAATTGAGAGATTAGTCAACATGTCCTACGGTGTAGAACATGTCTTAAGCCCGGACACCACGACAAGGTTTCTCAAGTAGCCCGGGACCCTACACTCTCCTACCTGAGCCATATGGGCAATACCAGGAGCCAGTGGGCAAATTACAGGAGCATAGGGCCGACTCGCAAACAACTCACCAGTTACCTCCAGCATGTGGCCATGCTTGCAATGGGAGGAGGGAGGAGTCTGTGAGTCCCACTCAAGACTTGCTGATATAGCCCAGGCTTCACAGGTGCACCTAAATGTGACCTGTAGATGGAAAACAGGCACATTTAAATAGGAGTTTATACACCTCCAGGAATCTATATATACAAACTAAGAAGACAGGTTGGCATCAGCAGGAGCTGCTCAAACCCACATGCAGTTGTGCATATATATAGGGGAGCAAATCCTGCACTTGTGGCCCGTTGCTAATGGCAATCCCCAGCAAAATGCATACAATGGAGGATGCCCGCGGCGAACCACAAGTACCACAATAGACATCCTACACAAGGTAACAAGTGCGGATGTGATAATTAATATAACAATATAACAAAACAATAACAAACATAGGTGCACTCTGCAGTCTCACTAATTCTCAAACTGATTTTAAAATTGAGAGATTAGTCAACATGTCCTACGGTGTAGAACATGTCTTAAGCCCGGACACCACGACAAGGTTTCTCAAGTAGCCCGGGACCCTACACTCTCCTACCTGAGCCATATGGGCAATACCAGGAGCCAGTGGGCAAATTACAGGAGCATAGGGCCGACTCGCAAACAACTCACCAGTTACCTCCAGCATGTGGCCATGCTTGCAATGGGAGGAGGGAGGAGTCTGTGAGTCCCACTCAAGACTTGCTGATATAGCCCAGGCTTCACAGGTGCACCTAAATGTGACCTGTAGATGGAAAACAGGCACATTTAAATAGGAGTTTATACACCTCCAGGAATCTATATATACAAACTAAGAAGACAGGTTGGCATCAGCAGGAGCTGCTCAAACCCACATGCAGTTGTGCATATATATAGGGGAGCAAATCCTGCACTTGTGGCCCGTTGCTAATGGCAATCCCCAGCAAAATGCATACAATGGAGGATGCCCGCGGCGAACCACAAGTACCACAATAGACATCCTACACAAGGTAACAAGTGCGGATGTGATAATTAATATAACAATATAACAAAACAATAACAAACATAGGTGCACTCTGCAGTCTCACTAATTCTCAAACTGATTTTAAAATTGAGAGATTAGTCAACATGTCCTACGGTGTAGAACATGTCTTAAGCCCGGACACCACGACAAGGTTTCTCAAGTAGCCCGGGACCCTACACTCTCCTACCTGAGCCATATGGGCAATACCAGGAGCCAGTGGGCAAATTACAGGAGCATAGGGCCGACTCGCAAACAACTCACCAGGGCGAGTCGGCCCTATGCTCCTGTAATTTGCCCACTGGCTCCTGGTATTGCCCATATGGCTCAGGTAGGAGAGTGTAGGGTCCCGGGCTACTTGAGAAACCTTGTCGTGGTGTCCGGGCTTAAGACATGTTCTACACCGTAGGACATGTTGACTAATCTCTCAATTTTAAAATCAGTTTGAGAATTAGTGAGACTGCAGAGTGCACCTATGTTTGTTATTGTTTTGTTATATTGTTATATTAATTATCACATCCGCACTTGTTACCTTGTGTAGGATGTCTATTGTGGTTCGCCGCGGGCATCCTCCATTGTATGCATTTTGCTGGGGATTGCCATTAGCAACGGGCCACAAGTGCAGGATTTGCTCCCCTATATATATGCACAACTGCATGTGGGTTTGAGCAGCTCCTGCTGATGCCAACCTGTCTTCTTAGTTTGTATATATAGATTCCTGGAGGTGTATAAACTCCTATTTAAATGTGCCTGTTTTCCATCTACAGGTCACATTTAGGTGCACCTGTGAAGCCTGGGCTATATCAGCAAGTCTTGAGTGGGACTCACAGACTCCTCCCTCCTCCCATTGCAAGCATGGCCACATGCTGGAGGTAACTGGTGAGTTGTTTGCGAGTCGGCCCTATGCTCCTGTAATTTGCCCACTGGCTCCTGGTATTGCCCATATGGCTCAGGTAGGAGAGTGTAGGGTCCCGGGCTACTTGAGAAACCTTGTCGTGGTGTCCGGGCTTAAGACATGTTCTACACCGTAGGACATGTTGACTAATCTCTCAATTTTAAAATCAGTTTGAGAATTAGTGAGACTGCAGAGTGCACCTATGTTTGTTATTGTTTTGTTATATTGTTATATTAATTATCACATCCGCACTTGTTACCTTGTGTAGGATGTCTATTGTGGTACTTGTGGTTCGCCGCGGGCATCCTCCATTGTATGCATTTTGCTGGGGATTGCCATTAGCAACGGGCCACAAGTGCAGGATTTGCTCCCCTATATATATGCACAACTGCATGTGGGTTTGAGCAGCTCCTGCTGATGCCAACCTGTCTTCTTAGTTTGTATATATAGATTCCTGGAGGTGTATAAACTCCTATTTAAATGTGCCTGTTTTCCATCTACAGGTCACATTTAGGTGCACCTGTGAAGCCTGGGCTATATCAGCAAGTCTTGAGTGGGACTCACAGACTCCTCCCTCCTCCCATTGCAAGCATGGCCACATGCTGGAGGTAACTGGTGAGTTGTTTGCGAGTCGGCCCTATGCTCCTGTAATTTGCCCACTGGCTCCTGGTATTGCCCATATGGCTCAGGTAGGAGAGTGTAGGGTCCCGGGCTACTTGAGAAACCTTGTCGTGGTGTCCGGGCTTAAGACATGTTCTACACCGTAGGACATGTTGACTAATCTCTCAATTTTAAAATCAGTTTGAGAATTAGTGAGACTGCAGAGTGCACCTATGTTTGTTATTGGTTTGTTATATTGTTATATTAATTATCACATCCGCACTTGTTACCTTGTGTAGGATGTCTATTGTGGTACTTGTGGTTCGCCGCGGGCATCCTCCATTGTATGCATTTTGCTGGGGATTGCCATTAGCAACGGGCCACAAGTGCAGGATTTGCTCCCCTATATATATGCACAACTGCATGTGGGTTTGAGCAGCTCCTGCTGATGCCAACCTGTCTTCTTAGTTTGTATATATAGATTCCTGGAGGTGTATAAACTCCTATTTAAATGTGCCTGTTTTCCATCTACAGGTCACATTTAGGTGCACCTGTGAAGCCTGGGCTATATCAGCAAGTCTTGAGTGGGACTCACAGACTCCTCCCTCCTCCCATTGCAAGCATGGCCACATGCTGGAGGTAACTGGTGAGTTGTTTGCGAGTCGGCCCTATGCTCCTGTAATTTGCCCACTGGCTCCTGGTATTGCCCATATGGCTCAGGTAGGAGAGTGTAGGGTCCCGGGCTACTTGAGAAACCTTGTCGTGGTGTCCGGGCTTAAGACATGTTCTACACCGTAGGACATGTTGACTAATCTCTCAATTTTAAAATCAGTTTGAGAATTAGTGAGACTGCAGAGTGCACCTATGTTTGTTATTGTTTTGTTATATTGTTATATTAATTATCACATCCGCACTTGTTACCTTGTGTAGGATGTCTATTGTGGTACTTGTGGTTCGCCGCGGGCATCCTCCATTGTATGCATTTTGCTGGGGATTGCCATTAGCAACGGGCCACAAGTGCAGGATTTGCTCCCCTATATATATGCACAACTGCATGTGGGTTTGAGCAGCTCCTGCTGATGCCAACCTGTCTTCTTAGTTTGTATATATAGATTCCTGGAGGTGTATAAACTCCTATTTAAATGTGCCTGTTTTCCATCTACAGGTCACATTTAGGTGCACCTGTGAAGCCTGGGCTATATCAGCAAGTCTTGAGTGGGACTCACAGACTCCTCCCTCCTCCCATTGCAAGCATGGCCACATGCTGGAGGTAACTGGTGAGTTGTTTGCGAGTCGGCCCTATGCTCCTGTAATTTGCCCACTGGCTCCTGGTATTGCCCATATGGCTCAGGTAGGAGAGTGTAGGGTCCCGGGCTACTTGAGAAACCTTGTCGTGGTGTCCGGACTTAAGACATGTTCTACACCGTAGGACATGTTGACTAATCTCTCAATTTTAAAATCAGTTTGAGAATTAGTGAGACTGCAGAGTGCACCTATGTTTGTTATTGTATTGTTATATTAATTATCACATCCGCACTTGTTACCTTGTGTAGGATGTCTATTGTGGTACTTGTGGTTCGCCGCGGGCATCCTCCATTGTATGCATTTTGCTGGGGATTGCCATTAGCAACGGGCCACAAGTGCAGGATTTGCTCCCCTATATATATGCACAACTGCATGTGGGTTTGAGCAGCTCCTGCTGATGCCAACCTGTCTTCTTAGTTTGTTACTGGCAGTTCCTCTGTTTGCGGGGTGGCAGGTGGCACTGTCACTCCAGAGGTGGATGAAGAGGCCGAGACTGCAGCAGAAGAGGAAGCAGGAGGAGCCAGAGACCTTTATTGGTTTTTGAGGTGTCTACTCCACTGCAGCTCGTGCTTTGCACTTAGATGCCTGGTCATCCAGGTTGTGCTCAAGTTGAGAATGGTTATGCCTCGCTTCAGGCTCTGATTGCACAGCGTGCAAACCACTCGTGTCTTGTCATCAGCACATTGTCTGAAGAAATGCCACGCCAGGGAACTCCTTGTACCTGGCTTTGGTGTGCTCGGTCCCTTGGTGTGGTGGGCAGTAGCAGACGTACTGTCTAGGGGACGGCCGCTCCGCCTTTGCACCCTACTCCCTCTTCTGCTATGCTTGTGGCTCTGTTCGACCACTGCCTCTTCCTCCGAACTACAGAGGTCACTCGCATGACCCTGATTCCATGTGGGGTCGAGGACCTCATTGTCTTCCACATCATCTTCCACCCAGCCTTTACGCCTGCCCTCCTTGTCGGTCTGCACACTTTCGAAAGCCACAGCAGTTGGCACCTGTGTTTCGTCATCATCCGAGATGTTCTGCAGTGGTCCTCCCATGTACTCATCTTGAAAAATAAGTGGTTGGGCATCGGTGCACTCAATCTCTTCCACTTCTGGGGCAGGGCTAGGTGGATGACCCTGGGAAACCCTGCTAGCAGAGTCATCAAAACGCAGAAGAGACTGCTGCATGACTTGGGGCTCAGACTGCTTGGCTGATTTGCAAGGGGGTGAGATGAAAGACTGATGGACATTGGCTGCAGGTGCCAACTCTGATCTTTCAGCAGGAGACTGGGTGGGAGACAATGTAAATGAACTGCAGGCACTGTCAGCAACCCAATCTACTATTGCCTGTACTTTTTCTGGCCTCACCATTCGTAGAGCCGCATTAGGCCCGACCAAATACCGCTGAAAGTTATGTTGCCTACTTGCACTTGAGGAAGGTGTTTCACTTGTGTGTGTAGCTGGCACAGATCAACCACGTCTTCTCCCTGCAACAGGAGCTCCACCAGCAGCACCACGATCGGGCCACGTCCGTTATTTGACGCTCTCCTAATGTTTCTCAAATTTAGGATCTTGCCCAAATTGGGTGTTTTTTTAATAACAGAATAATTAACCAGTATCTAACGCGTGTATCTCACACTGACAGATGCAACAAATGCTGCAAATTTAGTTTTTTGCACAAAATGGGTGTTTTTTTAATAACAGAATAGAACACCAGTATCTAATGCATGTATTTCACACTGACAGATGCAGCAAAGGCCGCAGATTAATTTTTTTGCCCAAAATGGGTGTTTTTTTAATAACATAATAGAACACCAGTATCTAGTGCGTGTATCTCACACTGACAGATGAAGCATAGGCCTCTGATGTAGGGTATTGCCAAAAATGGGTGTTTTATTAAACCCAGAATATTATTGCAGTATTTCAAGCTTTTATGTCACACTAACAAATGCAGCATAGGCTCCAGATGTAGGGGATTGCCAAAAATGGGTGGTTTTTTTAGACCCAGAATATTATTGCAGTATTTCAAGCTTGTATCTCACACTGACAGATGCAGCAAAGGCAGCAAGTTTTGTTTTTTGTCCAAAATTGGTGTTTTTTCAAACAGAAAATTATTGTATATAGTATTTCAAGCTTGTCTTTCACACTGACAAATGCTGCAAAGGCACCAGATGTAGGATATTGCCAAAAATGGGTGTTTTTTTAAACCCAGATTATTATTGCAGTATTTCAAGCTTGTATTTCACACAAAAAAAATGCAGCATAGGCCCCAGATCAAGGGTATTGCCAAAAATTGGTGTTTTTTAAACCCAGAAAATTATTGCAGTATTTCAAGATCGGATTTCACACTGACAAATGCTGCAAAAAATTGGTGATTTTTTAAACCCAGAAAATTATTGTATAAAGTATTGCAAGCTTCTATTTGACACTGACAAATGCTGCAAAGGCACCAGATGTAAGATATTGCCAAAAATGGGTGTTTTTTTAAACACAGATTATTATTGCAGTATTTCAAGCTTGGATTTGAATGTCACAAAAGCACATATGTTATGCTACTGCACTGAGCTTGCATAAAATGGCCGCCGCCCACCTAACTAACAGACGGATAAAAGTTATTTTTCTGTGTCACTGGGCTCAGGGCAGGGTAAAAAGATTGTGCACTGCACCCACAAAACTAAATCTAGGTAGATCGCTGAGTTAACAAGCACTTCTGATTAAAGATTATTTTCTATTTTCTCCCTCACAGCAGCAGCATCCTCTCCCTACACTAGTAACGGCAGAGTGACGTGCAGCGCTACATGACTCCAGCTTATATAGAGGCTGGGTCACATGCTGCACTGGCCAATCACAACCATGCCATTAGTAGGCATCAGGGGCGTAACTAGAAGTGACTGGGCCCCACAGCAAATATTTGTAAGGGCCCCTCCAGCGCGCTTCGCACCTCCCTCCTCCTGTGTAAACCCCACTCCTTTGGCACAGTGTAGAGGTATACTGTATATTGTGTGGCACAGTGGATGCTATATGCTATATAACCCTTGGGGATCTCGGACACCACTTCAACACTTGGCTGGGGGGCTCGGCGGAGCTGATGTTGTGCTTTATCCTAATGAGAAAGATTGCATAATAAGGATTTGGAGAAGGGGCAGAGGGATAGCAGAGCAGGGAGAGGCTGGTGCTGCTACTAGGGGGTCATACCATGGGGGAGTAATAAAGCCCACTATAATGCCCCCCCCCAGTAGTAATAATTCTCCTTATAATGTGACAGTGCAAAAATACCCCCTTGTAATGCCCCCAGTTGAGCTAATGTCCCCATAGTGCCCCCATAATGTCCCAGTATCAAATAACCCTATATAGTGCCCCCAGTAAATTCCCCCATAGTGCTCCTCTCCCCCCTTCCTGCTAGTGCCCCCCATAATGTACCAGTATAAAATGCCCCATATATAGTGCCCCAGTAGATGCCCCTCAGTGTCCGGCCTCTGATAGGCTGCCGGCCTAGTGTCCCCCATAATGCCCCCCAATAATGTGCCAGTAAGTGTCCCCATATATGCCCCCCCATCATGTGCCAGTATCAAGTGCCTCTCTCCTCCCCCCCACATGTCCCAGTATCATAGTGCCATCTCCCCCCCCAATGTGCCAGTATCAAGTGCCTCTCTCCTTCCCACCCCCCATGTGCCAGTATCATAGTGCCAAACCCCCCCATGTGCCAGTATCAAGTGCCTCTCTCTTCCCCCCCATGTCCCAGTATCATAGTGCCATCTCCCCCCCAAAAAAGTGGCATTATCAAGTGCCTTTCCCCCATGTGCCAGTATCATAGTGCCAAACCCACCCATGTGCCAGTATCAAGTGCCAAACCTCCCCCCCCACATGCCAGTATCAAGTGCCTCTCTCCTCCCCCCCCATGTCCCAGTATCATAGTGCCATCTCCCCCCCAATGTGCCAGTATCAAGTGCCTCTCTCCTTCTCACCCCCCATGTGCCAGTATCATAGTGCCAAACCCCCCCATGTGCCAGTATCAAGTGCCTCTCTCTTCCCCCCATGTCCCAGTATCATAGTGCCATCTCCCCCCCAAAAAAAGTTCCAGTATCAAGTGCCTCTCCCCCCCCCATGTGCCAGTATCATAGTGCCAAACCCACCCATGTGCCAGTATCAAGTGCCAACCCCCCCCCCACATGTCAGTATCAAGTGCCTCTCTCCTCCCCCCCCCCATGTCCCAGTATCATAGTGCCATCTCCTCCCCCCCACAAAAAAAGTGCCAGTATCAAGTGCCTCTCTCCCTCCCCCCCCCATGGGCCAGTATCAGGTGCCAACCCCTCTCCCCCCCCCCCTCATGTGCCAGTATCAGGTGCCTCCCCCCCATGTGCCAGTATCAGGTGCCAACCCCCCTCCCCCCCAGGTGCCAGTATCAGGTGCCTCTCCCCCCC
This sequence comes from Bufo bufo, assembly GCF_905171765.1. Classification (NCBI taxonomy): domain Eukaryota; kingdom Metazoa; phylum Chordata; class Amphibia; order Anura; family Bufonidae; genus Bufo; species Bufo bufo. Next base: position 462,297,156 of record NC_053390.1, read on the forward strand.
CATGTGCCAGTATCAGGTGCCAACCCCCCCCTCCCCCCCAGGTGTCAGTATCAAGTGCCTCTCTCCTCCCCCCCATGTCCCAGTATCATAGTGCCATCTCCCCCCCCCCCCCCACAAAAAAAAGTGCCAGTATCAAGTGCCTCTCTCCCTCCCCCCCATGTGCCAGTATCAGGTGCCTCTCTCCCCCCCATGTGCCAGTATCAGGTGCCAACCCCCCCCTCCAGGTGCCAGTATCAGGTGCCAACCCCTCTCCCCCACCCCATGTGCCAGTATCAGGTGCCTCTCTCCCCCCCCCATGTGCCAGTATCAGGTGCCAACCCCCCTCCCCCTGGTGCCAGTATCAGGTGCCAACCCCCCTCCCCCCATGTGCCAGTATCAAATGCCTCCCGCTCCCCCCATGGCAGTAACAGTCGGGTATTAAAAAATAAAATAAACACTTCTACTTACCTCCATGTCAGCGATGCGATGCAGCCTCTTCCTGTGTCCCGCCCTGTATGTCCATATATGGAGTCAGTGCTTGTATTTCAGAAAAGTTTCTGCTGAGATTCGAACCCATGACCTTCTGTATCAGAGGCAAAGCACTTAACCACAAGACCATAAGAGCTGTCTTGCTGCTGCTGACTGAAAAAATATGAGACGTCTACTGTTATAGCTGGCTAAGTGTACATCTATACACATGACAGCTGCTCATATATAGAGATATAGCAGAGCTGAGTGTGCTGGGACAGCAGTCATATAGAGATATAGTAGTGCTGGGTGTGTTGGGGCAGCTGTCATGTGTATAGATGTACACTTAGCCAGCTATAACAGTAGAAGTCTCATATTTTTTCAATCAGTTCCAAGCTAAACTCATTATCAGCGACCCACTTAAAAGGAGATCTGAACTTCAGGGCGGACTATCTCAGCAGACATCTGATCCGTCAAGGAGAGTGGCAGTTAAATCCAGAAGTGTTCCGGAAGATCTCGGCCTTATGGGGCAGGCCTCAAGTTGATCTTTTCGTAACAAGGAGAAACAGACAGGTCAGCAATTTCTACTCCTTATTGCCAGCAGACAGGCCTCTAGCAGTGGACGTTCTATCTCAAAGTTGGGATTGGGTAAATGCTTTGCCTCTGATACACTGATACATTGGAGGTTGTGGGTTCGAATCCCAGACACATCAGGAGACTTTAGGAGACAGTAAGATTAGATCACATTAGCGAGGGCTGCTGCTGCTGTGAAGGGGCCCTGAACATTAAGACAAGAATCGATATTTAACTAACTTGAAAATAATCTGTCACACACGCTGCCGGGGCGCCGAGCCCCGAGGCAGCTGCTTCCCCGGTAGTTACGCCACTGGTAGGCATGGCTGTGATGGCTTCTAAGGGCACAGAGTTAAACGCTTGATGATTGGCTGCTCTGCAGCCTTTCAAAAAGCACCATAAAATAGCCGAATACCGAACCCGAACTTTTACTGAAAACTTTACAGTTCGGTATCGCTCAACCCTAGTAGAGATAACAGCATCAGACAACCCTTTAGCCCTCAAAGTCAACCTCTCAAAAGCCAAGCAGTCAAATGGAGATTTCGTACCTCTGGATGACATATTGGGCCCTGCATGAGTAGATTGGGAAGCTCCGGAAGGACCCAGGGATCCCCCAGAGACATGACCCTCAGACAGGAGAACCAAGCCTCCCGCGGCCAGAAGGGAGCCACCAGGATGACTCTTGCTCTCTCTTCCTTTATCTTCTTGATTACCCTGGGAATAAGTGCCAGCAGGGGAAGAAGGCGTACGCTAGGTCCCAATCCCAACTTTGAGATAGAGCGTCCACTGCTAGAGGCCTGTCTGCTGGCGATAAGGAGTAGAAATTGCTGACCTGTCTGTTTCTCCTTGTTACGAAAAGATCCACTTAAGGCCTGCCCCATAAGGCCGAGATCTTCCGGAACACTTCTGGATTTAACTGCCACTCTCCTTGACGGATCAGATGTCTGCTGAGATAGTCCGCCCTGAAGTTCAGATCTCCTTTTAAGTGGGTCGCTGATAATGAGTTTAGCTGGGATTCTGCCGGAAAGAAAAACTGAAAAGACAACAACATTAGACTTGGACACCTGGTAGTTCCTTGTCTGTTGATCAGGGATACTGTAGTGGTATTATCGGACAAAATCCTTACATCTTTTCCCTGGATAGAAGAGGCTAAGGACTGAAGGGCCCATAAACTGCAAGGGTTTCTTTGTAATTTGAGGATCTAGCTCGAACCTCTGGTTCCCAGGACCCCTGGCAATCTAAACTGCCCATGTGCGCCCCCCAACCATAGGGGATAGCATCTGTGGTTATTGCCACTGAACACTGGGGGCTCCAATCAAGACCCCTGGATACATTATCTTCCTGTAACCACCAATCTAAGGACGAGATTACATCATTAGACAACCTACTGTAATTTCCCTATCCAGGTCTAGCTGAGTACCAACCCAGGTATTTAACAATTCTAATTGCAATCTCCTAGAATGCAGCTGACCCCATGGAACTGCAGGGAAAGCGGCGGTAAAAAGACCCAACAGAGACATCCCTTTCCTAATAGTAATAAACTGGGCAGAGGAAACTTACTGAATTAAAGTAAAAATCTTTTAAATTTTCTGCCTGGGAAGGAAGGACTTCTAAGCCGCAGAATCTAATAAGATTCCCCAAAAAAACGTTTGTTTTGTAGGGAGAAGAGAAGATTTTTCCCAGTTGATTACCCAACTCAGCTTTTCTACAATTCCCTGGGCATGAACTAGGAAATTTTGTACTTTTTCCTTGGATTCTGCCACCAGCAAAAAATCGTACAAGTACGGGATAAAGATGCCATCTCCTTCCCTGATGTGAGCCGCCATCTCGGCTATGATCATTGTGAAGACTCTTGGAGCGACAGCAATCCCAAATGGCAGGGCACAATATTGTAGGTGCATCAGACGGGAATTTATATGAACTGCTAACCTCAGGAACTTTTGGAAGTCTTTGTGGATGGGTAGATGGAAATAAGCGTTTCAAGTCTAGAGACGCCATATAACAGTTCTTTGTCAATAGATTTATTGCTGACCTTAGGGACTCCATTTTGAACCTATGGTAAACAAGAAACTGATTCAAAGGTTTCAGGTTTATAATGACTCTGAACGTTCCATTTGTTTTTTTTTTACAAGCAAAAGAGTGGAATAAAACCCTTGACCTATTTCCTCTACTGGAACCGGAAACAGAACCGCCTTTTTTATCAGGGACAAAACCTCCGACTCCAGAGAAGACTGACCTGAGGGGCCCGAAGAGCATTTTGTGACTATGTAACGGGTAGGTGGCAGACTGATGAATTTGAGACAGAGACCCTCTTTTATGGTCTCTAGAACCCACGAACTTCCTGCTATCAACTGCCACTCTGCAAAGAAGTTTTTCAGTCTGCCACCCACCCGCAAGGCCCCGTCATTGGGAACTGGGTTTCTTGAAGGCCCCTGCTTGGCCTTTGTCTCTAGCCTGACCCCCCCCCCCCCCCCCTTCCCTTAGCACGAAAGGGCCGATACTGTCTAGAGGACTGCGGGACAGGGAATCCTTTATTTTTATCTCCTGCTTTCTCCAATAAATCAGTGAGTACGAACCAAAAAGGAACTCGCCCTCACATGGGATAGAGCATAATTTATTCTTGGAGCTGAGATCCCCTGACCAGCTCTTCACCCAGAGAGCTCGCCTAGCAGAGTTCGTTAAGGCCACAGCCCTAGCTGACAGTCTCAAGGTATCAGATGAGGCATTTGCCATAAAAGCGGCTGCCTTCATAATTGCAGGGAGGGAGGCCAACAGCTGATCCCCAGGCACATTATTTCGGATATCTGTTGAGAGCTGATCAATCCATAACATCATGGACCTAACCACTGAGGTACCTGCTATGCTTGGTTTAAGAGCTGCCCCAGCGGTCTCCTAAGCTCTCTTAAGGAACCCTTCCACCTTCTTATCCAAGGGCTCTTTAAGAGTCCCCAAGTCTTCAAAAGGCAAGGAACCCTTTCTAGAAATTTTGGCTATTGCCACATCAATTTTAGGCGGATGATCCCAAGTTTTGGTCTCCATTTCATCAAAGGGATATTTCCTTTTGATGGCCCTGGGGATAAACAACTTCCTGTCTGGGTTCTCCCATTCTGATTTAATAAGCTGGGACACAGTCCGGTAAATAGGAAAAACTTTCCTTTTCTTTATCTCGAGTCCTTCAAACATGATGTCCTGGATAGACCTCTGTTCCCTAGCTTCTTCTAGCCCCATAGCTGATCTTACTGCCTTGACCAACTGATCCGTATCTTCCTACTGAAATAACGGTCTTCCTGATAAATCATCCTCGGACCCATCAGACCCCTCTTCTGAATCTGAATGAACCATAATTAAACTGTCTTCTTCAACGTCAGATTGTACTGCGACAGAGGGAGCAACCACCGGCTGAGGTGTATATGTTACAGTCGCTGACCGTAAACCTCTTAAGGAGGCCTCCACCAGATTTTTGACCATCTCCTGCAGCACCAGTGAAGGAGTTTCTTGTGCCATAACCTTATTAGTACAACTGATACAATTAGGCTTGCTATAGTCAGCAGCAAGACTGACTCCGCACATGGCGCACTCCTTACTTCTAGACCTTTTAGATTTTCTGGAAACCTCATCTGTAGATGGGACCTTGGAAGAATATTCAGAGCGAACCTTCTTGGAGCTTGTATCCTCACTGGAAGCACGATCTGGCCGCGGCGGTGGAAAGGAGCAGCCGGAGGGGGCAGGAGGCAGGCGGCAAGTACTAGGACCTGCTGGGGTTGAAGGAACCGACTCCTCACCGGGAGCCATACAGGGGACCCAGCCACCCTGAACCACAGGGATTTCCTGCCTCCCAGGTCCCCCAGCCATATACTAAACACAGTCACCAGGACAGGAAACCACTGATGTATAGGAGTAAAAAGAGAAAAAGGTCCAGCTCGGTCAAAATGTTACCTTTATTTTCAGTGCAGATAAAAGCCAATTACAGTCCAGTCTACATGTTTCGGATCAGAGACAATAGCGATCCTTGCTGATGACATACACATACTGAGGAGGGGGTTAGATATATAGCGCCTCCACTTGAAAGCAGGTGGACACACTAACTACAAGCCCCTCCTTCAAATGAAATTGACAACATGTGCTAAAAAGCATGGTTAATTAAAACAAAAGAACACACACAAGTCATGGATCAAAAATTCAATAATGTAATATCAGGTCATGTTTCCGATTTAGTCCACTTGGTGTAGTGGACCCCATTTTAAAGATCCAAAAGGACTCACGATTCAAAAGCTTCTTCTTGTAATTACCACCCCTAGGTGGCAGAGTAACCCTTTCCAGGCCTTGCACTGTTAAACCCTCTGTGTTGCCACCATGCACCACTGAAAAATGCAGGCTAACTGCAGACACATTTCTGGCATGTGAATGAGGAATGTCAGAGATGTGCCTGCACAGTCTAACCTTAAGGCCATTGGTGGTGCAACCAATATGCTGGAGGGAACAAAGAGTACATGAAATACAATACACCACATGAGTGGTGTTACAGTTGATGTATTGTTTGATGGAAAAACTTTCATTCATGGCATAGGAAAAAACTTCCTTGCCAGGTCGCATATAAGAGCAACACATACAAATTTTATGCCCACATTTGTAGCTTCCGAGAAACCGCAACCACACTGGAGAGGCTCGTGCCCCCTCAGAATACAAAGAGGGGCAGAGTCTGTTGCCACCCTTCAAGACACTGCGCCATTGGTCATATGTTGAAAGTACAGGTAAGTGTTTTCTTACCATATTACAGATCTGCGAGTATTGTGCACTATAAGTAGTGACAAAAACAGGCAGGCGGGAATGCCGTGACTGATCTAAGTTCTCAGAGCGACGTGTGCGGTTGTGGTGGGTAAATAATACATCACCCGACCATATGAACAGCAGGTTGTCGATGTAACGACCATACCACTCCAGTGAGGATAGAGTTAAGTAGTGGCGGAACTGCTGTAAAGGGTAGCCTAAAGGGGCGAAAAATACAAGACACGGTAGTAAAGAAAACAACGAACTGTATTACAAACACATTATGACAGCAAATTCTGAAAAGCCAAAGACATCTCTCATTTAGGGTTGGGTATGTAACGAGCATAACACATGGATTTCCAACGACCCAGTTTCTTTATGATGTGAACCGGTACGTTGTTCTTTGAGGCGGCTGAGGCGGCTCCTATTCTGAATGAATGGCCAGTTATGCTTAATGGATCGACATCTAGTTTAGGCAGTAAGACACGTATGTACTTTAAGAATGTTTGAATGCTTAGTGGGCCGGAGTTGTATGCTAAAAGAGGGGAGTCGGGTGGAGAGCATTTGATCAACACCGACCATTGGTTGAAGACTGCCACTGGACACCACTCATTACCCGTAGGGAAATATTTTACCTTTGTAGTCTCACCTGATCTTGTGGTCTTAGTATGATCAAGTGTAAGGACATAGCGGGAGCCTTGGCATTTTAGTTGTTGTTTCTGCACGAAGCCACTGCTAGTGATAGGGCACGTAAATTCCCCAGGTTGTAGGAACCCGCAAAAACATAAATACAGGGCTGTTTTGATCAAAGCGCTAGTCTTCAAACCGAAGGGGTTTGCACTTAACAGCTTCGAAATGGATTTAAACATTTCGCCTGAGAATGGTTTCCTGGAAATCTTACTAACAGCTGATGTATTATGTATTCCTTTCAGAATCGCTTTAATAGGGTGCGCTAAGAATAAAGATGACCTGTCTGGATAGGAAATATGCCAATAGTGTTGTATACTGGCTAAATATAACTTGATCGTCCCGTGGGAAATTTTTAAATTGAGTGGCAAAATGCTATGAACGCTAGTAGGTATGTGATGTGATCCAAACCCTGTTGCGGACAAGACTGCTGAAACCTAGTGAAATGGGACCAAGCCGTCTAGTAACTACTTGCCGTGTTCTTGGATAATGACTTCTGAATAAGAACCCTGGCTGTATCCAGGTGCACCCTCAATCCATGACTAACAGGTTGTGCGATGGTGTTGGAGTTGGTGTTGGGTCCGCTTCTGGTGAAATCTGAAAGAAAAACTGAAACTTAGTGCGTCTGCTGCTAAATTTACCTTCCCGGGAATGTGTACACATTCAAAATGGAATTGGTGTTCCAAAGCCAACCAGATGAATCGCCTCATGAAGGACGTGATCTCTCTGGACGCTGATCTACCCTTATTTAGCAGGGTGGCCAGACCTGCATTATCAGTTAAGATTAATACTGTGTGCTTGCTCCAGTAAGCTCCCCATGCCTGTGCTGCAGCGACAATAGGGTAGATTTTGAATAATGAGGAAGATCGGGAAAACCCAGGAATGGTCGTGACCTCGGACGGCCAAGAGCTGCCTGTGCACATGAATCGAAGGTAGCTGACAGGGGGGAGGGCGCAGCGGTGCTTTAAATAGGACGTGCGGGAGCCTCCCCTCCCACAAATACGGCAACTGCGTTGCCTACACTAACCATGCTTTTTAGCACATGTTGTCAATTTCATGAAGGAGGGGCTTGTAGTTAGTGTGTTCACCTGCTTTCAAGTGGAGGCGCTATATATCTAACCCCCTCCTCAGGATGTGTATGTCATGAGGAAGGATCGCTATTGTCTCTGATCCGAAACATGTAGACTGGACTGTAACTGGCTTTTATCTGCACTGAAAAATAAAGGTAACATTTTAACCGAGCTGGACCTTTTTCTCTTTTTACTTAAGCAACGCGTGGTCCGTGCTTGATGTGACAGGGTTTGAGCACGCCTATACTCTCTCTTTGCCTACTGATGTATAGGAGGGAAGTATTTTCCTTTGTACTCTAGGTTTCCTGTCCCTAGGGGAGGAGTCCATCTCTCTGGTGGTGCTGTCATGACATGGGGGAAAACAATTTTTCTCCCATAATCTGTCCACATTTTTTATGTCAATGGTGTAATCCGTGAATTGCGTGATCTGTGCTTCTACACCTTGTGTGGTTGTCAGGCCCAGATATAGTGAAAAATATAAATATAAACGACATCAGAAAACAGTGTCTGTACTGCAGACTCCAATAATCTGGGCCTAAAATAGTGTCCATATTATGTGGTGTTCTGTGACATATACTGTCCTGCATCCGAAAACGGTGTCTTTAGCGTACAGTAAACAAATCTGCGCCACATCTAGTGACAAAACCATTAATATGAAGAAGGCAAGCATTAAGGGATAGGGAATTGGGCGTGATGCTGATGGTGCGCACAGAGCCCGTGGCCCTGGGGGCAATGAAACTGTGCCTGCTGCCAGTGCACCAGAAAAAATAATAATAATTCACCGTACCCTGCTTCATGTCCAACTTAGTTGGGCGGCACAGGACAACACTGTCCAAGTGGAACCAGTGCGAACAGTTGGTCGGTTGGATTGCTGAAGATAATGCTTCCAGTGCGTTAAGCACCACTCTCTCTTCCACCAAGTCCAGTCTCTGTAGCCAAGAGTCTGGTCAACCGAATCCTCACTCTGATCATCCTTCCTCCCACCATGGAGAGGCTTGCCAAACGAGTGATCCCACACTCGGATATTCTGAGGAGCTCTTTCCAGCGCCACTATTACATTTGGCCCTCGCGACCAGCACGCTTGAAGAGGAACCTGAGATATTGTGCCCCGATTCCCAACCTCTTGAGCCTTCACAGTCTCAAGAAGATGACGGTGGTGAACGGCAATCATTCGTTCACGAGGTGGATGATGATGAGACACAGTTGTCAATCACTGAGGTTGTGGTTAGGTCAAGTCAGAAGGATGAGCAGAGTGAGGAAGTGAAAGAGGAGGTGGTTGATGATGAGGTCACTGACCCAACATGGGAAGGTGAAAAGCCAAGCGAGGACAGCAGTACAGAGGGGGAGGGATCCGCAGCACCGCAACAGGCTGAAAGAGGCAGTGGGGTTGCAAAAGGGAGAAGTCGGCCAACACCAAACAGGCCCGCAACTTTTACACCGAGCACCCCTATGCGTAAATCTACCTTGCCAAGGAGTAGGTGTTCCGCAGTATGGCGCTTTTTTGATGAAAAAAGAGTGGTAGTTTGCAACCTGTGCCGTACCAAAATAGGCCGGGGCGTGAACACTAGCAACCTCATAACCACTAACATGATCCACCACATGGCATCCAAGCACCCTAAGAAGTGGGCCGAACACCTGGGTCCACAATCTGGGTCTGTGGGTCACACCACTGCCTCCTCTTCCCCTGTGTTACGCACTGCTGGCCAATCCCCTGTCAAAGGTGCAGGCCTGGATTCCCCTCGCCCTGCACCTGGACCTTCGCATGAACCATCAGCAACAACATCCACTTCCCTGTCCCAGAGCAGCATCCAAATGTCCATAACACAGTCATTTAAACGTAAGCGCAAATACCCACCCACCCACAGGCCATAGCACTAAATGTGCAACTTGAAATGTTGCCATTTAGGCTTGTGGACACTGAGGCCTTCCGCAGCCTGATGTCGGCGGCCGTCCCTCGGTACGCAGTCCCCAGCCGCCACTATTTTTCACTGTGTGCCGTGCCCGCCATACACCAGCATGTTTCCCAGAACATCACCCATGCCCTAACCAGCGCAGTTACTGGGAAGGTCCACTTAACCACGGACACATGGACAAGTTCTGGTGGCCAGGGACGCTACATTTCCCTGACCGCACACTAGGTGAATGTTGGAGGCCAGGAGTGAGTCGTACCCTGGGATGGCACAGTTGCTAGCCACGCCCAGCTATGTTACTGGCTCCGACCCCCATTTCTCCTCCTCCGCCGCCTCCTCCTCCACTTCCACCTCCAGCAGCAGTCAGTCATCAGTCGCTAGCTGAAAGCAGTGTAGCACTGCTGTGAGTAAGCGTCAACAGGCCGTGCTGAAGCTGATCTGCTTAGGGGACAAACAGCACACCAAGGCAGAGCTGTGGCAGGGTATAAGGGACCAGACCGAGCTGTGGCTCTAGCCACTCAACCAACAACCAGGCATGGTTGTGTCTGACAATGGCCGTAACTTGGTGGCAGCTTTGGAGCTCGGCAACCTTACACACATCCCATGCCTAGCCCACGTCTTAAACTTAGTGGTTCAGTGGTTAATCAAAACCTACCCCAATTTGCTAGAGCTACTAGTGAAGGCGCGCTGCGTGTGTGCCCATTTCCGCAAGTCGTCCACAGCTTCAGCCGGTCTGTCAATGCTGCAGCAGTGCTTGCGGCTTTCAGCTCACCGACTGTTGTGCGACGTGATCACGCACTGGAACTCTACGTTCCACATGTTGGCCAGGCTTTGTGAGCAGCAGAGGGCAGTTGTGGAATACCAGCTGCAACATGGTCGTCGCCTTTCGAGTCAACTGCCACTATTCACAAGCGAGGAGTGTGCATTGATGTCAGACCTCTGTGAGGTTTTAAAAAACTTTGAATCAACACAGATGGTTAGTGGCGATAACGCTATTATCAGCGTAACCATCCCACTGATGTGTCTACTCAAACGATCGCTGCTCACAATTAAGGACGACGCTCTGAATGTGGCAGATGAGGAAATGAGGGAGGACACTACACAGGGTGATAGCCAGCACACCCTCAGTTAGTCTTCTCAGCGTGAATTGGACCATGAAGAGGAGGAGGAGGAGGAGCTGGAGACAGTTGCCTCTGCTACAAAGGGTAATACCCATGGAACTTTAATTCCATCTGTTCAGCGTGGATGGGCAGAAGAGGAGGAGGAGGAGGAGGAGGAGGAGATGGAGAGTCATCCTGATGTCAACATTGACATCTTGCCTGTTGGTACTCTGGCACACATGGCTGACTTCATGTTAGGCTGCCTTTCCAGCGACACTTGCGTTATACGCATTTTAGATAACACGGATTACTGGGTGTTCACCCTTCTCGACCCCCGCTACAAAGAGAACTTCTCATGTCTCATTCCTCTAGTGGAGAGGATGAGCAAAATGGTGCATTACCAGAAGATCCTTGTTGGAAAATTGATCCAAAATTTTCCATCTGACAACTCTGGCGGCAGAGTCCGTACTTCCTTGGCCAACCGAGGAGACAAGGGGAACACACAGCAGTTCCAATAGAGGCAGGGCAACACTCTACAAAGCCTGGGACAGTTTCATGACACCCTGCCAGCACCAGATGTGCGGCCTACTGCCACAAGGAGAGAAAATTTTTGGAAGATGGTGAAGCAGTACATGGCAGACCGTGTCAGCGTCCTCAATAATCCCTCAGTGCCTTACAATTACTGGGTGTCCAAGCTGGACACGTGGCACGAACTTGCGATCTATGCTTTGGAGGTGCTGGCCTGCCCTGCCGTCAGCGTTTTGTCTGAGTGTGTTTTTAGTGCTGCTAGTGGCATTATAACATAAGCGTATCCGCCTGTCAACTGAAAATGCTGACAGGTTGACTCATAAAAATGAACAAGGCTTGGATTGACCATGACTTCTCGACTCCACCAGAGGAATTTTGATAAACATAAAGGCACTTTACATGTGTTGTTTTTAATGTAGTTAATAGACTGTATTCCCATGCACCCATTCCACCACAAACAAGGGTATATGGTTGAATCTTCCTTTTCTCATCCTCATCCATCATATCAACATGCATTGCTTATTCGTCACATATAATGCCCTCGCATATATGGCCTTCAAATATAATTTTTTAGAGGGTCAGCTCACCAGCAGGCCCGCAACTCAATGTGAATAAGGCCCTCCTTTATGTGGTATACAGGTTGTATCGGAGTGCCTCTTCCTTGTAATTTTTGGCAGCACTTGCACTTTAAATACAAGTAAATATACAGGAAAGAATGTTTTCAATCAATTTTTCCTATAAAATCCATTTTTTGCTTTGGTTTTGTGCATAAAACCTTAATTAGATTGTGGGCCTGGTGATCATTTTAAGCCCTTTTAAGCTGCATCAGCAGCAGCATGGTAATAAAAATGAGTGGCAAGGTGACATGGGGTGGAGATGGCAGCATGAGGAGGCCACATAGTGGCACAATGACTGAGTCTGGATAAAAGACTAAGGCCACAGATTGTTGAGAAAGATGCAGATGGAAAGAAATCTGTGGAGCTGTATGATGGTCATCTGCAGATTAATGCAGGGGAAGCTGCAGCTTTGGGGCCCTGACCCAGAAGGGACCTATCCAGGAGGAGGAGGACTAAAGGATTTGGTCAGGGGCCCCTCAACAGTATTACACAATGAAAATATATACAGTGACAGTATAGACAGTGTATAAAATGGATGGAACAGCTGTCGGCCCTGGTCTGAGAGAGCAATCTTTACTAGCCACAGAAATGGGGGCGGCATGAAAGGAAGGGGGCACTAAAAAAATTTCTGTGGGATGGTGCCCCATTCAAAAATTTGCTGTAGGGCCCAGTCATTTCTAGCTACGCCGCTGATGCAGCCCACAAAAGCAAGTTGGGTTTATCGATTACAAAACCATATTTAGCTTGTGGGCCTGGTGATCACTTTAAGCCCTTTTAAGCTGCATCAGCAGCAGCATGGTGATAAAAATGAGTGGCAAGGTGACATGGTGTGGAGTTTGCAGCATGAGGAGGCCACATAGTGGCACAATGACTGAGTCTGGATAAAACACTAAGGCCACAGATTGTTGAGAAAGATGCAGATGGAAACAAATCTGTAGAGCTGTATGACGGTCACCTGCAAATTAATCCAGCCATCAAAATCAAGTTGGGTTTGTCGGTTCCACCTCAGCTCACCAGCAGCCCCGCAACTCAAATATTTTACTGGGTCACATGCAGGCCCTCGTATACAATCTTTTACAGGGTCAGCTCACCCGCAGGCACTAGCATATAATATTTTACAGGGTCAGCTCACCAGCAGGCCCGAACCTAAAATCTTTTACAGGGTCAGCTCACTTGCAGGCCCGCAACTCAAATCTTTCACATGGTCAGCTCACTTGCAGGCCCACAACTCATGCTGCCTTGCTTTGAAGTAGTAGCTGTAGCCATTTATAAGGCTCCCTCTCCGAAATCGAACAATGATTCCCCGTTACCGGTGGTCACCATGTTAGGCGCATAAAAGAACATCGAACGTTGATAGGGAAGATATCCAAATGGATCGTGGACGTCACGGGAACGTGCTATCAGGCAGAAGTTATCTAGAGTCAACAAAGCGGCAGCAGAGCCTGTAATAGTGACATTCCCTGTAATATTTTAGCACTCATTCCAATAACAGGGCATCTTAAGAGTCCTGTATTGTTATTTATCGTCACTACCTCCACAAGTCGGGAGTGTGTGACTTGAGCGACACCCGCTTACCCTCCTTGGATTAACCGAAATAGATACCTCAACCGTTAATTGAATCCACATTTAAGTAATGCCCTAGCCTATGGCAATAAATACATATAAATAACCTACATAGAAAATGCCAGACCGCTGGTACTAAATAGTTCTTTATTACAAAATCACATTAAACACATACATGATTAAAAGAATCAGTGCAGGAGATAAAAAGCAACATCACTGGAGGAGACATACAATGAACGGGGTCCCTATCCTTCAACAAGTTAGTTCAGAGAAATGGTTATGCATACATGAAATCATACAAAGTGGGGGAAAAAGGGACATTTACCCATACAGAGTCTCCTCCAGGTTGCGGCAGCCGGCAGGGGAGGGAGAGGTGTGTCCCCTCCCTGTTCCTCTGATTGGCTGCCAGCACTAGGCCGGCAGCCTATCAGAGGCCGGTGCAGGCGGCGCGATAACGTCATCGTGCAGTCTGAGCCAGCGAGGGACACAGGCCGGAAGAGGCCTGCATCGCATCCTGGAGGAGGTAAGTATAATTATTTTTATTATATATATATATATATATATATATATATATATATATATGTACAAATTACAATACTGGCACATAAGGGGGGCTGCTGGCACATAAGGGGGGCTACTGGCACATAAGGGGGGCTACTGGCACATGATAGGAGGCTACTGGCATATAAGGGGGGCTACTGGCACTTGATAGGGGGGCTGCTGGCACATGATAGGGGGGTGACTGGCACATAAGGGGGGGCTACTGGCACATAAGGGGGGCTACTGGCACTTGATAGGGGGGGGCGACTGGCACATAAGGGGGCTACTGGCACATGATAGGGGGGCACTCTGACTACTGGCACAGGATGGTGGGGGGGCTCTTATTACTGGCACATGATTGGGGGGCATCTATGGGGGCTCTTATTACTGGCACATGATTGGGGGCATCTATGGGAGCACATCTTACTGGCACATGATTAGGGGGCATCTATGGGGGCACATCTTACTGGCACATTATTGGGTGGCACTATAGGGGCATCTACTGAGGCTAAAAAGAAGGGGTATTTTATATGGGGGGCTCTGTATAGGGGCATTTTATACTGGGACACATTATAGTGGGTACTATGGGGAAGGGGGGAGAGGAGCACTATGGGGTCATCTACGGGGGCACTAAGAAGGGGTATTTTATATTGGCACATTATGGGAACATTAGCTCAACTATGGGCATTACAAGGGGGTATGTTTTGCACATTATAAGGAGAATTATTTCTACTGGGGGGGGCATTATGGTGGGCTTTATTACTCCCCCATGGTATGACCCTCTAGTAGCAGCACCAGCCTCTCCCTGCTCTGCTATCCCTCTGCCCATTCTCCAAATCCTTATTATGAAATCTTTCTCATTAGGATAAAACACAACATCAGCTCCGCCGAGCCCTCGGCCAAAGTGTTGAAGTGGTGTCCGAGATCCCCAAGGGCCAAGCCAAGTAACTGTAAGTTTTCATGTAAAATATGTTTATGTTATACACATATAGCCTATACTGTGCCCCACAATATACAGTATACGTCTACACTGTGCCACACAATGTACAGTATACCGCTATGCTGTGCCACACAATGCACAGTATACCTCTACACTGTGCCCCACAATATACAGTATACCTCTACACTGTGCTACACAATATACAGTATACCTCTACACTGTGCCACACAATATACAGTATACCTCTACACTGTGTAGGGGTTATACTGTTTATTGTACAGCATGGCACAGAGGTTATATTGTCCGGCATGGTGTAACCTCCATACATTTTATGTACAGTATACAGTAATCCGCCTTGCCATCTATGCTTTGAATCTGGTTTTATATGTTACTTGGTTTTTGTACATTTACTTGCGTGTGCTAGTTGAGACGTGCTGTGATTGGGTTTTAGTTAGTTATTAAATGCTAACATGACAGTTTTTTGGTTTTGCACATTATTGATGATTGTATTTCATGACTACTCTTCTAAGGGTATTGCTTTCCTTTATACTGCAGTTCTCCTGTACCACTCTGCCTGAGACTTTTAGCAGTTTAACCGCCTCCGGACCGCCTAAGGTGGAGGTGGCAGCTGGAGGCACAGTCACGCATATATGCGTCATCTCGCGAGACGCGAGATTTCCTGTGAACGCGCGCACACAGGCGCTCGCGTTCACAGGATCGGAAGGTAAGCAAGTGGATCTCCAGCCTGCCAGCGGCGATCGTTCGCTGGCAGGCTGGAGATGCAATTTTTTTAACCCCTAACAGGTATATTAGACGCTGTTTTGATAACAGCCTCTAATATACCTGCTACCTGGTCCTCTGGTGGTCCCTTTTGCTTGGATCGAGCACCAGAGGACACAGGTAGCTCAGTAAACACCACTACAGTAATAAGTAGCACCAAACACCACTACACTACACCACTACCCCTTATTAACCCCTGATCACCCCTGATCACCCCATATAGACTCCCTGATCACCCAACTGTCATTGATCACCCCCTTGTAAGGCTCCATTCAGAGGTCCGTATGTTTTTTACGGATCACGGATACATGGATCGGATCCGCAAAACACATACGGACGTCTGAATGGAGCCTTACAGGGGGGTGATCAATGACAGGGGGGTGATCACCCCATATAGACTCCCTGATCACCCCCTGTCATTGATCACCCCCCTGTCATTGATCACCCCCCTGTAAGGCTCCATTCAGACGTCCGTATGTGTTTTGCGGATCCGTGGATCCGCAAAATATGGACACAGCGGATCCGCAAAACACATACGGACATCTGAATGGAGCCTTACAGGGGGGTGATCAATGAGAGGGGGGTGATAACCCCATATACACTCCCTGATCACCCCCCTGTCATTGATCACCCCCCTGTAAGGCTCCATTCAGACTTTTTTTGGGCCCAAGTTAGCAGAAATTATTTTTATTTTTTTCTTATATAGTCTCATATTCCACTAACTTGAGACAAAAAATTAAATCTCACATGAACTCACCCTACCCCTCACGGAATCCAAATGCGTAAAATTTTTTAGACATTTATATTCCAGACTTCTTCTCACGCTTTAGGGCCGCTAAAATGCCAGGGCAGTATAAATACCCCACATGTGACCCCATTTCGGAAAGAAGACACCCCAAGGTATTCCGTGAGGGGCATATTGAGTCCATGAAAGATTGAAATTTTTGTCCCAAGTTAGCGGAAAGGGAGACTTTGTGAGAAAAAATAAAAAATAAAAAATTTCCGTTAACTTGTGGCAAAAATTTTGTTTTTCTATGAACTCGCCATGCCCCTCATTGAATACCTTGGGGTGTCTTCTTTCCAAAATGGGGTCACTTGTGGGGTATTTATACTGCCCTGGCATTTTAGGGGCCCTAAAGCGTGAGAAGAAGTCTGGGATCCAAATGTCTAAAAATGCCCTCCTAAAAGGAATTTGGCCCCCTTTGCGCATCTAGGCTGCAAAAAAGTGTCACACATCTGGTATCGCCGTACTCAGGAGAAGTTGGGCAATGTGTTTTGGGGTGTCATTTTACATATACCCATGCTGGGTGAGATAAATATCTTGGTCAAATGCTAACTTTGTATAAAAAAATGGGAAAAGTTGTCTTTTGCCGAGATATTTCTCTCACTCAGCATGGGTATATGTAAAAAGACACCCCAAAACACATTGCCCTACTTCTTCTGAGTACGGCGATACCAGATGTGTGGCACTTTTTTGCAGCCTAGGTGGGCAAAGGGGCCCACATTCCAAAGAGCACCTTTCGAATTTCACAGGGCATTTTTTACAGATTTTGATTTCAAACTACTTCTCACACATTAGGGCCCCTAAAATGCCAGGGCAGTATAACTACCCCACAAGTGACCCCATTTTGGAAATAAGACACCCCAAGGAATTCCGTGAGGGGCATGGCGAGTTCCTAGAATTTTTATTTTTTTGTCAAAAGTTAGTGGAAAATTATGATTTTTATATATTTTTTTTCTTACAAAGTCTCATATTCCACTAACTTGTGACAAAAAATAAAAACTTCCATGAACTCACTATGCCCATCACGAAATACCTTGGGGTGTCTTCTTTCCAAAATGGGTCACTTGTGGGGAAGTTATACTGCCCTGGCATTCTAGGGGCCCTAATGTGTGGTAAGTAGTTTGAAATCAAAATCTGTAAAAAAAATTACCTGTGATATCCTAAAGGTGCTCTTTTGAATGTGGGCCCCTTTGCCCACCTAGGCTGCAAAAAAGTGTCACACATCTGGTATCGCCGTACTCAGGGGAAGTTGGGCAATGTGTTTTGGGGTGTCATTTTACATATACCCATCCTGGGTGAGAGAAATATCTTGGTCAAATGCCAACTTTGTATAAAAAAATGGGAAAAGTTGTCTTTTGCCGAGATATTTCTCTCACCCAGCATGGGTATATGTAAAAAGACACCCCAAAACACATTGCCCAACTTCTCCTGAGTACGGCGATACCAGATGTGTGACACTTTTTTGCAGCCTAGGTGGGCAAAGGGGCCCACATTCCAAAGAGCACCTTTCGGATTTCACAGGTCATTTTTTACACATTTTGATTTCAAACTACTTACCACACATTAGGGCCCCTAGAATGCCAGGGCAGTATAACTACCCCACAAGTGACCCCATTTTGGAAAGAAGACACCCCAAGGTATTTGGTGATGGGCATAGTGAGTTCATGGAAGTTTTTATTTTTTGTCACAAGTTAGTGGAATATGAGACTTTGTAAGGAAATAAAAAAAATCATCATTTTCCGCTAACTTGTGACAAAAAATACAAAGTTCTATGAACTCACTATGCCAATCAGTGAATACCTTAGGGTGTCTACTTTCCGAAATGGGGTCATTTGTGAGGTTTTTCTACTGTCTGGGCATTGTAGAACCTCAGGAAACATGACAGGTGCTCAGAAAGTCAGAGATGCTTCAAAAAGCGGAAATTCACATTTTTGTACCATAGTTTGTAAACGCTATAACTTTTACCCAAACCATTTTTTTTTACCCAAAAATTTTTTTTTTATCAAAGACATGTAGAACAATAAATTTAGAGAAAAATGTATATATGGATGTTGTTTTTTTAAAAAAAAAATTACAACTGAAAGTGAAAAATGAAATTTTTTTACAAAAATTTCGTTAAATTTCGATTAATAACAAAAAAAGTAAAAATGTCAGCAGCAATGAAATACCACCAAATGAAAGCTCTATTAGTGAGAAGAAAATGAGGTAAAATTCATTTGGGTGGTAAGTTGCATGACCGAGCAATAAACGGTGAAAGTAGTGTAGTGCAGAAGTGTAAAAAGTGTCCTGGTCATTAAGGGTGTTTAAGCTAGGGGGGCTGAGGTGGTTAAGCAGTAATTTATGATTTTCTTTTGCTCTCAATAAATCTTGTGTTGAGCATAAAAAAAAAGAAAAAAATATGGTGAGACGGTTGCAAGTACTCTTCTGATAAGATTTTATCGAGCAGTTTTGATGGGGGGGGGGGGGAGTTTTTTTGACACTTGCCCTGAGAGAAATTTTACCTAGAAACTGCACTGAGTGTGTATATAGATATACAGTTGCAAGAAAAAGTATGTGAACCCTTTGGAATTATATGGATTTCTGCACAAATTGGTCATAAAATGTGATCTGATCTTCATCTAAGTCACAAAAATAGACAATCACAGTCTGCTTAAACTAATAACACACAAAGAATTAAATGTTACCATGTTTTTATTGAACACACTATGTAAACATTCACAGGGCAGGTGGAAAAAGTATGTGAACCCCTAGACTAATGACATCTCCAAGAGTTAATTGGAGTGAGGTGTCAGCCAACTGGAGTCCAATCAATGAGATCAGATTGGAGATATTGGTTACAGCTGACCTGCCCTATAAAAAACACACACACCAGTTCTGGGTTTGCTTTTCACAAGAAGCATTGCCTGATGTGAATGATGCCTCACACAAAGGAGCTTTCAGAAGACCTACGATTAAGAATTGTTGACTTGCATAAAGCTGGAAAGGGTTATAAAACTATCTCCAAAAGCCTTGCTGTTCATCAGTCCACGGTAAGAGAAATTGTCTATAACTGTAGAAAGTTCAGCATTGCTGATACTCTCCCTAGGAGTGGCCATCCTGTAAATATGATTGCAAGAGCACAGCGCAGACTGCTCAATGAGGTGAAGAAGAATCCTAGAGTGTCAGCTTAAGACTTACAAAAGTCTCTGGCATATGCTAACATCCCTGTTAGCGAGTCTACGATACGTAAAACACTAAACAAGAATGGATTTCATAGGAGGATACCACAGAGGAAGCCACTGCTGTGCAAAAAAAAACATTGCTGCAGATTTACAGTTTGCACAAGAGCACCTGGATGTAGGGATGACCGAACCCGAACTGGTTATTTTTTGGCCATATACTACATCAGCTGCAGGCTGAGCCTGCCTGTGTCACCGAAGTGCATTTAACCATCAACAGTCTGATTATTTTTTGGCCATATACTACATCTGGTGCAGGCTGAGCCTGTGTCACCCAAGTGCATTTAACCATCAACAGTGTGGTTATTTTTTGGCCATATACTACATCAGGGGCAAGTTGAGCCTGTCACCCAGCGCCTAAAAAATAGACCTGACATTTCTATTCAACCAAATCTGTACTGTTTTAGCTGGTCAAGTTATTTGTAGTGACCGTAAAAGCACACTTTTTGTTCTGGGTTGAAAAACTATTCCCAAATTTGCCATTCTCAAAATAACTAGTTTCTGGTATATGAGGCCTACTTGAAATCTATCCCAAAAAGGATATCTTACATTGAAGGTGCTGATAGTGTCATTCAGAAAAACCTAAGACACACGCTAGCGTGCAGATAGAAGTCTGATTCTGTGATTAAACCTATACCTGTCACACAGCGCAAAAAAAAAACAGGCCTCACATCTCTATTCAACCAAATCTGTACTGTTTTAGCTGGTCAAGTTATTTGTAGTGACCGTAAAAGCACACTTTTTTTTCTGCATTGAAAAACTATTCCCAAATTTGCCATTCTCAAAATAACTAGTTTGTGGTATTTGAGGCCTACTTGAAATCCATCCCAAAAAGGATATCTTACATTGAAGGTACTGATAGTGTCATTCAGAAAAACCTAAGACACACGCTAGCGTGCAGATAGAAGTCTGATTCTGTGATTAAACCTATACCTGTCACACAGCGCAAAAAAAAAACAGGCCTCACATCTCTATTCAACCAAATCTGTACTGTTTTAGCTGGTCAAGTTATTTGTAGTGACCGTAAAAGCACTTTTTTATTTTCTGGATTGAAAAACTATTCCCAAATTTGCCATTCTCAAAATAACTAGTTTGTGGTATTTGAGGCCTACTTGAAATCTATCCCAAAAAGGATATCTTACATTGAAGGTACTGATAGTGTCATTCAGAAAAACCTAAGACACACGCTAGCGTGCAGATAGAAGTCTGATTCTGTGATTAAACCTATACCTGTCACACAGCGCAAAAAAAAAACAGGCCTCACATCTCTATTCAACCAAATCTGTACTGCTTTAGCTGGTCAAGTTATTTGTAGTGACCGTAAAAGCACACTTTTTGTTCTGGGTTGAAAAACTATTACCAAATTTGCCATTCTCAAAATTGTGGTGAACGGGAACAATGAGGAAAACATCTAAAAAAGGGACGCGAACGCGGACGTGGACATGGTCGTGGTGGTGTTAGTGGACCATCTGGTGCTGGGAGAGGACGTGGCCATTCTGCCACACGTCCTAGTGTACCAACTACCTCAGGTCCCAGTAGCCGCCAGAATTTACAGGGATATTTGGTGGGGCCCAATGCCGTTCTAAGGATGGTAAGGCCTGAGCAGGTACAGGCATTAGTCAATTGGGTGGCCGACAGTGCATCCAGCACGTTCACATTATCTCCCACCCAGTCTTCTGCAGAAAGCGCACAGATGGCGCATGAAAACCAAGCCCATCAGTCTGTCACATCACCCCCATGCATATCAGGGAAACTGTCTGAGCCTCAAGTTATGCAGCAGTCTCTTATGCTGTTTGAAGACTCTGCTGCCAGGGTTTCCCAAGGGCATCCACCTAGCCCTTCACTAGGGCTGGAAGAGATAGAATGCACTAACGCACAACCACTTATGTTTCCTGATGATGAGGACATGGGAATACCACCTCAGCACGTCTCTGATGATGATGAAACACAGGTGCCAACTGCTGCGTCTTTCTGCAGTGTGCAGACTGAACAGGAGGTCAGGGGTCAAGACTGGGTGGAAGACGATGCAGGGGACGATGAGGTCCTAGACCCCACATGGAATGAAGGTCGTGCCACTGACTTTCAGAGTTCGGAGGAAGAGGCAGTGGTGAGACCGAGCCAACAGCGTAGCAAAAGAGGGAGCAGTGGGCAAAATCAGAACACCCGCCGCCAAGAGACTCCGCCTGCTACCTACCGCCGCCATCTGGGACCGAGCACCCCAAAGGCAGCTTCAAGGAGTTCCCTGGCATGGCACTTCTTCAAACAATGTGCTGACGACAAGACCCGAGTGGTTTGCACGCTGTGCCATTAGAGCCTGAAGCGAGGCATTAACGTTCTGAACCTTAGCACAACCTGCATGATCAGGCACCTGCATGCAAAGCATGAACTGCAGTGGAGTAAACACCTTAAAAACAAGGAAGTCACTCAGGCTCCCCCTGCTGCCTCTTCTGCTGCTGCCGCCTAGGCCTCTTCTGCTGCTGCCGCCGCCTCGGCCTCTTCCGCTGCTGCTGCCGCCGCCTCGGCCTCTTCCTCTGCCTCTGGAGGAACGTTGGCACCTGCCGCCCAGCAAACATGGGATGTACCACCAACACCACCACCTGCGTCACCAAGCATCTCAACCATGTCACACGGCAGCGTTCAGCTCTCCATCTCACAAACATTTGAGAGAAAGCGTAAATTCCAACCTAGCCACCCTCGATCCCTGGCCCTGAATGCCAGCATTTCTAAACTACTGGCCTATGAAATGTTGTCATTTAGGCTGGTGGACACACACAGCTTCAAACAGCTCATGTCACTTGCTGTCCCACAGTATGTTGTTCCCAGCCGCCACTACTTCTCCAAGAGAGCCGTGCCTTCCCTGCACAAACAAGTGTCCGATAAAATCAAGTGTGCACTGCGCAACGCCATCTGTGGCAAGGTCCACCTAACCACAGATACGTGGACCAGTAAGCACGGCCAGGGACGCTATATCTCCCTAACTGCACACTGGGTAAATGTAGTGGCGGCTGGGCCCCAGGCGAGAGCTGTTTGGCGCCCGTCCTTCCGCCGCCAAGGATCGCAGGGCAACATTCTTTGCCTCCTGTCTCCTCCTCCTCCTACTCAGCTTCCTCCTCCTCTTCTTCGACCTGCTCATCCAGTCAGCCACACACCTTCACCACCAACTTCAGCACAGCACGGGGTAAACGTCAGCAGGCCATTCTGAAACTCATATGTTTGGGGGACAGGCCCCACACCGCACAGGAGTTGTGGCGGGGTATAGAACAACAGACCGACGAGTGGTTGCTGCCGGTGAGCCTCAAGCCCGGCCTCGTGGTGTGCGATAATGGCCGAAATCTCGTTTCAGCTCTGGGACTAGCCGGTTTGACGCACATCCCTTGCCTGGCGCATGTGCTGAATTTGGTGGTGCAGAAGTTCATTCGCAACTACCCCGACATGTCAGAGCTGCTGCATAAAGTGCGGGCCGTCTGTTCGCGCTTCCGGCGTTCACACCCTGCCGCTGCTCGCCTGTCTGCGCTACAGTGTAACTTCGGCCTTCCCGCTCACCGCCTCATATGCGACGTACCCACCAGGTGGAACTCCACCTTGCATATGCTGGACAGACTGTGCGAGCAGCAGCAGGCCATAGTGGAGTTTCAGCTGCAGCACGCACGGGTCAGTCGCACTGTGGATCAGACACACTTCACCACCAATGACTGGGCCTCCATGCGAGACCTGTGTGCCCTGTTGCGCTGTTTCGAGTACTCCACCAACATGGCCAGTGTCGATGACGCCGTTATCAGCGTTACAATACCACTTCTATGTCTCCTTGAGAAAACACTTAGGGCGATGATGGAAGAGGAGGTGGCCCAGGAGTAAGAGGAGGAAGAGGGGTCATTTTTAGCACTTTCAGGCCAGTCTCTTCGAAGTGACTCAGAGGGAGGTTTTTTGCAACACCAGAGGCCAGGTACAAATGTGGCCAGACAGGGCCCACTACTGGAGGACGAGGAGGACGAGGATGAGGAGGAGGTGGAGGAGGATGAGGATGAAGCATGTTCACAGCGGGGTGGCACCCAAAGCAGCTCGGGCCCATCACTGGTGCGTGGCTGGGGGGAAACACAGGACGATGACGATACGCCTCCCACAGAGGACAGCTTGTCCTGACCTCTGGGCAGCCTGGCACACATGAGCGACTACATGCTGCAGTGCCTGCGCAACGACAGCAGAGTTGCCCACATTTTAACGTGTGCGGACTACTGGGTTGCCACCCTGCTGGATCCCCGGTACAAAGACAATGTGCCCACCTTACTTCCTACACTGGAGCGTGATAGGAAGATGCGCGAGTACAAGCGCACGTTGGTAGACGCGCTACTGAGAGCATTCCCAAATGTCACAGGGGAACCAGTGGAAGCCCAAGGCGAAGGCAGAGGAGGAGCAAGAGGTCGCCAACACAGCTGTGTCACGCCCAGCTCCTCTGAGGGCAGGGTTAGCATGGCAGAGATGAGGAAAAGTTTTGTCAACACGCCACAGCTAAGTGCACCACCACCTGATACGGAACGTGTTAGCAGGAGGCAACATTTCACTAACATGGTGGAACAGTACCTGTGCACACCCCTCCACGTACTGACTGATGGTTCGGCCCCATTCAACTTCTGGGTCTCCAAATTGTCCACGTGGCCAGAGCTAGCCTTTTATGCCTTGGAGGTGCTGGCCTGCCCGGCGGCCAGCGTTTTGCCTGAACGTGTATTCAGCACGGCAGGGGGCGTCATTACAGACAAACGCAGCCGCCTGTCTACAGCCAATGTGGACAAGCTGACGTTCATAAAAATGAACCAGGCATGGATCCCACAGGACCTGTCCATCCCTTGTGCAGATTAGATATTAACTACCTCCCCTTAACAATATATTATTCTACTCCAGGGCACTTCCTCATTCAATACTATTTTTAATTTCATTTTACCATTATATTGCGGGGCAACCCAAAGTTGAATGAACCTCTCCTCTGTCTTGGTGCCGGGGCCTAAATGTGTGACAGTGGCCTGTTCCAGTGGTGGGTGACGTGAAGCCTGATTCTCTGCTATGACATGAAGACTGATTCTGCGCTGACATAAGGCCAGATTCTCTGTTACGGGACCTCTCTCCTCTGCCTGGGTGCCTGGGCCTAAATGTGTGACAGTGGCCTGTTCCAGTGGTGGGTGACGTGATGCCTGATTCTCTGATATGACATGAAGACAGATTCTGTGCTGACATAAGGCCAGATTCTCTGTTACAGGACCTCTCTCCTCTGTCTGGGTGCCTGGGCCTAAATGTGTGACAGTGGCCTGTTCCAGTGGTGGGTGACGTGAAGCCTGATTCTCTGCTATGACATGAAGACTTATTCTGTGCTGACATGAAGCCAGATTCTCTGTTACGCGATCTCTCTCCTGTGCCTGGGTGCCTGGGCCTAAATATGTGACAGTGGCCTGTTCCAGTGGTGGGTGACGTGAAGCCTGATTCTCTGCTATGACATGAAGACTGATTCTGCGCTGACATAAGGCCAGATTCTCTGTTACGGGACCTCTCTCCTCTGCCTGTGTGCCTGGGCCTAAATGTGTGACAGTGGCCTGTTCCAGTGGTGGGTGACGTGATGCCTGATTCTCTGCTATGACATGAAGACTTATTCTGTGCTGACATGAAGCCAGATTCTCTGTTACGCGACCTCTCTCCTCGGCCTGGGTGCCTGGGCCTAAATATGGGACAGTGGCCTGTTCCAGTGGTGGGTGACGTGAAGCCTGATTCTCTGCTATGACATGAAGACTGATTCTGCGCTGACATAAGGCCAGATTCTCTGTTACGGGACCTCTCTCCTCTGCCTGGGTACCTGGGCCTAAATGTGTGACAGTGGCCTGTTATAGTGGTGGGTGACGTGATGCCTTATTCTCTGCTATGACATGAAGACAGATTCTGTGCTGACATAAGGCCAGATTCTCTGTTACAGGACCTCTCTCCTCTGTCTGGGTGCCGAGGCCTAAATGTGTGACAGTGGCCTGTTCCAGTGGTGGGTGACGTGAAGCCTGATTCTCTGCTATGACATGAAGACAGATTCTGCGCTGACATAAGGCCAGATTCTCTGTTACGGGACCGCTCTTCTCTGTCTGGGTGCCGGGGCCTAAATGTGTAACAGTGGCCTGTTCCAGTGGTGGGTGACGTGAAGCCTGATTCTCTGCTATGACATGAAGACTGATTCTGCGCTGACATAAGGCCAGATTCTCTGTTACGGGACCTCTCTCCTCTGTCTGGGTGCCGGGGCCTAAATGTGTGACAGTGGCCTGTTCCAGTGGTGGGTGACGTGAAGCCTGATTCTGTGCTATGACATGAAGACAGATTCTGCGCTGACATAAGGCCAGATTCTCTGTTACGGGACCGCTCTCCTCTGTCTGGGTGCCGGGGCCTAAATGTGTGACAGTGGCCTGTTCCAGTGGTGGGTGACGTGAAGCCTGATTCTCTGCTATGACATGAAGACTGATTCTGCGCTGACATAAGGCCAGATTCTCTGTTACGGGACCTCTCTCCTCTGCCTGGGTGCCTGGGCCTAAATGTGTGACAGTGGCCTGTTCCAGTGGTGGGTGACGTGATGCCTGATTCTCTGATATGACATGAAGACAGATTCTGTGCTGACATAAGGCCAGATTCTCTGTTACAGGACCTCTCTCCTCTGTCTGGGTGCCGGGGCCTAAATGTGTGACAGTGGCCTGTTCCTTTGGTGGGTGACGTGAAGCCTGATTCTCTGCTATGACATGAAGACAGATTCTGCGCTGACATAAGGCCAGATTCTCTCTTACGGGACCGCTCTCCTCTGTCTGGGTGCCGGGGCCTAAATGTGTGACAGTGGCCTGTTCCAGTGGTGGGTGACGTGAAGCCTGATTCTCTGCTATGACATGAAGACTGATTCTGCGCTGACATAAGGCCAGATTCTCTGTTACGGGACCTCTCTCCTCTGCCTGGGTGCCTGGGCCTAAATGTGTGACAGTGGCCTGTTCCAGTGGTGGGTGACGTGATGCCTGATTCTCTGCTATGACATGAAGACAGATTCTGTGCTGACATAAGGCCAGATTCTCTGTTACGGGACCTCTCTCCTCTGCCTGGGTGCCTGGGCCTAAATGTGTGACAGTGGCCTGTTCCAGTGGTGGGTGACGTGAAGCCTGATTCTCTGCTATGACATGAAGACTGATTCTGTGCTGACATAAGGCCAGATTCTCTGTTACGGGACCTCTCTCCTCTGCCTGGGTGCCCGGGCCTAAATGTGTGACAGTGGCCTGTTCCAGTGGTGGGTGACGTGAAGCCTGATTCTCTGCTATGACATGAAGACTGATTCTGCGCTGACATAAGGCCAGATTCTCTGTTACGGGACCTCTCTCCTCTGCCTGGGTGCCTGGGCCTAAATGTGTGACAGTGGCCTGTTCCAGTGGTGGGTGACGTGAAGCCTGATTCTCTGCTATGACATGAAGACAGATTCTGCGCTGACATAAGGCCAGATTCTCTGTTACGGGACCGCTCTCCTCTGTCTGGGTGCCGGGGCCTAAATGTGTGACAGTGGCCTGTTTCAGTGGTGGGTGACGTGAAGCCTGATTCTCTGCTATGACATGAAGACTGATTCTGCGCTGACATAAGGCCAGATTCTCTGTTACGGGACCTCTCTCCTCTGCCTGGGTACCTGGGCCTAAATGTGTGACAGTGGCCTGTTATAGTGGTGGGTGACGTGATGCCTGATTCTCTGCTATGACATGAAGACAGATTCTGTGCTGACATAAGGCCAGATTCTCTGTTACAGGACCTCTCTCCTCTGTCTGGGTGCCGGGGCCTAAATGTGTGACAGTGGCCTGTTCCAGTGGTGGGTGACGTGAAGCCTGATTCTCTGCTATGACATGAAGACAGATTCTGCGCTCACATAAGGCCAGATTCTCTGTTACGGGACCGCTCTTCTCTGTCTGGGTGCCGGGGCCTAAATGTGTGACAGTGGCCTGTTCCAGTGGTGGGTGACGTGAATCCTGATTCTCTGCTATGACATGAAGACTGATTCTGCGCTGACATAAGGCCAGATTCTCTGTTACGGGACCTCTCTCCTCTGTCTGGGTGCCGGGGCCTAAATGTGTGACAGTGGCCTGTTCCAGTGGTGGGTGACGTGAAGCCTGATTCTGTGCTATGACATGAAGACAGATTCTGCGCTGACATAAGGCCAGATTCTCTGTTACGGGACCGCTCTCCTCTGTCTGGGTGCCGGGGCCTAAATGTGTGACAGTGGCCTGTTCCAGTGGTGGGTGACGTGAAGCCTGATTCTCTGCTATGACATGAAGACTGATTCTGCGCTGACATACGGCCAGATTCTCTGTTACGGGACCTCTCTCCTCTGCCTGGGTGCCTGGGCGCCTGGGCCTAAATGTGTGACAGTGGCCTGTTCCAGTGGTGGGTGACGTGATGCCTGATTCTCTGCTATGACATGAAGACAGATTCTGTGCTGACATAAGGCCAGATTCTCTGTTACAGGACCTCTCTCCTCTGTCTGGGTGCCGGGGCCTAAATGTGTGACAGTGGCCTGTTCCTTTGGTGGGTGACGTGAAGCCTGATTCTCTGCTATGACATGAAGACAGATTCTGTGCTGACATAAGGCCAGATTCTCTGTTACGTGACCTCTCTCCTCTGCCTGGGTGCCTGGGCCTAAATGTGTGACAGTGGCCTGTTCCAGTGGTGGGTGACGTGAAGCCTGATTCTCTGCTATGACATGAAGACTGATTCTGTGCTGACATAAGGCCAGATTCTCTCTTACGGGACCGCTCTCCTCTGTCTGGGTGCCGGGGCCTAAATGTGTGACAGTGGCCTGTTCCAGTGGTGGGTGACGTGAAGCCTGATTCTCTGCTATGACATGAAGACTGATTCTGCGCTGACATAAGGCCAGATTCTCTGTTACGGGACCTCTCTCCTCTGCCTGGGTGCCTGGGCCTAAATGTGTGACAGTGGCCTGTGACAGTGGTGGGTGACGTGATGCCTGATTCTCTGCTATGACATGAAGACAGATTCTGTGCTGACATAAGGCCAGATTCTCTGTTACGTGACCTCTCTCCTCTGCCTGGGTGCCTGGGCCTAAATGTGTGACAGTGGCCTGTTCCAGTGGTGGGTGACGTGAAGCCTGATTCTCTGCTATGACATGAAGACTGATTCTGTGCTGACATAAGGCCAGATTCTCTGTTACGGGACCTCTCTCCTCTGCCTGGGTGCCCGGGCCTATATGTGTGACAGTGGCCTGTTCCAGTGGTGGGTGACGTGAAGCCTGATTCTCTGCTATGACATGAAGACTGATTCTGCGCTGACATAAGGCCAGATTCTCTGTTACGGGACCTCTCTCCTCTGCCTGGGTGCCTGGGCCTAAATGTGTGACAGTGGCCTGTTCCAGTGGTGGGTGACGTGAAGCCTGATTCTCTGCTATGACATGAAGACAGATTCTGCGCTGACATAAGGCCAGATTCTCTGTTACGGGACCGCTCTCCTCTGTCTGGGTGCCGGGGCCTAAATGTGTGACAGTGGCCTGTTCCAGTGGTGGGTGACGTGAAGCCTGATTCTCTGCTATGACATGAAGACTGATTCTGCGCTGACATAAGGCCAGATTCTCTGTTACGGGACCTCTCTCCTCTGCCTGGGTGCCTGGGCCTAAATGTGTGACAGTGGCCTGTTCCAGTGGTGGGTGACTTGATGCCTGATTCTCTGCTATGACATGAAGACAGATTCTGTGCTGACATAAGGCCAGATTCTCTGTTACAGGACCTCTCTCCTCTGTCTGGGTGCCGGGGCCTAAATGTGTGACAGTGGCCTGTTCCAGTGGTGGGTGACGTGATGCCTGATTCTCTGCTATGACATGAAGACAGATTCTGTGCTGACATAAGGCCAGATTCTCTGTTACAGGACCTCTCTCCTCTGTCTGGGTGCCGGGGCCTAAATGTGTGACAGTGGCCTGTTCCAGTGGTGGGTGACGTGAAGCCTGATTCTCTGCTATGACATGAAGACAGATTCTGCGCTGACATAAGGCCAGATTCTCTGTTACGGGACCGCTCTCCTCTGTCTGGGTGCCGGGGCCTAAATGTGTGACAGTGGCCTGTTCCAGTGGTGGGTGACGTGAAGCCTGATTCTCTGCTATGACATGAAGACTGATTCTGCGCTGACATAAGGCTAGATTCTCTGTTACAGGACCTCTCTCCTCTGTCTGGGTGCCGGGGCCTAAATGTGTGACAGTGGCCTGTTCCAGTGGTGGGTGACGTGAAGCCTGATTCTCTGCTATGACATGAAGACTGATTCTGCGCTGACATAAGGCCAGATTCTCTGTTACGGGACCTCTCTCCTCTGCCTGGGTGCCTGGGCCTAAATGTGTGACAGTGGCCTGTTCCAGTGGTGGGTGACGTGATGCCTGATTCTCTGATATGACATGAAGACAGATTCTGTGCTGACATAAGGCCAGATTCTCTGTTACAGGACCTCTCTCCTCTGTCTGGGTGCCGGGGCCTAAATGTGTGACAGTGGCCTGTTCCTTTGGTGGGTGACGTGAAGCCTGATTCTCTGCTATGACATGAAGACAGATTCTGCGCTGACATAAGGCCAGATTCTCTGTTACGCGATCTCTCTCCTCTGCCTGGGTGCCTGGGCCTAAATGTGTGACAGTGGCCTGTTCCAGTGGTGGGTGACGTGAATCCTGATTCTCTGCTATGATATGAAGACTGATTCTGCGCTGACATAAGGCCAGATTTTCTGTTACGGGACCTCTCTCCTCTGCCTGGGTGCCTGGGCCTAAATGTGTGACATTGGACTGTTCCAGTGGTGGGTGACGTGATGCCTGATTCTGTGCTATGACATGAAGACTGATTCTGCGCTGACATAAGGCCAGATTCTCTGTTACGGGACCTCTCTCCTCTGCCTGGGTGCCTGGGCCTAAATGTGTGACAGTGGCCTGTTCCAGTGGTGGGTGACGTGAAGCCTGATTCTCTGCTATGACATGAAGACTGATTCTGCGCTGACATAAGGCCAGATTCTCTGTTACGGGACCTCTCTCCTCTGCCTGGGTGCCTGGGCCTAAATGTGTGACAGTGGCCTGTTCCAGTGGTGGGTGACGTGATGCCTGATTCTCTGCTATGACATGAAGACAGATTCTGTGCTGACATAAGGCCAGATTCTCGGTTACAGGACCTCTCTCCTCTGTCTGGGTGCCTGAGCCTAAATGTGTGACAGTGGCCTGTTCCAGTGGTGGGTGACGTGAAGCCTGATTCTCTGCTATGACATGAAGACTGATTCTGCGCTGACATAAGGCCATATTCTCTGTTACGGGACCTCTCTCCTCTGCCTGGGTGCCTGGGCCTAAATGTGTGACAGTGGCCTGTTCCAGTGGTGGGTGACGTGAAGCCTGATTCTCTGCTATGACATGAAGACTGATTCTGCGCTGACATAAGGCCAGATTCTCTGTTACGGGACCTCTCTCCTCTGTCTGGGTGCCTGGGCCTAAATGTGTGACAGTGGCCTGTTCCAGTGGTGGGTGACGTGATGCCTGATTCTCTGCTATGACATGATGACAGATTCTGTGCTGACATAAGGCCAGATTCTCTGTTACAGGACCTCTCTCCTCTGTCTGGGTTCTGGGGCCTAAATGTGTGACAGTGGCCTGTTCCAGTGGTGGGTGACGTGATGCCTGATTCTCTGCTATGACATGAAGACAGATTCTGTGCTGACATAAGGCCAGATTCTCTGTTACAGGACCTCTCTCCTCTGTCTGGGTGCCGGGGCCTAAATGTGTGACAGTGGCCTGTTCCAGTGGTGGGTGACGTGAAGCCTGATTCTCTGCTATGACATGAAGACAGATTCTGTGCTGACATAAGGCCAGATTCTCTGTTACGGGACCGCTCTCCTCTGTCTGGGTGCCGGGGCCTAAATGTGTGACAGTGGCCTGTTCCAGTGGTGGGTGACGTGAAGCCTGATTCTCTGCTATGACATGAAGACTGATTCTGTGCTGACATGAAGCCAGATTCTCTGCTATGGCATGAAGAGACTGATTCTGTGCTGACATGAAGCCAGATTCTTTGCTATGGCATGAAGAGACTGATTCTCTGCTGACGTGAAGCCAGATTCTCTGCTATGGGACCTCTGTCCAATTGATATTGGGTCATTTTTATTTTTTTTATTTTAATTTTAATTCATTTCCCTATCCACATTTGTTTGCAGGGGATTTACCTACATGTTGCTGCCTTTTGCGGCCCTCTAGCTCTTTCCTGGG
This sequence comes from Bufo bufo, assembly GCF_905171765.1. Classification (NCBI taxonomy): domain Eukaryota; kingdom Metazoa; phylum Chordata; class Amphibia; order Anura; family Bufonidae; genus Bufo; species Bufo bufo. Next base: position 462,328,939 of record NC_053390.1, read on the forward strand.
CTGTTTTACTGCCTTTTTAGTGCCCAAAAGTTCGGGTCCCCATTGACTTCAATGGGGTTCGGGTTCGGGACGAAGTTCGGTTCGGGTTCGGATCCCGAACCCGAACATTTCCGCGAAGTTCGGCCGAACTTCTCGAACCCGAACATCCAGGTGTTCGCTCAACTCTACCTGGATGTTTCCCAGCAGTACTGGCAAAATATTCTGTGGACAGATGAAACCAAAGTTGAGTTGTTTGGAAGAAACACACAACACTATGTGTGAAGAAAAAGAGGCACAGCACACCAACATCAAAACCTCATCCCAACTGTGAGGTATGGTGGTGGGGGCATCATGGTTTGGGGCTGCTTTGCTGCATCAGGGCCTGGATGGATTGCTATCATCGAAGGAAAAATGAATTCCCTAGTTTATCAAGACATTTTGCAGGAGAACTTAAGGCCACCTGTCCACCAGCTGAAGCTCAACAGAAGATGGGTGTTGCAACAGGACAACGACCCAAACCATAGAAGTAAATCAACAACAGAATGGCTTTTTTTTTTTAAATTAATTATCTTTATTAATTAATATATCAAACAAGTTACAATACAAGAAAGAATATAGAAAATAATTTTTTCCCTTCCCTTTTACCCACCCCCCTCCACCTACCTGTGGTGCGACAAAAAAAAATAAAAATATATATATATATATATATATAAAATATAATAATAATAATAATAGTTATCACAGCTAATCTAATCAAATCAAATCCTCCAACCACCCCATATCTTAGTCCACTTCTCATCAGCTTCCCTCTGTTTATACATGATTTTCTCATAGTTTTTTACCTTATCAATTAGATTTATCCATATATTTACATCTGGAGTATATCGAGCAAACCAGGTCCGACTGACCAAAACTCTGGCCAACATCAGTATCCTACCTAGGAAGATCTTTTGGTACTTATGGTTATTTATTTTGGAAAGATCATTAAGCAAGAATACTTGTGGTTCAAAAGGGATTCGTATTTTTAGTTTATACGTAATAAAATTATTAATGGTATTCCAATAATTTATGAGTTCTGGGCAGGTCCAGATCATATGAAGGTAGTCCGCTCCTGGGGTATCGCATTTAGGGCAGTTAGACGTGTCTCTTAGTCCACATTTATTCATCCATAAAGGGGTGATATATAATCTGTGGCAAATATTAAAATGTACTAGAATATGGTTAAAGTTCTGGGATAGTGAGCCTAAATTCCCAAAAATATTCTCCCACCCTTCTGATTGTAAATTCGGACAATCCATCTCCCATGCTCTTTGTCCTGGTGACTGTATATCACTAAACCGTGCCTTGAGTAATAGCTTATATATATTTGAAATCTTCATTCTAGACGGTGTCCCCCCTACCCAGTCATTCAAGAAAGATGAACTGTCTATATCCAACACCAGTTTATCGTCCAGACTAGATAGTGCTGAACGCAATTGAAAATATCTAAGCCATGAAAAGTTTTCTATATTATGTGTCATCTCTATAAATGGCTTAATGTCTCTATCCTTAACTACCTGTGAAATATAGAGAATTTTATTCTTTTGCCAAAATGTGTCAACTGCAATATCATCTAACCTATGTAAGTGCACATTGTGCCAAAGAGGCGTGAATGTAAGTGAACCCTTTACCTTCAACCATGTCCTAGTAGTAGCCCACATTTTCAGGAGAAGTTTTATAGTCTCTCCGTAGCCCGGCTCATAGCTCTCCAGTAGCCCGGATTCCAACAAAGTGAATATGTTATTATGAGCATGGCTACCTACCAACTTCCCCAACAGTGCACTATTTTCTGATTCGTAGCACATCAATAGCTGGGCAGCAAAAAAATACCCTTTAAAGTAAGGGAGATTTAAACCCCCGCACTCCAATGATTTATACAAGTATTCCAACTTTATCCGAACTCGTTTTCTTCCCCATATTAAATCATTAATTATTCTTTCCATGAGTTTAAAGTATTTATCTTGTATCCAGATAGGTGTATTTCTAAGCACATAGAGAAGTTGTGGTAGTATCACCATTTTGACCAGTGAAACTCGGTCAGCTCTAGATAAGGGAAGTCTCAGCCAGATTCCTATTTTAGCTCTAATCTTTGCCATTATGGGGATCAAATTAAGTTGTACAAAATTTTCAACCCGGGGTGATATAATCAAACCCAAGTATTGAAAAGTGTCAACGATATCCAACTGTGTCACAAGAGCCTCTTTCTGTGGCAGGGGGTCTATTGGCATCAAACTGGTCTTAGACCAGTTTATAAGAAGACCGGACACCTCACCAAATGCTTTAACCATTTGAATAATTCTAGGAAGAGTTATTTCCGTTTGGTCTATAAAAAAAAGAATATCATCCGCATATAAAGAGATACGGTCTTGCACTCCTAGCGTACCAAATCCTTTAACCCGATCGTCCTGCCTGATGGCCATCGCAAGGGGTTCAATGTAAATATCAAATAACAATGGGGATAGTGGGCAACCCTGCCGCGTGCCTCTATTTAAATCAAAACTAGTAGTCAGGGGGGGCGGAGCTTGCGCCGGATGAAGATGGTCGCATAGCTCTGTGCTCTGTGAAGAGATTCGTCCCTAACGCCAGCTAAAATAAGCTTACAGAGGCAGAGATGGTGAAGATCGGGACTGCCAGACACGGTGACACCCCTGCTCCCTCCAAAACACAGATTGCTGGAGGAGATATGGAGAAATTTCTAAAGAAAGCCGCCGCAACGGTTGCTGCCAGGGAACCCAAGATGGCGCCGACACCACAGGCTAAAGCGCCGAAGCGCGCCCCTGCACAGTCTGATGCAGAAAGCGATTCAGACGACGCACAAGCCAGTTCTGACCTGCCGGTCACAAGAAAATACCTTGACCGTGCTCTCAGCAGGATAATGGAGCCGATTCTTGCAGAGTTATCAGCATGCAGGAACGAGGTGAGACATATTGGGGACCGTGTAGAGGGCCTTGAACAACACCAAGCGGAAATCTTGAATCACCAGTCTGCGGTGTCAGATTCCTTTCGCCACTGCGCCCTATATTTAAACGACCTTCACTGTTCACTAGAAGATCAAGAAAACAGGGGGCGCCGTAACAATCTGAGATTCAGGGGTGTACCTGAGTCGATTTCCCCTGGAGATATCTCAGCTTCCATTATTGAAATATGCGAAACACTGCTGGGCCCTAACTTTCCCCAAGAAATAATCATAGAACGTGCACATAGAGCCCTCAGACCTAAGCCTAAACCGGCCGAACCACCCAGGGACATCATTTGCAAGTTTCTGAACTTTCAAGTGAAATCTGCCATCCTGGAAGCCGCACGTAACCATCCTGATTTAACACATGAAGAATCCAAGATTGAAATATTTCAGGATTTGGCCCCCTCAACTCTGAAGAAGCGTAGAGCCCTCAAGCCCCTCACAGATTGGCTACGCTCCAAAAAAGTTTTATACCGGTGGTCCTTTCCATTTGGCTTATCCTTTTCATATGCGGGCAAGAGAGTGAATATATCGTCATTTACAGATCTCACATCTGGTTTTGAAGTTCTAAACGTGCCGCCTATGCCGATTGAAAATTGGGAACTTTTCCAAGACCTCAGCACCCTGCCTGAAATACCCAAGGTGGCTCCCTTTGAAATATTACGCACTCCAAAGTCCTCCCGTTCCAAGAAGAGGGGTCTCCAGCTCACCCCAAGAAGCCTGTCACAAGAACAGTAGAAGGTCTTATGTGTCTATAATATGTTAGCCTTAGGCTATGCTGATATTTTGAGATCTTATTCTATTAATCGCCTATAGTCTTTGATTCTACTGTTACTATGATCCCTAATAGTATACGCATATGTCTCTGAATGCTTCCTTCACATTTCTGCCTTACTATTGCCCCTTTCCGGGCGTTATACGATCTCAAAAACGGTCTACAGACCAATTAACCCCCTCCTGTCTATGGCATATTATACTATGTCTATGTTTATATTTTTTGTTGGTTTTATAAGTTGTGCTCTGTTCTTTTCCCCTACCCCTAACACAAGGTATTCGCCTATCACTTTGAAATGGATCGATTCTTATAAGTGCACAACCTCCATGGTACACGAGATCGGGGACTACAATAAACCTGATACACCTCTTAAAAAGAGTCTACACCAGCTACAAGGTAAACCCACACACAACACAAATAATGGCTGATTTGTTTGTGGCCTCTTACAATGTCATGGGTTTTCACTTTCCATCTAAACGGAGTCAAATCTTTGCCATTCTGAGAAAAGCTAAAGCAAATGTCATATTTCTACAAGAGACCCACTTCCGCTTCAATCATTACCCAGATATGCGGTTTTCTCACTTTTCCAATTGGTACCACTGTGGGAGTAACTCCTCGGCTTCTAGTGGGGTTAGTATAGGGCTACAGAGGAAAATCCCCTTCAAATTTGTCAGCCAAACCTTAGACCCAGACGGCAGGTATATCCTACTCAAAGGCACCATAGGGCCACAAACATACACCTTTGTTAATTTATATGCCCCTAATTCCAATCAATCCCGCTGGCTGGCTGATGTCTCCCCTATTATAGATTCCTTTAAGGAGGGCATAGTAATCGCTGGGGGCGACTTAAATGTGGCTCTATATCCTCAACTAGATGTCTCCTCCCATAAATCGTCTCATTCTAGAAGGTTTTTAAAAAGTGTCAGAAACACCCTTTGGGGTCTACACCTTATTGATGTTTGGCGATCTTTTCACCCGAATTCACTAGACTTCACTTTTTACTCCCCAACACATAAAACTTACCACAGATTAGACTATCTGTTTATCTCCAAAGAACACATACACTTGTGTAGAGAAGCATCTATCGGTGCCATTCATATATCAGACCACTCCCCAATATATATTGCAGTTTCGGCCCCTAGTGAAGCGCCCTCATGCTTCAATTGGCGGCTAAATGAAACCCTCCTGGGATATCAGGATTCGGTCGAGCGAATTTCCAAGCATATTAAAGAATATTTCTCCCTAAATAAAAGTTCTGATATAACGGCTAATACTCTCTGGGATGCTCATAAGCCTGTTGTCAGAGGACAATTTATTAGCATTGGCACGCACCTCAAGAGAGAGAGAGACAGAGAAATAGATGATACACTTAAAAACATTCAGAAGTTAGAATCACATCACAAAACTAAACCCACGGACACACAATTCCAAAAGCTTTCAGAATACAGGGCCAAATTAAGATCTCTCTTAGCTACTAGAGCTGCCAAATATCACATGAGCTCTCAATACAAATTTTTTGCACATGGGGATAAGGCCACCAGATTTGTAATGAACAGGATTAAGGGGAGAAGGTCCACAAATTTTGTTCACAAACTATCCTCACAAGATGGGTCTTCTATTTTCTCTGTCAATCAGATTGCCGCCCAATTTCGATCATTCTATAATGATTTATACAATATCCCCTCAACAATTGAGCCGAAAACTCGGGCTTCTGTCATATCTTCCTTCCTGGAAGCCGCTAAACTTCCTAGCATAGATCCGGAACAGAAGTCGGGCCTTACAGCTCCCTTTTCCTTAAATGAACTAAAGAAAGCAATGAATCAAATGCCGACAGGCAAGAGTCCAGGCCCCGACGGTCTCCCACTAGCATATTACAAAATGTTCCAGGAATTACTTCTTCCCTATCTTCTAGAAGTTTGCAACCAGACCCTTGAGGGAGTTCCTCTTTCAAGAGATATGACGGTAGCTCATATTACTCTCATCCCCAAAGAAGGGAAAGACGTCAGCTTATGCTCCAATTACAGACCCATTTCCCTCCTAAACATAGACCTCAAACTCCTGGCCAAGATGCTAGCAAATAGATTAGCTATTCTCCTCCCTCAAATTGTTCATGGGGATCAGGTAGGCTTTGTCCGCAACAGAGAAGGCAAAGACAATACCACGAGGGTGATTAATACTCTTTGCCATGCTAAAAGAATTTCCTCCCCTTTGCTTTTACTCAGCACAGATGCTGAAAAAGCATTTGATAGAGTTAATTGGCCATACTTAAAACAAGTGCTACTGGGATTTGGCATACCTGATCCCTATGTTAAAGCAGTCTTCTCGATGTATGAACAAGCAACAGCTTCAGTCTTAGTTAATGGTATTAAATCCGCCCCTTTCCCTATTAGAAATGGGACTCGCCAGGGTTGCCCCCTGTCTCCCCTTTTATTTATCCTGGCTCTTGAGCCTTTTCTAGCAAACATAAGACTGGACCAGGAGGTAATGGGTCTATGTTTGGGAGGCAGGGAACAGAAAATTGCCGCATTCGCGGACGATGTACTTATAATGACGACCAACCCAAAAACGTCCCTACCCCGAATCCAGTCTCACTTGGAAACATATAGCATAATGTCAGATTTCAAAATCAATGCTAATAAATCACTAGTCCTATGCAGGGGTATTCCCCAGGCATCCAAAAGCCTCTTAATGATAGATTCCCCATTCAATTGGTCCTCCCCCAATATTACATACTTAGGGGTCAAAATTAGCCCAGAAATAACAGAACTTTTCTCTCTTAACTATGTTCCCCTGAAAGAGTCTATTTTCGAATCTATTGACAATTTGGCCAAATCCAATCCAATTCTGTCCTGGTTTGGCCGGAAAAACCTTCTTTCCTCCCTAATACTTCCCAGACTTACATATTTACAGCAAGTTCTCCCCATTCCTGTCCCCAAACACTATTATGACTTGATTATGAAAAAATTTAGGTCCTTTATCTGGAACGGGAAGAGGGCGCGACTTTCTTCCAATCTCCTCACTAGACCTAGACACCCCGAGCTGTATGGGAAGGCCATTCTTTTATCACGTTCATTGGCTTGGCTAAGCGCCTCTCCACCTTCCGCTGTGGTCCGGATGGAACTAGATATTCTGAAAGGACCAGCTAGAGCACTTCTCTTGGGTCACGAGACGGTCTTCTCTAGCCATATGTCTCATTATCCGATTGTCCGAGCCACATTGGAAGCATGGAAATGGCTATCCTCCACACATTGTTCTATCCCTTTTCCTTCGCCTTTATTGACGGTAGCGGATGTACTAAACACAGGCCCTCCCACATTAAGAGAATCCACCTCAGTAGGACTATTGTCTTCCTCAACCCCATTAATCTCTCTAGCTCTTCCTACTAGAATATGGATGGACTCAAGGGACACAAATACACTGCTCAACCCCCACCCACGAGATTTTATTTCAGTTGCTTACCTTAGGGCCTATCTAAAACAACATATTATAGTAGGAGATCTCCTCCGCCCCTTAGTTTGGCTAGAAGCTATGATTTCTCTACAAACATTACCCAAAAAACTCATCTCACGGATATACAGCAAACTGCGACTACCCTCTATGATGGCTAAACCACATTTTGTTATGCAATGGGAATCAGACCTAAATACCACATTTCCTCTTGAAATTCTGCCTAAATTACTTGATTCCCCACATGGGGCCTCCCGCTGCGTCAGAATCCAGGAAAATAGCTACAAAATACTGACAAGATGGTACAATACGCCAGATAAGATATCGAGATTCTGCTGGATCCGCTTCTGACGTGTGCTGGAGGTGCCTTGAAGAGAGAGGAACCTTCCTACATATCTGGTGGGCATGCCCTCTCATCCAAAAATGGTGGCGTGAAATTTTTTCTATTGCTAATAGTGTTTGTGGTACAATGATTCAACCCTCTCCGCAAATTGCCCTTCTCTCTATTAATCAAGAAAAGGCGAATGCCAAACCTCCATTTATATTTACACAGATGATTTTGGCGGCTCGTCTTCAACTCCCTAAATTTTGGCTCTTGACTACTGTGCCATCCCTAGACCAATGGATTCAAAAAATTGATCAGATCCACAGGTTCGAGGAATTATCTTCTTGGGAATCTCGTACACATCTGGCTTTCCTCAAAAAATGGTCATTATGGTCTGAATAAAGATCTCCTAAACCTTAGCTTATCTTCCGGAACTCAATTCAACTGGGATACCTTTGTAACCTTAGTAACTTCTGTAACTATTTTACACAAACATGCATCTTGTCATATGCCTGCTCTGATAACTTCACACCCCAAACAATAAATTACAATGCCTCCCCTTATGGTCTTAAAACCCGGTTTAGGCTTGGATTTCCAAGCCTCACAAATGTCTTATGTATAGGATACCTTCTCTCTGATGATAGAAATGATTTGTATCCCAGTTTGTGTACTGTGCATTATTCTGGAATCTAATTTGTATCCACTCTATGCTCATTTGTACTTCGGTACGGCCTGCGAGCCTATACCTTTGAAACGTTGTAATTCCCTGTTATACCTTGAAAATTTACAATAAAAATATAATAAAAATAATAAAAAATAAAAAAACTAGTAGTCAGGATCCCATTGAGACTTAGTTTTGCCCTGGGAGATCCATACAAAAGTTTGAGAATGCCTATAAATCTCTCCCCAAAGCCCATCCTTGCCAGAACCTTCCAGAGGAAGCGCCACTCCACCCTGTCAAAGGCCTTAGAGGCATCCAGTGACAGGATGGAGCGAGCGGTCCCCCCAGGGGCCTGTATATTGGCAAAGAGCCGATGCAGATTATGATGGGTGCCCTTGTTTTAAATAAAGCCATTCTGATCTGGGTGGACAATGGAGGAAATAACCCTAGACAGCCTTGTGGCTAAAACCCTCGCAAGAAGCTTTACATCTGCATTAAGCAGTGAGATTGGTCTATACGATTCTAGATCTACAGGATCCTTGCCTTTTTTTGGAATTAATGTTATTACGGCTTCCATCATTGAATCTGGCAGCTTCCCATCCTCCACTGATTCAGAAAAAACCTCCAGCAATCTGGGGAGAATACAATCCCCATATTTACTATAGAATTCATATGGGAGTCCATCTGAACCAGGGGTGGAGTTGGCCGAGCATAGTTTAATAGCTCCCTCAAGTTCCTGAATTGAAACCTCCACTTCAAGTGCTTTCTTTTGCGCCTCAGTAATAGTTGGAAAAACAATCCCATCAAGATAAGAATCCATCTTATCATCTGTGATCTTAGATTCAGCTTTATACAGATCCAGGAAGTAGTCCACAAAGGCCTTCTCTACCGGACCCTGTCCCCTAACCATCCTACCATTAATCAGTCGAACATTATCTATATATTTTTTAGATTGTTGGCTTGAGATCACTCTGGACAGAAGTTTACCAGGTCGCCCTGACTCCGTAAAGTGTTTTTGCCCTTTAAAAAAAAGGCTCTGTTGGGCCTTATCCAATAGGAAGTTAGAGTATACTTGTGTGGCCCTTTGCATACTTTCCCTATTCTCCTCCGTCTTATTCATATAGAAGGATTCTGTCGCCAGTGATGCAAGTTCTTCTAGGTTTTTCTGTTTTTTCCCATACTCCTTTCTAAGGTTTGCGATATTACTGACCATCATTCCCCTCATATACGCCTTAAAGGTGTCCCATACCACTTGAATTTTTGCTGAGCCATAGTTGTTATCCAAAAATCGGCCAATTTCATTCTGGATTATTTCATGTGTCTTTATTACTGATAACCAATAAGGGTTTAATCTAAAAGGGGGTTTTTGTATATGTCTTTCCTGGGTTAAGCAGAGTTCAAGGAGTAACGGTGAATGGTCCGATATTGACCTTGTTTCATATTTCATTCGCTTTACCATTTTCACATATTTACTACTTATCAATGCAAGATCTATTCTAGACATGGATTTACCTGCTTTACTAAAACATGAAAAAGCCCTTTTCCCCTGTCCTAAGTATCCCCAAACATCTTCAAAACCAGCCTCCAAGCAAAACCGTGCCAGGGGAGACCCCTGAACCCGACTATCTCCCTTGACGCTCGTAGAGACCCTATCACATAGAGGATCAATGACACAGTTGAAATCACCAATAATCAATGTTGGACACTCTGGCCATCTATCCATAAATAATAACAAAGATTTAAGAACCGAAAAGGAAAATGGCGGTGGAATATAGACAAAGGCCAAAATACATGTCTTCCCCCTTAACCTACAATATAGGAAGATAAATCTCCCCTGCTGGTCGACAGAGGATGCCTCGCAGACAAAGTCAATCAGTCTATGTATCAAGACAGTAACACCTCTGGAGTGGCTGGAAAAAGTAGAATGATACTTATGCGCAGCCCATCCCCTGCCGACCATCCTAGTGGTCTCTTCAGTAAGATGGGTTTCTAACAAACATACTATTGCTGGTAAGTGGACCTGTGTAAAATCGAAAACTGCTTGTCTTTTTCCTCTGTCCCCCAAACCGCGTATATTCCAAGCAATAATTCTAGTCGACATTATCAAAAGCGGTTAGGTGGGACAAGGAAAAAAAATAAATAAAAAATTTAGACGCACCACAGCCTAACTCCCACCCCAAACCCCCCCCCCCCCCCCATACAGGTAATCCACCACATATTGTAGTAGATTTCTCTCCTATGACCATCCCTCCCACACTCCCCCCACTCGGCCCTCCCTATTAAGAAGCAGAAAAAGAAAAAAAGAGAATTGGGGGCATAAGCCCTTAATAGCAGTTATTGTTCCCACCAAATCTCAAAAAAATAAAAATAAAAATTAAGTCACAGATCATTTCGTTCGAGCCAGTCCACGGCTTCATCCGAGGTATCGAAAAAAAGGATTTTGTCATTGAAAATAATCCGCAATTTTGCTGGGAACATAAGGGAGTATTTAATGTCCCTTTCTCTTAGCTTCTTTTTAACCGTCACAAATGTGCGTCTCTTTTCTTGTATATCTTTTGAGAAATCCGGAAAAAAAGCCAATCTATTATCATTATATACAACCGGTGAGCATTCCCTCGCGCTTCTCAATAACATATCTTTGTCCCCTATGGCCAGTAACTTAACAAGAAATGTCCGAGGTTGTCTCCCTGGGATTGGTTTGCCCCCTGGGACCCGATGAGCTTTTTCTATCATAAATAGTGGGGAGAACGAGTCCTTTCCAAAATTCTCAAAAATTAGCTTCTGTATGAATTGAGTAGAATTCTTCTCTTCAGCACCCTCTGGGATCCCAATTATTCTCACATTGTATCTTCGCGATCTATCCTCAAGGTCCGCCACCTTTTTCTTCAGAAAGTTGCACTCTAATTTCAGTGTGGAAACTTCAGAGTTTGTTTTTTGGGATCCGTTCTCTATCAGGGCGACAGAGCTCTCAAGATTGTTAACTCTGTCTCGCATTTTTGACAAATCGTCTCTTATTAATCCCACATCAGCTTGGATAAACCCGAGTTGGGTTGTAACACCTGTATTAAATCCCCATTTTATTTGACCGCTAACAATATTTCTTCTAGCGGGGAGGAATTGTCATTAGGCATAACTTCCCCCATTATACCCTCTTCCTCTTCAGGGTGTCTACACTGCGTGCAGAATTATTAGGCAAATGAGTATTTTGACCACATCATCCTCTTTATGCATGTTGTCTTACTCCAAGCTGTATAGGCTCGAAAGCCTACTACCAATTAAGCATATTAGGTGATGTGCATCTCTGTAATGAGAAGGGGTGTGGTCTAATGACATCAACACCCTATATCAGGGGTGCATAATTATTAGGCAACTTCCTTTCCTTTGGCAAAATGGGTCAAAAGAAGGACTTGACAGGCTCAGAAAAGTCAAAAATAGTGAGATATCTTGCAGAGGGATGCAGCACTCTTAAAATTGCAAAGCTTCTGAAGCGTGATCATCGAACAATCAAGCGTTTCATTCAAAATAGTCAACAGGGTCGCAAGAAGCGTGTGGAAAAACCAAGGCGCAAAATAACTGCCCATGAACTGAGAAAAGTCAAGCGTGCAGCTGCCAAGATGCCACTTGCCACCAGTTTGGCCATATTTCAGAGCTGCAACATCACTGGAGTGCCCAAAAGCACAAGGTGTGCAATACTCAGAGACATGGCCAAGGTAAGAAAGGCTGAAAGACGACCACCACTGAACAAGACACACAAGCTGAAATGTCAAGACTGGGCCAAGAAATATCTCAAGACTGATTTTTCTAAGGTTTTATGGACTGATGAAATGAGAGTGAGTCTTGATGGGCCAGATGGATGGGCCCGTGGCTGGATTGGTAAAGGGCAGAGAGCTCCAGTCCGACTCAGACGCCAGCAAGGTGGAGGTGGAGTACTGGTTTGGGCTGGTATCATCAAAGATGAGCTTGTGGGGCCTTTTCGGGTTGAGGATGGAGTCAAGCTCAACTCCCAGTCCTACTGCCAGTTTCTGGAAGACACCTTCTTCAAGCAGTGGTACAGGAAGAAGTCTGCATCCTTCAAGAAAAACATGATTTTCATGCAGGACAATGCTCCATCACACGCGTCCAAGTACTCCACAGCGTGGCTGGCAAGAAAGGGTATAAAAGAAGAAAATCTAATGACATGGCCTCCTTGTTCACCTGATCTGAACCCCATTGAGAACCTGTGGTCCATCATCAAATGTGAGATTTACAAGGAGGGAAAACAGTACACCTCTCTGAACAGTGTCTGGGAGGCTGTGGTTGCTGCTGCACGCAATGTTGATGGTGAACAGATCAAAACACTGACAGAATCCATGGATGGCAGGCTTTTGAGTGTCCTTGCAAAGAAAGGTGGCTATATTGGTCACTGATTTGTTTTTGTTTTGTTTTTGAATGTCAGAAATGTATATTTGTGAATGTTGAGATGTTATATTGGTTTCACTGGTAAAAATAAATAATTGAAATGGGTATATATTTGTTTTTTGTTAAGTTGCCTAATAATTATGTACAGTAATAGTCACCTGCACACACAGATATCCCCCTAAAATAGCTAAAACTAAAAACAAACTAAAAACTACTTCCAAAAATATTCAGCTTTGATATTAATGAGTTTTTTGGGTTCATTGAGAACATGGTTGTTGTTCAATAATAAAATTAATCCTCAAAAATACAACTTGCCTAATAATTCTGCACTCCCTGTAGAGGCTTTTTGTGTTTCTATCTCAGTCACCTCAGAGTCGTCATTTTTTTTAGAGGCAAAGTCCTTTTGTCCGCCCCTCGTAATCACCCTCGGAGACCTCAGGAACTGGTCTATTTTTGTTGTTTCAAAAGTTTTTGGCCCCGGTTTCTGACCGGACAGGTCGACCGAGCGCCTACTAGCTTTTGGAGCCATGCCCTGTTCCTGTATTTCCCTTTTCTTTTTTTTTTTTCTCCTCTTTCCCCCTTTCCTTCCTCCTCTTTTCCTGCTTTCCTCTTTACCTTTCACCTTTTTCTCTTATATATTTGTTGTTTTCTTTATTTTTTTTTTCTCTGCCCCTTTCTTCCTTTCTCTCCTCTCCTCTTTTCCCCTTTCTTCTTCGTCTTATTTCCTTCACCTTTTTCTTCTTTGTCCCCTTTTTTTTTCTTTTTTTTCTCTCCTTTTCTTCTCTTTCTTCCCTTTTTTTAACTTTGTGCTTGTAGTTTGTTCCTTTTATATTTATGTTTGTAGTTTACTTTTATTTTGCATTTTTAGCCACCTCACTTTTTTCCTCAACAGTAAGGGCGAGCAACAACAAACCTTTAAATATGTTTTAGAATGCTGGAACAGTTTTGATTAGTAATTGATATCAGAGGGAGAGGACATAGGGGACGCAAGGGGGGCAAAAAAAAGGGAACAGTCTCACCAGCTCCAACGCTTTAACGCTCCCCGACACATGGAAAGCTCCGTCGCCGACCAGGGCCGGAGAGCCAGGAAACGCACCGGCAGCCAAAAAGGAGAGACCGCAATCTCAGACACAGCGGAAACCAGCCGACCGCACCTGGCCCGCCACCCACACAGCAGACGAAGACAGAACTGCCGACACACGAGGAGAAGGCCAGGCAGAGCCCCTAGGCAAAGTCCAGCAGCCCATCAGCCGAAGCGATCACAGCAAGGTTAATCGCGATGGTGCACTAGAGGAGGGAAGAAGGGTCGACAGAGGTTGGAGACACGAGGAGGAGGTCAGGTATGACAAGGGGATCAGGCAAAGCCCCCAGGCGAAGTTCATCCAGCAACCCGTCAGTCGCAGCGGAGTTAGTCACAATCACAGCGAAGTTAGTCAACAACAGAATGGCTTAAACAGAAGAAAATACGCCTTCTGGAGTGGCCCAGTCAGAGTCCTGACCTCAACCCGATTAAGATGCTGTGGCATGACCTCAAGAAAGCAATTCACACCAGACATCCCAAGAATATTGCTGAACTAAAACAGTTCTGTAAAGAGGAATGAATTACTCCTGACCGTTGTGCACATCTGATCTGCAACTACAGGAAATGTTTAGTTGAAGTTATTGCTGCCAAAGGAGGTTCAACCAGTTATTAAATCCAAGGGTTCACATACTTTTTCTACCTGCACTGTGAATGTTTACATGGTGTGTTCAATAAAAACATGGTAACATTTAATTCTTTGTGCATTATTAGTTTAAGCAGACTGTGATTGTCTATTGTTGTGACTTAGATGAAGATCAGATCACATTTTATGACCAATTTGTGCAGAAATCCATATAATTCCAAAGGGTTCACATACTTTTTCTTGCAACTATATATATATATATATATATATATATATATATATATATATACAGTACAGTCCAAAAGTTTGGACACACCTTCTCATTCAAAGAGTTTTCTTTATTTTCATGACTATGAAGGCATCAAAACTATGAATTAACACATGTGGAATTATATACATAACAAACAAGTGTGAAACAACTGAAAATATGTCATATTCTAGGTTCTTCAAGTAGCCACCTTTTGCTTTGATTACTGCTTTGCACACTCTTGGCATTCTCTTGATGAGCTTCAAGAGGTAGTCCCCTGAAATGGTCTTCCAACAGTCTTGAAGGAGTTCCCAGAGATGCTTAGCACTTGTTGGCCCTTTTGCCTTCACTCTGCGGTCCAGCTCACCCCAAACCATCTCGATTGGGTTCAGGTCCGGTGACTGTGGAGGCCAGGTCATCTGGCGCAGCACCCCATCACTCTCCTTCATGGTCAAATAGCCCTTACTTTCAAAGTTTTCCTAATTTTTCGGCTGACTGACTGACCTTTATTTCTTAAAGTAATGATGGCCACTCGTTTTTCTTTACTTAGCTGCTTTTTTCTTGCCATAATACAAATTCTAACAGTCTATTCAGTAGGACTATCAGCTGTGTATCCACCTGACTTCTCCTCAACGCAACTGATGGTCCCAACCCCATTTATAAGGCAAGAAATCCCACTTATTAAACCTGACAGGGCACACCTGTGAAGTGAAAACCATTTCAGGGGACTACCTCTTGAAGCTCATCAAGAGAATGCCAAGAGTGTGCAAAGCAGTATTCAAAGCAAAAGGTGGCTACTTTGAAGAACCTAGAATATTACATATTTTCAGTTGTTTCACACTTGTTTGTTATGTATATAATTCCATATGTGTTAATTCATAGTTTTGATGCCTTCATAGTCATGAAAATAAAGAAAATAAAGAAAACTCTTGAATGAGAAGGTGTGTCCAAACTTTTGGTCTGTACTGTATATATTGTGGGGATTCACTCTGGTAGACAGGTTAGCGGACACAGTATACAGGCAATCACAAAGTCTTTAACTTAAATAGTTCACTGTTTATTCACACAGAAGGCAAAACAAAATAACAGATCGCAGTCTTGGTGTTTGTTCACACCATGGAAAGTCCACAGAACGCAAACATTCACCTTGTTAGCAGTTTTTAATCAGCGGTCCCCAGCAGGCTTTAGGGGCCTGATTTCCAGCATGCGGCTCTCAGCCCTTTTGCACGGCACACACCTTAAGATCCCAAACCACAGAGACTCCACGGCTTCACTGTGAGATGGAGGATAATCCACCACACCTGACAGTGCTGACTGCTTTTTATAAGCCTCCCAAGACCCGGCCTGGGAGTAGCCACCCACCCAGCACTTTGGCTACTCCCAGTAAGAGTCATCCCGGATCAGCTTTACAGCCATACTAACCAGCTGAAGTGTCAGACTGCAATCTGCAATACTGACACTTCAGGGGAAAAAAACTGCATTTACCTCACCGAGGCCAGGAACCTCGGTGACACGTATCGACCGTATCCTACCATCAATTATGGCCCCTTGTTCCTTCCTACATACCTCCCCCTTTGTTCAACCCTGAGGGGGTGGACACACATTAAACAGTGTACCTGGGACAGGGCATCCGCGTTTCCTAGTAACCGGCCTGCCCTGTGTTCCACCGATAACTTGAAATTTTGTAAAGACAGAAACCACTGGGTGACCGGGGCATTTCTGTCCTTGGCCTGGCTTATCCATTTGAGAGGGGAGTGGTCGGTCACCAGACAAAACTTTCTCCCCAACAGATAGCGGAGAGACTCGAGTGCCCACTTGATAGCCAGGCACTCTCTCTCCATTATACTATACCTGGTCTCGGCTGGGGTAAGCTTCCAGCTGAGGAAGACAACGGGATGCTCCTCCTTCTCGTTGACTTCCTGAGACAGTACAGCACCGAGACCTCACTTCGGAGGCATCGGTCTGTACTATAAACTCCCTTTTGAAGTCAGGCATCACCAAAACTGGAGACCCTTACAGGGCCAACTTCAAAGCGGAGAAAGCCTTTTCCGCCTGCTCATTCCGGTGGACCGTTACTGACTTGCATCCCTTCAAAAGGCCTGTTAATGGTGCAGCCATTGTAGCAAAGTGGGGGACAAACCTCATAGTATCCCACCATTCCAAGGAACAACTTTACTTGCCGAGTAGGTGACAGATCGGGGCCAATTCCGAATTGCCTCAATTTTGTTCACCTGAGGTTTGATAACTCTGCGTCCAACTACCCCAGGTATTCCCATCATAACAAGGCTTCATCCTTCATATCCGTGCACCTTGCAAGAAAAGGCGGGTGAGCTGGAATCCAATTACCTAGAGACTATACCCCAGGTACTTGGTCTCTAACACTATCGCGCACTTTTTTGGGTTTGCGGTCAAGCCAGCCTTCCTAAGGTAGTCCACTACAGCCTGTACTTTAGGTAGGTGACTTTCCCATTTGGTGCTGTGGATAACGATATCGTCCAGGTACGCCGAAGCGTACCGATGATGTGGACGGAGTACAATGTCCATTAGCCTTTGAAACGTGGTGGGAGCGCCATATAGACCAAATGGTAATGATGCTGTGATGAAAGCTGTTTTTTCCTTGGCAGCCTCCATCAAGGGTACCTGCCAGTACCCTTTGGTCAGGTCCAATACAGAAAAATACCGGGCTTGGCCTAACTTCTCAATAAGCTCCTCCACACGGGGCATGGGACTTTGCGTCAAACTTGGAAACCTCATTAAGTTTGCGGAAGTCGTTATAGAATCGTAATGTCCCGTCCGACTTGGGTATTAAGACTATCGGACTGGCCCATTCACTTTTTGACTCCTCGATGACACCTAGCTGTAACATCAGCTGCACTTCTTCCGAGATGGCTTGTACTCAGGTACTCAGGCATGGTTTCAACCGGATTCTGGCCTGGGGCTCAGTGACAATGTCATGTCAGATGATAGAAGTGTGTCCAGGGAGGTCCGAAAACACATCCGTGTTTCTGCTTATGAACTCCCTGACCTCCTATGTTTAGAGGAAAGGTTGTCAGCAATATTTACTGTGGCAACTGCTTCCCTCATATCAGACTGCGGGACTGGAAACTCTACCCCCAGAAAACCTGGCCAGGGGCTGTTGTCCGTACTCTCTGGTGGGCCCAGGCTCTGGTACCATAATGGGCCCCAAAGATCCAGAAGCATTTGGCTGCTTTTTTAGCAAGTGACTTGCCACTAGGGTCTATTTCTTTGATTTAAAACCTATTCGATTATATTGAGCCTCAAAAATAATTTCCTTTGGAAGCCCCAAAGGAGACAAGTTCCACACAGATTAGTGTGTTGAGTTACTGGCTGCACAGGGTTATAGTATTATGTCTTATGAGCCACAGTTCTGGGTGGAGCTCAGTTTTACTTTTACTTCTCCCCACCTGGCTTAGGTACGGGTTGGGTTAAGAATTTGGCAGCGGGTGTTGCAGTTTCAATTTTCGCCAGCAGAAAGGCTAGGAGGATCCCTGCAAGCCCAGGCTAAGCCCATTTGGCTCTGGGCCACACCACACCAAAGGCAAGAACAGCTATGAAGTACTGTGCCATGTGAAGAGATCACAAAAGCTAACCTTTCCATGTGGTAATCAAGTATTAATCCATATGCAGTTTCCTACTAATTCAAAATGTCTGTGACAAATGGGTGGGGGGCTAATACCATGAAAAAAAGAGGAGACAGAGGCCTAGGTTTACAAACCGGATTCCAAAAAAGTTGGGACACTAAACAAATTGTGAATAAAAACTGAATGCAATGATGTGGAGATGGCAAATGTCAATATTTTATTTGTAATAGAACGTAGATGACAGATCAAACGTTTAATCCGAGTAAATGTATCATTTTAAAGGAAAAATACGTTGATTCAAAATTTCACGGTGTCAACAAATCCCAAAAAAGTTGGGACAAGTAGCAATAAGAGGCTGGAAAAAGTAAATTTGAGCATAACGAAGAGCTGGAAGACCAATTAACACTAATTTGTGGTCGTGGCTAAAATACGAACTTGGGCAGCGCGCCTGCCTAGAACCTAAACCGGCTGGTGTGTGCCTGGAGCCGGGTACGAGAGCAGCCTAAAAGGGGGCTGCCCTAAGGAGGACCCTTGGAATGAAGGGAATGGGTGGGTGGGTCCATGAACCGGAACGCCTACTAAGGTGAGGGAAGAGGGGTTTATAAAGGCTCAAGCCCCTCCCACAAATGCAGGCTGAACTTCAGCCTTACCAACTTGTGGTCGTGGCTAAAATACGAACTTGGGCAGCGCGCCTGCCTAGAACCTAAACCGGCTGGTGTGTGCCTGGAGCCGGGTACGAGAGCAGCCTAAAAGGGGGCAAAAAGGAAATCAACATAGTTAAGGTACAAGACTTTATTACCTTATAATACCAATGACCGAAACGCCAGCGAAATCTCCACCTGTGGGTTAGGTATGTATCTGGTGAAGCAAGACGAACGCCACCTTCCCATCTTTCGGATGACATGGGAGGGGACCCCATGCCGGGAAGCCGCGGAAGCGGCTCCAATGCGGAAGGAATGGCCGGATATAGCGCCGGGGTCAAACCCCAAGCCAGCAGCAACCGTGCGGATGTGGCTGATGAACTGCGCCGCGGTGAGAGCGCCATCGAGATGTGGTAGTAGAGGGCTGTGAGGTGGAGCATCCTGGAGGGCGAGCATGAGCTGGCCAAACACCTGTACCGGGCACCATTTATTACCAGTCGGGAAAAACTGAACCTCCACCGGGGGGCCTGTTTGACTAGTCTTGGTGGAAATTAACTTCAGCATGTAATGGTCTAGATTCCGCACCAGCTGTTCTCTGTGCAGACTGCACCGCCCTGCCGTACTGCAAGTGAACTCGCCTGGCCTAAGGAAGCCGTAAAAGCCCAAATACATGGCAGCTTTAAAGACCAAGCTGGAGAAGGACCCAAAAGGAGCACCATCCAGGGCTGAAGACAATCTCCGGAACATCTCCCCAGTGACGCCCTGTCTAGGGGGAAAGGGGATTGGGCCTACCCTTCTGGACCCCTCGCAAGGTGGCCTTAATCGCGTGCGCATAAAAAATGGATCCTGGGTTGCGGAGCATGGTGTGGTGTTGGACGCCCGCCAGGTACAACTTAATGGTATTGTAGGAGAGGTGTAACTGGTGGTGGCAATGAAGGCCATGATGAAAGGAATGTCCGCTAGACCACCCTGCGGGTGCAGACGCGAAGACTCCTGGAAGGTTCTCAGGCCTGAAAGATAGTTCCTGGCCCTACTGGGGGCGAGGGACTGCTGCGCCAGGTCTCTTGCCGAAGAGACGAGCATGCCTAGTCCATTGTCAGGGAACTGAAAGCCGGGGTGGGATATCTGAGCGGCTCGGCCTCTGGCATGACCTGAAAAAAGAGTGTGAAATTAAACCGGGATAGTGCGTCAGCTGCCACATTTTGCTGACCCAGAATGTGGCTACAATGCACATGAAAGTTGTGTGACAGGGCCAGCCAAAACAGCTGGCGCAATAGTGCCATGATTTTGGGGGACTTGGCCCTGCCCTTGGCTAAGATGTCGACCAAGGCCTGGTTGTCTGTCACGAACATCACTGGCAAGTTAGCCCAGAGGTGACCCCATGCCTGGGCTGCTGCAACGATGGGGTACAACTCCAACAGGGAGGAGGTGCGGATGGACTCGGCCTCCTCTAGGATAGAAGTGAGCCAACGGTTCGCTAGCCAACGGGGACCCCAAATAGCCGCGTAGCCGCAAGATGCAGCAGCGTCCGAAAAAATTGTCGGGCAGGAGGGAGACCAAGGAGACACAAAAAAGGAGATGCCGTTCCATCGGGACAGGAACAATTCCCACATGGGCAGGTCTGCTATGGCCTGGCCGTCCAACCGGATGACGCTGTCCTGCTTGGGTGCTGAGGGAAGAAGCTGGAGCAGCCTCGACACGAAAGTACTCCCCTGGTGCATGATCCCAGAGGCAAAATTGAGCCGCCCCAGAAGAGATTGCAACTCGACTCTAGTGAGGCACCCCGTGGAAGCCGCCTGGGAAATGACCTCCCGACACTGAGCGAGTTTCTCTTCTGGGAGGCTGGCCTGCAATAGAACCAAATCTAGGACGATGCCCAGGAACGAGACCCTCGTGGCGGGACCCTCAGTCTTTGACTCCGCGACCGGAATAGCCAGACTGGCGAAGATCTCCAGGAGGACGGTGAGAATGCCAGACCCGCCCTGCGGGTCCTCCACGACTAGAAAGTCATCGAGGTAGTGGATGACTGACCTGAGGCCCCCGTGATGGACCAAGATCCAATGTAGCGCCTTGGCCAGTTGGTCGAATAACCAGGGGCTACTCTTGGATCCAAACGTGAGTCTGTTGGCGAAAATATATTGCCCGGCCCACTCAATGCCGTAGAACTGCCACAACTGAGGTTGGATGGGAAGGAGCTTAAACGCATCGGCGATGTCCACCTTTGCCAACCAAGCGCCCTTACCATGCAACAGGATGGCCTGAATTGCGTCGTCCACTGAGGAGTAACGCATGGCAAATTCCTCTGAGGGAATCAGGGAATTAAGGCTAGGGATTCCGGAAACATGAGGGGCGGACAGGTCATAAATCAACCTTTTTTTATTGGTATTTTTCTTCGATACTAAGCCGATGGGGTTGATTCGCCATGAAGAAAACGGGATGAGCGGGAAAGGGCCTATGAGAAACCCTTTAGCCACTTCCGACTGGAGCAACTCGCTAGTTGCTGGAGGGTCCAGGGTGGCCGACAGCAGATTCCTGCCTTCCCAGGGAACCTGTGGCAGCGCGATGAGCCCTGTGTGGAACCCCTGGCGGAAGCCCGCCAACAGGAACGCCACAAAGTCCTGATCATGGTGATCCTGAAGGAGCGCAGCCAAGAGGTCCACATTAATGTCGGCTAGTCAGGACCCATTAGCAGACTTTTTGGGGCAGGCGGACCGTGGATGGGCCCTGAAGCACAGGGAGCAGATGTGGAGGGATCTGCAGCTGGCATAAGAGCACCCCCCTGAGTTGAAATTGTTGCAGACCTGGCTTTTTCCCAAGTAGACAATGGGTCTGCCCAGTTTGTCAGTGGAGGGATTAGACGGAAAAGACCCGGAGGTGCCCGGGAGGGCCCTGTCCTGAGACGGGTGGGCGCTATTTGGGCACCATTCAGAAGAGTGGAAGATTGATTGACACGTCGCACAGTTGGGTGCCCTGAGGCCAGCGAAGTGACGACAGAAGAGCTCCGTGTCAATCAAAGACCAGCTGGTGACATACTGGAATTGCGCGAACGCTGCCACCGCCTTAGCCGAAAGTGAACGATGGTAGTCGTTGAAGGCCGACCCACCATACTTGTGCCCCAGGTCAGTGACCAGGTACAAGTAGCTGTCCAGCTCTTCTCTCCTCTCCGGCTGTGCGGTGCAGATGATGTCTCTGAAGAGGCTGAAAGCCAAGACAAACTCAGGGATTGTCAACTTGCGGTTAAGCCGCGAGTCCTTGGCCCGGAGGACCACCGACACATCGCCACAGTTGATGACCCTGTTCTCGGGTACGTCTTGAGCGGCAATGAGGATTGACGCCAGGTTGACATCTTTCCCTGCCAGAATGTCTCTTTTGAGGTTGTCGGGAATGAAGTGAGAGGGGGACACCTGGGGAATGGGCCTTGGCGTACCTGTAGCCAGCCAACCCGATGTAGATGGTGCCATCAGCGGGACGGGTGCCGGGGGTGCCATGGGTGGCCGGGATTCCAGCTCTGAAACCCTTGCCCGAACGTCTGCTACCGAGTCGACCAAGGAGTTTAGGGTCGACTGTAGCTGCACCAGTGACAACTGGATGGATGACGCCTCCTGCTGCACTGCCGAAGTGCTGGGGCTGGTCATGAGCAGCTTGTACAGCTCTGCCTTCCTTGCGGTGGCCGGGTGCGGAATGCCTCTTCGGTTCAGCTCAGCCAATAGCTTTGGTATGGTCCAGCTCCGAAGGGATGATGGACCCGCCTGGCCTGATATGATCGAGCCGGAGACGGACAGGCCGTCCTCCATATCCGAAGCACGAGACATGGCAGTGCTGCTAGAAAACAAAAGGCATGACAAAAAAAAAACAGAGGGTGATGACGGAATGGTATTTGAATTGGTGCACGATAGAGAAACACGTACCAGAATAAGAACCCGTAGGATGGCTCAGTAGAACCTGACCTAGCCGGACAGATAAAGGGACAATTAAAAGCGTGAACATGATCTGACCGGGACCCCGGCGGAGTCAGTACGAACTTACCTGAATAGGACCGATTGGAACGGAAAAATAGAAAAAACCCCTGTAAATAAAGTAACAGGCGAGAATTTGAAAGTGCAGAGGAAACGAGTGACCTCAAACCTGTTGAAACCA
Organism: Bufo bufo; assembly: GCF_905171765.1. NCBI lineage: Eukaryota > Metazoa > Chordata > Amphibia > Anura > Bufonidae > Bufo > Bufo bufo. The sequence goes on from NC_053390.1 coordinate 462,351,813, forward strand.
GGCGAACTGGCCAGGATGGGGCGCACCCCTAGGTCAAGTAACCATCTGAGCGCATCGGACCAGATACTTGACCGGAGAGAGCCGCCTGAGCGTACCAGGCGGTTTGACAGAAGAGAAGGCACGTAGCCATGAGATATAAGCTGCGCGTAGCAGCGGCCCGCGGAGGGCGGCAGACTGACATGGTAACTTGGAGCCATGGTAAGCAAAGAACGACCGGGGGAGCCGCCGAAGGATGGCCCCTTAGAAAGACTCGGATAAGACAAAGGACAGATGCGTGAAACCCATGTGTTAGAGAGGAAACATGAAGACCTGGGCGTACCAGGAATGTACCATGCCCTGGGCGAACCAGGGGAGACAATGTGACAAAACCAGAACCGTGACAAGACCACCGACAGTGCCCTGGCGACAAAATAAGCGGCTATGACATGACAACAACAGTGGCCTGGGCGAACCAGGAAGACGAGACAATCCTGGGCGTGACCAGGTGCCAGAAAGCGCGAGGGAAGCCGAGCGAGTCCTGCGCAGGATACCCACCCTGCTAGGTTACAGATGGTGCACCCCAATGCGGTGCCCCTGTTTTCTTTTTTTTTTTACTGATATTGCGGGTTTTGTACTTCCATTGTTTTTTTTGTTTTTTTACTAATGCAGGTTTTTTTTTTGTTTTTTTTACTGATATTGCGTTTTTTTTTTACTGATATTGCGGGTTTTGTACTTCCATGTTTTTGTTTTTTTTTTCTACTGATATTGCGTTTTTTTGTTTTTTTTTTACCATGACAGGGATGGTCGGACTGGGAGACTCATGCCCAGGGGCCCACCCCTAGCGGGACCAGGACCGCGCAGCGACCTGGAGATCGTAAACCCTCATGCCTGGGTGTTTGCTAGCAGACTGGCTACCAGCTTGTGTGGTCCGAGCGAAGGACTGTACAGGGACCCATGGGTGGTATGAAGACCTACGTGGAATGATAACATGAGGGCCAGCATGCGGGGAGAAGCCCGACAAGTACCAGTTATTCTCCCCCCTTTCCCTATCAGGCCTGGCTGCCTGTGAGCCTGCGCTCCACGTGGAACGCAAGCCGACATAGCAGACAAGGAGCCCGGCCAGGGGGTGAGTGACAGCAATGCCTGTGCCGGAAGGCGAGTGCGCCGTCCTCTTGGCAGAAGGAGCGAGCCGGCCAACCAGCCTCCCCCACGAATTTCCCCCCCCCCCCCGAGGATGGAGAAAGCCGAGCCAGCTCCAAGGTGCGTCCCCCACCGCCGAGCTGCCAGCCGCCGGAAGGCAGGGGGAACGGGCGGTGACCAGAACCAGGAAGCGCGTGCTGTCCTCTACTCCGCGAAAGTGCCTCATACTTACCCACTAGAAGAGAAGAACTCTGCGCGAGGCGGCCGGAGGAACAAGGAGACACACGTAGCAAACACAAGTGCAAAATCCATGAACCGGAATGCCTACTAAGGTGAGGGAAGAGGGGTTTATAAAGGCTCAAGCCCCTCCCACAAATGCAGGCTGAACTTCAGTCTTACCAACTAGGTCAATTGGCAACATGATTGGGTATAAAAAGAGCTTCTTAGAGTGTCAGTGTCTCTCAGAAGCCAAGATGGGTAGAGGATCACCAATTCCCACAATGTTGCACAGAAAGATAGTGGAGCAATATCAGAAAGGTGTTACCCAGCGAAAAATTGCAAAAACTTTGCATCTATCATCATCAACTGTGCATAACATCATCCGAAGATTCAGACAATCTGGAACAATCTCTGTGCGTAAGGGTCAAGGCCGTAAAACCATACTGGATGCCCGTGATCTCCGGGCCCTTAAACGACACTGCACCACAAACAGGAATGCTACTGTAAAGGAAATCACAGAATGGGCTCAGGAATACTTCCAGAAACCATTGTCAGTGAACACAATCCCCCGTGCCATCCGCAGTTGCCAGCTGAAACTCTACAGTGCAATGAAGAAGCCATTTCTAAGCAAGATCCACAAGCTCAGGCGTTTTCACTGGGCCAGGGATCATTTAAAATGGAGTGTGGCAAAATGGAAGACTGTTCTGTGGTCAGACGAGTCACGATTCGAAGTTCTTTTTGGAAATCTGGGACGCCATGTCATCCGGACCAAAGAGGACAAGGACAACCCAAGTTGTTATCAACGCTCAGTTCAGAAGCCTGCATCTCTGATGGTATGGGGTTGCATGAGTGCGTGTAGCATGGGCAGCTTGCATGTCTGGAAAGGCACCATCAATGCAGAAAAATATATTCAGGTTCTAGAACAACATATGCTCCCATCCAGACGTCATCTCTTTCAGGGAAGACCCTGCATTTTTTAACAAGATAATGCCAGACCACATTCTGCATCAATCACAACATCATGGCTGCGTAGGAGAAGGATCCGGGTACTGAAATGGCCAGTCTTCAGTCCAGATCTTTCACCTATAGAGAACATTTGGCGCATCATAAAGAGGAAGGTGCAACAAAGAAGGCCCAAGACGGTTGAACAGTTAGAGGCCTGTATTAGACAAGAATGGGAGAGCATTCTTATTTCTAAACTTGAGAAACTGGTCTCCTCGGTCCCCAGACGTCTGTTGAGTGTTGTAAGAAGAAGGGGAGATGCCACACAGTGGTGAAAATGGCCTTGTCCCAACTTTTGGGGGATTTGTTGACACCATGAAATTCTGATTCAACATATTTTTCCCTTAAAATGGTAAATTTTCTCAGTTTAAACTTTTGTTCCGTGATTTATGTTCTATTCTGAATAAAATATTAGAAGTTGGCACCTCCACATTATTGCATTCAGTTTTTATTCACGATTTGTATAGTGTCCCAACTTTTTTGGAATCCGGTTTGTACTATTCGTAAAGATGGCAAAGCTTTGACACTTTTCTCTGACTCTATACCAAATATTGGTTGGCTTACTTTGAGACAGAGTTTTATGCCAGAATTGTGGCAAGGTGGCTGATCTTACCCTCCTTCCCTTTCATCAAAGCTCCACGCCCTTCCACTAAGTCCTGCCTCCTCCAAATTGTGCCAATTTGAGCCACTTTTAAGACAGTTTTTTGTTGCAGAGTCACATTAGTAAGTCTGAACCAGAACGTACAAATGCAACAACTGTAAATAAAAAAAATGAGCATCCACATTATTCAAGTAAAGGGGTTGGCCAGTTTATATTACTAGCTGCACATGTGCTGGGTACAGCACATACAAACAGTTAGTAATAACTATTATTAAACTATTGTCACTAATTTCTGATAATTTAATATGAATACTTCCGCTGACCTGCATGACAGCGCTGTGCTAGGAATCTGCCCACCCATGGAGGATTCCATCCATCAGCGGCCTCTATTCATTTACACTGGGGATGGACTGTGCATGCTATAGTTTCCCTGTCAATTCCCAGTTTAAAATGAACAGAAGTCACGGAAGGACAGAATTCAGTGGCCATGTTCCGAGCACAGCTTCAGCATGCAGGTCAGTGGACCTATGTGTAAACATGAATTATTCATATTATACTGTCAGACATCAGTGCCAATAGTCTAATATTACTTATTAATATCTGCACATGTGCACCTCGTAACAAACTGGCTGAACTCTTGAATATTTAAAGGGTTTCTGTCACCCTGCAAAACTCATTATTTTTTTTTTGGATAGTTAGATTGCTCATAGTGCGATATAGCAGAATATAAGTCTCTTACTTACTTTCATGCGGCCGATTCTTTATAAAACGAACTTTTATAATATGTAAATGAGGGCTCTACCAGCAAGTAGGGCGTCTACTTGCTGGTAGCTGCTGCAGAAATCCGCCCCCTCGCCGTGTTGATTGACAGGGCCAGCCGTGATCTCCTCCTCCGGCCGGCCCTGTCAGTAATTCAAAAATCGCGCGCCTCGCGTCATTCGGCGCAGGCGCTCTGAGATGAGGAGGCTCGTATCCTCAGCACTCCCTCAGTGCGCCTGCGCCGATGACATCACCGAAAGAGAAGACGTCATCGGCGCAGGCGCACTGAGTGAGTGCTGAGGAGACGAGCCTCCTCATCTCAGAGCGCCTGCGCCGAATGACGCGAGGCGCGCGATTTTTGAATTACTGACAGGGCCGGCCGGAGGAGGAGATCACGGCTGGCCCTGTCAATCAACACGGCGAGGGGGCGGATTTCTGCAGCAGCTACCAGCAAGTAGACGCCCTACTTGCTGGTAGAGCCCTCATTTACATATTATAAAAGTTCGTTTTATAAAGAATCGGCCGCATGAAAGTAAGTAAGAGCATTATATTCTGCTATATCGCACTATGAGCAATCTAACTATCCAAAAAAAAAATAATGAGTTTTGCAGGGTGACAGAAACCCTTTAACTTTTTTTACATAATAAAAATGCTTGTTAAAAAAAAACATTTTGTGTCATGGGGGATTAACTGGCAAGTTTTTGTTTTCTGCACTGTGCAGAATAAGTAACATGAATGGGTCATTAGTGTTGCAGCTATACCAATTGTGTGTAGGTTTTTTTTTTTTTTCCTTTTTTTCAGTATAATAAAAGGGAAGACTTTTTTCTTAGATTTTTTATATAGTATATAACTTTTCTGCTACTTTTTTAGTCCCACTCAGGGACATGATCCTCTTATTGCTTCATTAATACATCACCATATGTCTTTATTGCAGTGTACTATGCCTTTCAGTCTTATACTGATAGCCTATTAGGTCCTAACTCAGTCCATATTATGGTATAACTGGAAACCATTGTAAGGCTCCTGGCTGCCATGGCAACCCATCAGCACCACACGATCGCATCGCAGGGCCCTGATGGGCTTACAGAAGGAGCGCCCTCCCTCTGTAACATCACTTAGATGCTTAACCTCTTTTGCCGTGTCATCAGAGGGATTAAATGTCTAGGATCAAAGTTACTTCAGATGACAGCTATTACTGTGGGGGGTCAGATGTATAATGTAGCCAGGACCTACCTGTAATGGTACAGGCACAGTTCCATAACGGTACTGTAACCTGCTCACCGCGACTCACTATTAAAAGTCAGGGTGCTGAGAGGTTAAAGATATTACTGTTCAATCATTATTTTATTAAAGCATATAAATGAATAATGAATAAGTATATCCAATACATGTACAAAAGAAATACAGAGGCCGACAACTGGCCATACAAATAAATCGGAGGTAGTAATACAGTCTATAATTAGCTATACAAAACATGACTGGCAAGTAACAAGCCAATGGGGACTTCTGGAATTGAGGATAAGAGCACATATGGTATACATTCTCTAATTCCTAGACAAACAACCACATAAGACAAGGACGAACATCACAAGACATGACAGACCAAGACATGACATAGACAAAAGGAAGGGGAGAGGAGGGGTATAGAATAGAAGGGCCCTACCGTGTGTATTACTTCAGGAACCACTACCCGGAATGATACCCGTTGTCAACCAATCATGGAAGGACGTGGAGGTGCGAAACTGAGTCCATGGGTCCCAAATCCTCCAGAAAAGGTTAAAGATATTAATATCAACAGCCTATATTCCATGAATGGAAAGGCCTAGAAGCTCTTTAACCTGCCTGCTAGCACTTTTATCGTTTTCCATGATAAGGCAAGCATTTACTACTGCACGGATGTTGTAATATATGTATACAAACTTATCTACATACAGATTTCTTTCATTATCTGGGCTAAATGTCCTAACAGTTATCTCAGTTTTATGTAACTTTGTGCACACCGTTGAACTGCATCATAATATTAGTAATTGTGTTCCGATCTTTGCCACTAGTTAGTTCTGATCATGACGAATGAGAACTCTTATCAATCTAGAAGATTCTGCTGCATTTTATTAACACATGGAGATAAAGGATAAGCATGTAAAGTATGATTAACCCCTTATTACCCATGTTATTTTGGGCCTTAATGACCAAATCTTTTTTCATTGTACTTGTATTGTACATGTATTGGTCAAATGGCTATGAATTTTTTATTGAAGTGCTGTTGTGTCTTTTTTCATGACAAATAAACGTTATTTTTTTTACATATGTTACCAAAAAGCAATTGCGAACAGGACTACCCAATGACAGGGGTCACTGTCAGGGTGGCTGGGCCTAATTGCCATCAATAGGCATATTAGTTTTTGTAGGGGGGCTGGAGAGAGCCTACGGCTAGCATGCAGACTGCATAAACACACAGGATCAACAAGTGTCATGTTGTAGGGCGTCATTAGCTATTATGGCCATTCCCGTCTGGTATTCGTAGAAGGAAAATTGGCCAGACAGAATATTTGGGACTGGATGGGGCAACAGATCTTCCATGCACAGGAGCCAACAACCACCTTGGCTGAGCTAAGGGTCCAAGTTGAAAGAGCTTGGAATGACATACTGTCACGGCCTTTGGTGTGCGCTGTGACACTTATGCCACACTTGCTGTTGCCTGTGGCAACATGTTGCTGTTTCAGCATGCGGGGGCAGTGTCACAGCCTTTGTGGTGTGTGCCGTGACATGGTTGCCTTGCATGTTGTTGCCTGCGGCAACGTGTAGCTTTTTATGCTGGTGTGTGCACTTCCCCTGTCAGTTGTTTCCTCCTCTGTCTGGTGCTGGAGGGGTTAACCACCTTGTTGGGCGTGGTCACTAGGTGCTTCATCTTACCTGTGGCTTGAGGCCACGAGTCAGTGGTACTTCAGCCATGGTGTGTGCTGGAGTAATGCTCCTGGTCTTCATGTTCCATCTCCCAGAGTGAGGGCCTCCTAGTGGGACATCGAGGTCTCCAGCGATGTCTTCCCTCCCTTACATGTGTTGTATGTCTGGGAGTTTGTAGGCATCCTTCTCAGGTAAGTCCTGTCTGCCACTCCCAGCTACTATATTAGTTTCACTTTCACTTGCAGTCATTGCCAGATATAGTCCTTACTTCCAGTTCTATTCTGACCTTTGAAGGAGATCGTTTGATGGTGTTGCTGTGGAGCTCTTGTCCGGCGTGGACTGTCGTGATTGGGATCGCCTTCTCTGCTCGTGACTGGATAAGTCTATCTCTGATATAGTTTGTTTGTTGCTGTCTTCCCCTGCTGTTCTCCTAGACATGAGTGATGGTGACTAGTGCTCCCATCGGCCTTTCCCCACTCTAGGCCTTTTTAGGGTGACTGAGGGTTTAGGCATCCTGCTCGCCGCACGGGTTCACACCCCTTCTAGGGTATCAGGGCAGACAGGTGCCAGCTTAGGGTTAGTCAGGGGTGGCCATACTATTCCCATCCGTAGATAAGGGTCCCCCTTCCCCTCCGTCTGGTGCGACACGACTGCTGCTGGGGTAGCGGTCATGACAGTATATCTGGCCTTTTAAAAAAAAATATATATATATATAAAAAAAAAAAAAAAAGTGACATTTCCTTTTTTTTTTTTTTTTTGCTTGCTGTTTTGCTTTGTATTTTTCTGTTCCACTATGGATCCGGTTACGGTTTTGGCGAAACAATTACAGGGATTATCCCTTGAAGTGGCAGGATTAAATGCAACAGTGCTGCAGCAGCAGCATCCATCCTTGGGTTCCACCGTTGCTACGGGAAACCAAGGTACTCCTGAGCCAAAAGTGGCTTTACCTGATAGGTTCTCAGGAGGGAGAGACCAATTTGTAACCTTCAGAGAAGCTTGCAAATTGTTCTTCAGGTTACGCCCTAGATCCGCCGGCGGTGAAGAACAACGGGTGGGTATTGTAATTTCTCTCCTGCAAGGAGATCCGCAGGCTTGGGCTTTCTCCCTACCATCAGACTCTCTGGCCTTACGATCAGTGGAGGAGTTTTTTGAAGCCCTGGGTCTCGTATATGATGACCCAGACAGGGTCTCACTGGCTGAGTCTAAGCTACGTAGACTTCGGCAAGAGAACCGGTCTGCTGAACTATATTGTTCCGAATTCCGTAGGTGGGCTACTGATACGTTATGGAACGACTCGGCCCTTAGGAGTCAGTTCTGCCAGGGGTTGTCTGAAAAATTAAAAGACGCGCTGGCGGTATACGAGGTCCCTGGGTCTCTGGAGGCTGCTATGTCTCTGTCCATAAGAATCGACAGACGACTCAGGGAGAGACTATTACATTTTACGGAGGCCTCTATAGGGCAGGGATCGGTTTGTTATGATCCAGTCGAACCAATGCAAATAGGGGGCGCCACTAGACGGGTGAATCCTCCTAAGTTCCTCTGTAGGTCAGAGGTTTGTTTTCGTTGTGAGGGGAGGGGTCATTTTGTAAAGGTTTGTCCCTCAGAACCCAAGAGACCACAAACAAAGGAGCCGCCGGAAAACTAGAGTCCCCAGATTGTGCGGAGGATAACAGTCTGGGCGTATTCATTTCCTCCATACGCATGTCTCAGTTTTTGTTGTCCGCTACCGTTGAGGCGGGCAATAAGACTGAGATCTGTTCCGTCTTTTTGGACAGTGGGGCGGGGGTCAACTTGGTGGATTCACGGTTTGCTCAGGCTCTGGGTTTTACTCCAGAACCGATACGCAGAACTATTGCTGTTTTTGCCATCGACTCCTCCCCTCTTACTCAGAAAGAGTTAACTCAGATCATTCATAATATCCATCTGCAGGTAGGGGACCTCCATAAAGAGCATATCTCGTGTTATGTCCTGGACGGTCTTCCGGCTCCTATGGTATTGGGGCTTCCCTGGCTGGTGACTCACAATCCAGTGGTGGATTGGCAGGCCGGGGAGATTATGGAGTGGAGTGAACATTGTAAGGACAACTGCTTGAGTAGTAGGTGCTCTACACTCTCTGTAACATCTTTACCTGCCTTTCTGTCAGATTTTATGGATGTGTTCTCTGAGAAGTGTTGTCAGGGGTTACCACCTCATCGTCCATATGATTGCCCAATTAATCTACTACCTGGGGCCAAACTACCTAAAACCCAGTTATACAATCTTTCCGGCCCGGAGAGGAAGGCTATGAAAGATTATATTTCGGAGAGTTTGGCTAAGGGACACATCAGACCCTCTTCTTCACCTGTGGCTGCAGGGTTCTTTTTCGTTAAAAAGAAAGATGGGGGCCTACGTCCTTGCCTGGATTTCCGGGAATTAAACCGGATAACTATCCGAGATCCCCATCCTCTTCCTCTCATTCCCGACCTCTTTAATCAGGTTGCTGGTGCTAAATGGTTCTCCAAAATGGATCTCAGAGGAGCCTATAACCTGGTTCGCATCAAAGAGGGGGATGAGTGGAAGACGGCTTTTAATACTCCGGAAGGGCATTATGAAAATCTGGTCATGCCATTTGGTCTTACTAATGCGCCTGCGGTATTCCAACATTTTGTCAACGATATTTTTAGTCACCTTATCGGGAGATTTGTTGTGATATATCTTGATGACATCCTGGTCTATTCCCCGGATCTGGATACACATAAGATCCATGTGATACAAGTGCTGCAGATATTAAGGGCCAACAAATTGTTTGCTAAGTTAGAAAAATGTGTGTTCGCCGTAAAAGAACTGCCATTTCTGGGGTATGTGTTGTCAGATTCAGGTTTCCGCATGGATCCAGAGAAAGTCCGGGCGATTATAGACTGGGATCTGCCTGAGAACCTGAAGGCATTGCAATGCTTCCTGGGGTTTGCCAATTTTTATAGAAAGTTTATAAAAAACTATTCCTTGGTGGTCAAACCACTGACGGACATGACCCGAAAGGGATCCGATTTTTCCAAATGGTCACATGCAGCCAAAACTGCCTTCGCATCTCTGAAGGAGAGATTCACCTCGGCCCCTATTCTCGTACAGCCAGATGTCTCGCTTCCTTTTATTGTAGAGGTTGACGCATCAGAGGTGGGGGTGGGAGCGGTACTATCTCAGGGCCCGTCCCCTGGTGAATGGCGTCCGTGTGCTTTCTTTTCGAAGAAATTGTCTACTGCAGAAAGGAACTATGATATTGGCAACAGGGAACTTTTGGCTATTAAGTTGGCTTTTGAGGAGTGGCGTCATTTTTTGGAGGGGGCGGTTCATCCCGTCACGGTGATTACTGATCACAAAAACTTATTATATCTAGAGTCTGCTAAACGTCTCACCCCTAGACAGGCTCGGTGGTCGTTATTTTTTACTAGGTTTAATTTTGTAATAACCTATCGCCCGGGGGCAAAAAATACTAAGGCGGATGCATTGTCTCGAAGTTTTCCTGGAGGGGGTGATGTTGAGGTACCAGAGCCCATTTTGCAAAAGGGGGTGGTGGTCTCAGCATTACACTCAGGTTTGGAGGGGAGGGTGTTGGAAGCTCAGGGGGACGCCCCGGCCTCCTGCCCCTCGGGTAAACTGTTTGTGCCAGAAAATTTACGACTGGAGATACTAAAAGAACACCATAACTTCACACTGGCAGGACACCCAGGTAGTAGGGCAACCTCTGAGTTAGTGTCTCGTCGGTTCTGGTGGCCTAACTGGCGCCAGGAGGTGTTGAATTTTGTGTCTGCATGTGCTACCTGTGCTCGTTCTAAGGTAGATCATACTCGTCCGGCAGGGCGTCTTTTACCTCTGGCCATCCCCAACAGGCCTTGGACGCACCTGTCAATGGATTTCATTACGGATCTACCAGTATCAGCGGGGAAGACTGTTATTCTTGAAGTTGTTGACAGATTCAGTAAAATGGTGCACTTTATTGCTCTTGCCGCATTGCCTAATGCTAACACACTGGCTCAGGTTTTTATTGACCACATCGTGAAGCTTCACGGGGTCCCTTCCGATATTGTTTCGGATCGTGGTACCCAATTCGTTTCTAAATTTTGGAAAGCTTTTTGTTCTTGTTTAGGGGTTCATCTGTCGTTTTCTTCATCTTTCCATCCACAGTCCAACGGTCAGACTGAACGTACCAATCAAAACCTAGAGACATATTTGAGATGCTTTGTTTCCGAAAATCAGGAGGAATGGTCATCTTATTTACCGTTAGCCGAGTTTGTCATTAATAATCGTCGTCAAGAATCCACCGATAAGTCACCATTTTTTGGTGCGTATGGTTTCCATCCTCAGTTTTGTACGTTTAGTGAGGGGGGGCCGTCTGCGATTCCCGAGGAGGAACGATTTGCGTCTTCACTTTCTTCAGTGTGGCAGAGTGTGCAAGAAAGTTTGAAGAGAATTGGTGGTAGATACAAACGTGCGGCTGATAGGAAGCGCTCTGAAGGTCCGGACCTTGGGGTGAATGACTTGGTGTGGTTGTCTACCAGAAATATCAAGTTGAAGGTTCCCTCGTGGAAATTAGGTCCGAGATTTATTGGTCCTTATAGGCCAATTAAGATCATTAACCCGATGGCTTTTCGTCTGGAGCTACCTCAGACTCTAAGGATCCATAATGTCTTCCACAGATCTCTGCTTAAGAGATATGTAGAACCTCCTGAACCATTGCCACTACCGCCTCCACCGGTGGTTGTTGATGGCAGTCTTGAGTTTCAGGTAGAAAAGATTGTTGATTCACGATATGTTCGCCGCTCTCTTCAGTACCTGGTGCACTGGAAAGGTTATGGTTCCGAAGAGAGAATGTGGGTTCCAGCATCAGAGATAAAAGCGGACAGACTCATTCGGGCTTTTCATAGCTCCCATCCGGAGAGGCCTGGTCTTGAGGGTCCAGGGGCCCCTCGTAGAAAGGGGGGTACTGTCACGACTGTGACTGATCCAGACAGGTCTGGGAGGAGAAGGTCGCAGCGACTTGCTACTCGCGATAGCTTGTGAGTTTGCTCCGTGGTTCAGGGTATGTCATCTGGGTTTTGCCTTGTGAACCTTTTTGTCCTGACTGGGAGTTTGTAGGCATCCTTCTCAGGTGAGTCCTGTCTGCCATTCCCAGCTACTATATTAGTTTCACTTTCACTTGCAGTCATTGCCAGATATAGTCCTTACTTCCAGTTCTATTCTGACCTTTGAAGGAGATCGTTTGATGGTGTTGCTGTGGAGCTCTTGTCCGGCGTGGACTGTCGTGATTGGGATCGCCTTCTCTGCTCGTGACTGGATAAGTCTATCTCTGATATAGTTTGTTTGTTGCTGTCTTCCCCTGCTGTTCTCCTAGACATGAGTGATGGTGACTAGTGCTCCCATCGGCCTTTCCCCACTCTAGGCCTTTTTAGGGTGACTGAGGGTTTAGGCATCCTGCTCGCCGCACGGGTTCACACCCCGTCTAGGGTATCAGGGCAGACAGGTGCCAGCTTAGGGTTAGTCAGGGGTGGCCATACTATTCCCATCCGTAGATAAGGGTCCCCCTTCCCCTCCGTCTGGTGCGACACGACTGCTGCTGGGGTAGCGGTCGTGACAGGTAGTAGTTGAAATGATGATATAAAATAAGGGAGACTAGAGCTTTTAACAAACACCCAGTACTTTACTGAATCTGTTCCACATATCATCAAGGTATGTAACAGTCATTTACATAAAGGCAGCTTTCACAGTGATTCACATTAGTTCCCAGAAGTTGCATAAGGAATTGTCTTCTATAACAATCGGTCTTTCTCCCTCTTGTTTCTCCAGGCTGGAGGGATGAATTATCTCTGCTGTCCAGTATAATCCTATACTTCTGTATCCTCCTCTAGGAATACTATACCAAAACAAATGGCCTTTTTGTCTTTAATTATGGTGGATAGCTTGTAGCTTGAGATCTCTCCACCTGATGCAAAGGAATCTGGAGTCTGATAAATGACAGTTACCTTCCTTTGTCAATATCCTCATCCCTCTCTGGGTTGCCTGTAGATACTGTAATCTTTTCCCTTTTATGGGCTGGTACATGGAACTAAGTATGGAGTTTGGATAACTCTCCGCAATGGCTGCTAAGGTTCAGTTTGTCCTCAGACATCACACACTGACCTTCTTCCTGCAATGTGCACTAAGTGAGTGGCGGATTTAGCCCTGGGAGGCTTGTTAGAACCTCCCCCTCCCTATACAACTTTATAAGAACACATTTACAAGTACAGTATACATGAAACACAATCACAACATTAAGCAGTGTGTTTCAGGACACTGCACATATCCAAAAGCCTTTTTCCCTTTGTTAGATGATCCCTTTTCAATATGTAAAATATGAAACCATGAATCAGATTCAAACTGTTGTCCCCTTCCCAGAATGTCTGGCCATAGGCCATTTACCTCAGCACACTTGGAGCACTGTTGTACAAAACCCCTAATATACTTTTCAAGCCGTAGATTAAAGGCATAAACAGCTTAATGTACACTGCTCAAAAAAATAAAGGGAACACAAAAATAACACATCCTAGATCTGAATTAATTAAATATTCTTCTGAAATACTTTGTTCTTTACATAGTTGAATGTGCTGACAACAAAATCACACGAAAATAAAAAAATGGAAATCAAATTTTTCAACCCATGGAGGTCTGGATTTGGAGTCACACTCAAAATTAAAGTGGAAAAACACACTACAGGCTGATCCAACTTTGATGTAATGTCCTTAAAACAAGTCAAAATGAGGCTCAGTAGTGTGTGTGGCCTCCACGTGCCTGTATGACCTCCCTACAACGCCTGTGCATGCTCCTGATGAGGTGGCAGATGGTCTCCTGAGGGATCTCCTCCCAGACCTGGACTAAAGTATCTGCCAACTCCTGGACAGTCTGTGGTGCAACGTGACGTTGGTGGATAGAGTGAGACATGATGTCCCAGATGTGCTCAATTGGATTCAGGTCTGGGGAACGGGCGGGCCAGTCCATAGCATCAATACTTTCGTCTTGCAGGAACTGCTGACACACTCCAGCCACATGAGGTCTAGCATTGTCTTGCATTAGGAGGAACCCAGGGCCAACCGCACCAGCACATGGTCTCACAAGGGGTCTGAGGATCTCATCTCACTACCTAATGGCAGTCAGGCTACCTCTGGCGAGCACATGGAGGGCTGTGCGGCCCTCCAAAGAAATGCCACCCCACACCATTACTGACCCAATGCCAAACCGGTCATGCTGGAGGATGTTTCAGGCAGCAAAACGTTCTCCATGGCGTCTCCAGACTCTGTCACGTCTGTCACATGTGCTCAGTGTGAACCTGCTTTCATCTGTGAAGAGCACAGGGTGCCAGTGGCGAATTTGCCAATCTTGGTGTTCTCTGGCAAATGCCAAACGTCCTGCACGGTGTTGGGCTGTAAGCACAACCCCCACCTGTGGACGTCGGGCCCTCATATCACCCTCATGGAGTCTGTTTCTGACCGTTTGAGCAGACACATGCACATTTGTGGCCTGCTGAAGGTCATTTTGCAGGGCTCTGGCAGTGCTCCTCCTGTTCCTCCTTGCACAAAGGTGGAGGTAGCGGTTCTGCTGCTGGGTTGTTGCCCTCCTATGGCCTCCTCCACGTCTCCTGATGTACTGGCCTGTCTCCTGGTAGCGCCTCCATGCTCTGGACACTACGCTGACAGACACAGCAAACCTTCTTGCCACAGCTCGCATTGATGTGCCATCCTGGATAAGCTGCACTACCTGAGCCACTTGTGTGGGTTGTAGACTCCGTCTCATGCTTCCACTAGAGTGAAAGCACCGCCAGCATTCAAAAGTGACCAAAACATCAGCCAGGAAGCATAGGAACTGAGAAGTGGTCTGGTCTGCAGAACCACTACTTTATTGGGGGTATCTTGCTAATTGCCTATAATTTCCACCTGTTGTCTATTCCATTTGCACAACAGCATGTGAAATTGATTGTCACTCAGTGTTGCTTCCTAAGTGGACAGTTTGATTTCACAGAAGTGTGATTGACTTGGAGTTACATTGTGTTGTTTAAGTGTTCCCTTTATTTTTTTGAGAAGTGTATTATTCTCCAATACATCTCTCTCCAGGTTTAAGTTGACATTCAGAATTTTTGCTTGTATTTCTTCAGTTGCTACCTACTACTCCCTTAAAACTTTTTCTTGTATATCATGTCTAAAGTGTTTATATCAATGTGATATTTTGGGTTAATGTCTTGCTCCTCCCGTCTATGACAGACGATAAATCATTAGTAAATCACACTAATATATAAACTCCTACTATAAAGGAGTGCACAACCACTAGGTAAGGGTTCATGAACACGAAAGTATTTTCTTTCCGTGTACGTTACGTTTCTTTTTAGGACCGTATGCAGAACCATCCATTTCAATGGGCAAAAAAACGGAAGTTACTCCATGTACATTTCATTTCCATATGTCCGCATTTACTGGATTGACTTATATGGAGAGTTTTCAAGGCATGTTCTGTGACTTGTGCAGAAGACAAGAAGAAGATGATGGATCATTTCTTATCAATATAGAGATATTAGGGCTCTTTCACACTTGCGCTTTTGTTTTCCGGCATAGAGTTCCGTCGTCGGGGCTCTATGCCGGAAAAATCCTGATCAGGATTATCCCAATGCATTCTGAATGGAGAGAAATCCGTTCAGGATGCATCAGGATGTCTTCAGTTCAGGACCGCAACGTTTTTGCGCTTTTTGCTCCGGTTAAAAATCCTGAACACTTGCCACATCGCCGGATCTGGAATAATAGCCCATTGAAATGTATTATTCCGGATCCGTCCTAACATCTTCAATTGTTACGACGCAACAACGGATCCGGAAGTTGCGTCTGCGCCTGCGCCAGGAAGTAGGAAGGACTTGGCTGGCGCGAAAAGAGACTGATCTGGAAATCCTGAAGCCAACATCAACGTTTTTTTTTTCCAGATCCGTCGTACGGATCCGTCCCCATACCGGATCCGTGCGACGAATCCGGAAAAAAAAGTTGATGTTGGCTTCAGGATTTTCAGATCAGTCTCTTACCAAAAAAGCAGATAAGATGCATCCGGAAAGAAAAAATTATGCGTTCTTACACGTTTTCCGGATCCGGCGTGTAATTCCGGCAAATGGAGTACACGACGGATCCGGACAACGCAAGTGTGAAAGAGCCCACTTGTCATTGTAGTTCTGCTTGTGGCAATAATGATAATAGCTTGTCACTAGCCGGCAGAGGCGCCCTGATAGCAGGAAGAGACACTGGCACTTCGGTCTGAATGCAATAGCAGATGCACTCTCTTGGTCCTGTGCTGCCGGTGTCCCATTGCCAATTAACTATCTTTCCTGCATTCTGCTTGTTACCACTCTGCCGGCCTTTCAATCCTACTATGTATTGCTGGCAGGTGTGCTCCACTGCAGGCTGTGCTGCTGGTATCTTGTTGCCTAGCAATGGGCCAGGCTCCATGAACTGGAGCGTTGGCCAATCAGGGGTGTTGGGGTCTGTGTATGATGTCACAGGTCACATGGGTCGATATCCCATGTGAGATAGGAAGTACCCTAGTTAAACAGGCAACTGCTGGCCATAGTTGTCTATGATTAAGGTGTTATTCTGTTACTCTGCTTATTGTGTTTTTGACCTCTGGATTCCATGGACCTTGGCATGTTCTGTATACAACCCTTTTGCCTGAAGATTTGGACGTGACTTCCCGGTTTGACATCTTGGAGTGGTACGTTTCTGCATCCTGGATTCTGATTTGGCTTTTGATTTGATTCTCCTGGTGTTCACTTTGGTTTGTACAACTGCTTTTATCCGTTTGGCTCCATTCTAATCCATTCCGTCAGCATCTGCTGTGTCACTACGTTTGTTATTTTCTCACAATTTTTTTCCCTGTTGGCCCCTGCACTTAGTAAAGAAGAGATTACCATCCAGTTTCGGGCCATCATTTATGGCGGATTGTGCAAGCAGGTAGGGACAGTGGTGCGGGCAAAGTTCAGGGCCTTATAGATCCCTAATGTGACATAGCAACTGAAATCAAAAATATGGGTGGACAGCACTCCTAAGTAATGATGTGTCGGGTGCTCGTCTCCAGGAGGGGTGGTAACAGGCCCCTAGTAAAGCAACTTGTAGATATCCAGAAAAATAAAAAAATGGAGACAGCACGTCCAAAAGGTGCAGAAAGTGGACCCCGGAAGGCACCCGGAATAAATTCCACCTTCTGCACCTTTTGGACGTGCTGTCTCCATTTTTTTATTTTTCTGGATAGCAACTGAAATGTCACCTGTACAGAACAGGAAATCATGACCTATTATTAGGCCTAGTGGCCTTTTATTTAAACATAGATAGTGACATGTAAAAAAAAAAACAACTCACAAACAATCTTAAAAAAAAAAAAATATGTTCAACATAAAGCATGATTTACACAATGGGTCATTTTCTGATGACACATTCCCAAACTGTGACACATCTCACATGAAAAATGGGCCTGCCATGAAAGCCAAAACTGGCTGTACCGTCAAGCTGTAAACAATGTACCGTATATTTTTTATTCCACAGTATGTCAACGCCAGTTCTGTGAGAAGGTCTGACAGACGTTCTTCTCTACCTCTTGTATGACGTTCTTTGTTTTGGTTTCACTTTGTCATCTCCTTTCCTTCTGCCAGGTGTCACTTATTTAGACTAATCGTCTTCCTTTATATTCCCTCCCATACTGCCTCACTTTGCGGTTTATACTAGTTCCTGGATGAAGTGTTCACTGCTGGAGGCTGCTGCTGCTGTTTGCTCAGATAAGTCTTTCCCCTTTTTGTGTTACCTTGCTGGCTTGATTCTAGGTGACCCTGACTCCGTCAATATTAAGTGCAGGGAGCCGGTGGTCGTGTCCCCTCACTAGTATAGGGTTTTCAGGTGACACACAGTCTTAGGTACGTGGGCATGCAATCGTCTACCATTGAGACCCTTGCATGTGCATAGCAGTCAGGGAGAGCTCTTAGGCCCCTTTCACACGGGTGAGTATTCCGCGCAGACGCGATGCGTGAGGTGAACGCATTGCACCCGCATCGAATACCGACCCATTCATTTCTATGGGGCTGTTCAGATGAGCGATGATTTTCACGCATCACTTATGCGTTGCGTGAAAATCGCAGCATGTTCTATATTCTGCGTTTTTCACGCAACGCAGGCCACATAGAAGTGAATGGGGTTGCGTGAAAATCGCAAGCATCCGCAAGCAAGTGCGAATGCGGTGCGATTTTCACGCACGGTTGCTAGGAGACGATCGGGATGGAGACCCGATCATTATTATTTTCCCTTATAACATGGTTATAACGGAAAATAATAGCATTCTGAATACAGAATGCAAAGTAAAATAGGGCTGGAGGGGTTAAAAAAAATAAAATAAATGTAACGTACCTTAATCCACTTGATCGCGTAGCCCGGCATCTCCTTGTTTCTCCTTTGTTGAATAGGACCTGTGGTGAGCATTAAATACAGTTACAGGACCTTTGATGACGTCACTCCGGTCATCACATGGTTCATCACATGATCTTTTACCATAGTGATGGATCATGTGATGACCGGAGTGATGTCATCAAAGGTCCTGTAACTGTATTTAATGCTCACCACAGGTCCTATTCAACAAAGGAGACAGAAGTAGATGCCGGGCCGCGATCAAGTGGACTAAGGTGAGTTAAATAATTTATTTATTTATTTTTAACCCTTCCAGCGCTGTTTTACTTTGCATTCTGTATTCAGAATGCTTTTATTTTCCCTTATAACCATGTTATAAGGGAAAATAATACAATCTACAGAACACCGATCCCAAGCCCGAACTTCTGTGAAGAAGTTCGGGTTTGGGTACCAAACATGCGTGATTTTTCTCACGCGCGTGCAAAACGCATTACAATGTTTTGCACTCGCGCGGAAAAATCGCGGGTGTCCCCGCAATGCACCCGCAACGCACCCGCACATTTTCCCGCAATGCCCGTGTGAAACCAGCCTTAGGGTTTTAAAGGGCTCACCTATATGCTCCTTAGTTTGGGATTAAGCCAGTCAGTCGTTTATTTATAAGTTCCAGCAATCTGCAACTTCACCCGTGACATTATAAACCGCCAAAACCATCTTAAGCATGGATCAGGTTATAGCCTTGATTGACCGCATGCAAGGTCTTTCGCTGGAGGTAGCAGATCTCCGTAAAACTGTGTCTCAGTTTCAGGTAACCGGTTCTGCTGGCATTCATGGAGTTTGTTCCGAGCCTAAGATCTCGCTTCCAGATACGTTCTCCGGGGGTAGTGAGAATTTTGTTCGCTTTAGAGAGGCTTGCAAACTCCATTTTCGCCTACTTCCCCATTCCTCTGGTGATGAGGAGCAAAGGGTGGGGATCATCATCTCGCTGCTCAGGGATAACGCTCAGTCTTGGGCCTTTTCGCTGCTGGTGGGGGCACTGCCCCTCCGATCGGTAGATGAATTTTTTGTAGCCCTGGGGCAGATATATGATGACCCGGATCGTATTGCTCTGGCTGAATCTAAACTGCGTCTTTTATGCCAGGGTAAACAGTCCGCAGAGATATATTGTTCTGAATTTCGGAGATGGGCAGCTGATACTGGTTGGAATGATGCTGCACTCCATCAATTTTGCCATGGTCTTTCGGAAAGATTGAAAGATGCATTTGCTTTTCATGAGAGACCAGCGTCTTTAGAGTCTGCCATGTCT
The DNA here is from genome assembly GCF_905171765.1 of Bufo bufo. NCBI lineage: Eukaryota > Metazoa > Chordata > Amphibia > Anura > Bufonidae > Bufo > Bufo bufo. Next base: position 462,371,143 of record NC_053390.1, read on the forward strand.
CTAGCTGTTCGTATTGACAGGTGTCTTAGAGAGAGAGAGGAGACTACTCTTTCCTGTCATATTCAGCCCAAGGACAGTGGGGCTGTCTCATTCAGTGCGCAGGGGTCTCAGTCTGTCTCAATCCCCTCTGAGGAGGAGGCCATGCAGCTGGGTTTGCTTGCCTCTAATAGTAGAGGATTCAGCTCTCAGAGGAGGGTTTGTTTCTGTTGTGGGGGTATAAATCATTTGGCTAATGTTTGCCCCTCTAGGAGGTTCATGGAGTTTTCTGAGGGTAATAAAAAAAAAAAAGAAACCCTCTAAAAACTTTCCATTTGCTACTATTGGCAAGGTTGATGCGGAAATTGAAGGTTTGCCATTTGCTTGTAGTTCCCGTTTTCTCCTACCTGCCAGGGTGGCGCTAGACAGCAAGAACATTGTTTGTGAGATTTTTGTAGATAGTGGAGCAGCTGTCAATCTCATTGATAATCAATTTGCAACAACGCATGGTTTCCAGGTGTGAATTTTGGAAAAGGATATACCTGTTTTTGCTATCGATTCCGCTCCACTTTCTCAAAGATAGTTAAAGGGCATAGTTCACAATATCCGTTTGACTGTGGGTGACGCTCATGTTGAGGATATGTCATGTTTCATCTTAAGCGGATTACCTACTCCTCTAGTGTTGGGGCTACCCTGGCTCACTAAACATAACCCCACCATTGATTGGCAAGCAAGGCAAATAAATGGTTGGAGTGAGTTTTGCAGAGAGAATTGCCTCACAGCATCTCTTTCAGAGGTTTCTACCAGGACTGTGCCATCTTTTCTCTCTGAATTTTCGCATGTGTTTTCCAAGAGTGGTGTCCAGGAGTTGCCCCCTCACCGGGAGTACGACTGCCCTATTAATCTCATCCCAGGCTCCAAGGTGCCAAAATCACGATTATACAATCTCTCCCAACCTGAAAGAGTCGCTATGCGTACTTATATCTGTGAGAGCCTGAGAAAGGGACACATCTGACCCTCAAAGTCACCTGTTGCCGCTGTTTTTTTTTTTTGTTAAGAAAAAAGATGCTTCTTTAAGACCTTGTCTGGATTTCAGGGAGCTTTACCATATGACGATTCGTGACCCATATCCGCTTCCTCTGATCCCGGACCTGTTTAACCAGATTGTTGGGGCTAAAGTTTTTTCTAAGTTGGATTTAAGAGGGGCATACAACCTAGTCAGGGTCAGGGAAGGGGATGAATGGAAGACGGCCTTCAATACCCCTGAGGGTCATTTCGAGAATTTGGTTATGCCCTTTGGTTTGATGAATGCTCCGGCCGTCTTCCAACATTTTGTGAACAGCATTTTTTATCATTTAATGGGGAAATTTGTACTGGTGTATCTAGATGACATTTAGATTTTTTCTCCTGATTTCAAGACTCATCGGGACCACCTATGTCAGGTCTTGCTGATTCTGCTGGAGAATAAATTGTACGCTAAACTGGAAGATTCAATTTCTTGATTTTCTTCTCTCCGCTTCTGGTTTTCGGATGGACCCTGAGAAGGTTCGCACTGTGCTTGATTGGGAGCTTCCTGAGAATCAGAAGGCACTGATGCGGTTTTTGGGTTTTGCCAATTATTACAGAAAGTTCATTTTGAATTATTCCTCTGTTGTTAAGCCACTCACTGATATGACTAAAAAGGGGGTGGATTTTTCCTCGTGGTCGGTAGATACGCTTAAAGCCTTTCTAGTATTAAAGAGTGTTTTGCTTCCGCTCCCATTTTGGTACAACCTGAAGTCTCTCTACCTTTTATTGTTGAGGTGGATGCTTCTGAGGTGGGTGTGGGTGCGGTCTTATCTCAGGGTCCCTCTCCTGCCAAATGGCAACCGTGTGCCTTTTTCTCAAGGAGACTCTCCTCTGCAGAGAGAAATAATTAAAATGTGGGAGATAGGGAGTTGTTGGCCATCAAATTAGCTTTTGAGGAATGGTGCCATTGGTTAGAGGGAACCAGACATCCTATTACCATGTTTACCGACCTGGCCTACTTGGAATTGGCCAAGCGTCTGAACCCGAGACAGGCCAGATGGTCTTTGTTCTTTTCTAGGTTTAATTTTGTTGTTACGTTCCGCCCTGGGGTTAAAAATGTGAAGGCGGATGCCCTGTCACGTTGTTTTCCGGGAGGGGGGAACTTTGAAGACCCGGGTCCCATTTTAGCTGATGGGGTGGTCGTCTCTGCTCTTTATCCTGATTTGGAGGCAGAGGTTTAGGCAGCCCAGGCAGAGGCTCCTGATCTTTGTCCTCCTGGGAGGTTGTTTGTGCCTCTCGCTTTACGACACAAGGTTTTTAAGGAGCACCACGATACTGTCCTTGCTGGGCACCCGGGGAGTAGAGCCACAGTGGATCTCATTGCTCAGAGATTCTGGTGGCCGGCTCTTCGTAAGACGGTTGAGGGTTTTGTGGCAGCCTGCGAGACCTGCGCTCGTGCCAAGGTCCCTCATTCACGGCCATCGGGTTCTCTCCTCCCGTTACCCATTCCTTCCCGTCCTTAGACGCATCTGTCCATGGACTTCATTACGGACCTGCCTCGTTCCTCGGGGAAGACTGTGATTCTGGTGGTAGTGGACCGTTTTAGCAAAATGGCGCATTTCATTCCCTTTCCTGGGTTACTCAATGCTAAGAGGCTGGCGCAAGCGTTTGTTGATCACATTGTTAAATTGCATGGCATTCCTTCAGACATCGTTTCTGATAGGGGCACGCAATTTGTTTCCAGATTCTGGAAGACCTTCTGTTCTCGCTTTGGGGTTCGGTTGTCGTTCTCTTCTGCTTTTCACCCGCAGTCGAATGGTCAGACCGAACGCGTCAATCAGAATCTGGAGACATATCTGCGCTGTTTTGTGGCGGAGAATCAGGAGGATTGGTATTCTTTTTTGTCCCTTGCTAAGTTTGCTTAAAATAACCGTCGCCAGGAGTCCTCTGATAAGTCACCATTTTCTGGTGCATATGGGTTTCATCCGCAGTTTGGGGCATTCTCTGGAGAGGGCTCTTCTGGTTTACCTGATGAAGAGAGATTTTCCTCGTCTTTGTCATTTATTTGGCAAAACATTCAGGGTAATCTGAAGAGGATGAGTGAGAGATATAAGCGTGTGGCGGATAAGAGACGTGTGCCTGGTCCGGACCTGAATGTGGGTGATCTGGTGTGGTTGTCTACAAAGAATATCAAACTGAAGGTTCCATCCTGGAAGTTGGGTCCTAAGTTTATTGGGCCTGACAAGATCTTGTCCGTCATCAATCCCATTGCCTTCCGTCTTGATCTTCCTCAGACTTGGAAGATCCATAATGTTTTTCACAGGTCCCTATTAAAGCCTTATGTCCAACCCACTGTACCATCCTCTTTGCCTCCTCCTCCGATTTTTGTTGATGGTAATCTTGAATTTCAGGTCTCTAGGATTGCGGATTCTCGCATTATCCGCAGTTCTCTTCAGTACCTCGTTCATTGGGAGGGTTATGGTCCTGAGGAGAGGCGGACATTAAGGCCACTCGTCTCATCAGGGCTTTCTATAGGTCTCATCCTGAGAAGGTGGGCTCTGAGTGTCCGGAGTCCACCCGTAGAGGGAGGGGTACTGTCACCGCCAGTTCTGTGAGACACAGTCTTAGGTACGTGGGCATGCAATCATCTACTATTGAGACCCTTGCATGTGCATAGCAGTCAGGGAGAGCTCTTAGGGTTTTTATATGCTCCTTAGTTTGGGATCAAGCCAGTCAGTCGTTTATTTATAAGTTCCAGCTATCTGCAACTTCACCCGTGACACAGTAACAGTTTGGACTATTTTGTCAGGGCCATTACATAAAATCTAAATTAAAATCAATTTTACTTCCAGGTTGTAGTGCTACAAAATAAAAAAACACCAAGAGGGTGTGGATACCATTACATGATACTGTATACAGTATGTGCGATTTTCTACCCCTTTACTAAATAAGATCACTTTTTTATGATAGAAAATGGATAATTTTTTTCATTTCTAAACTTTATAAAAATGTACTTAATGTTTTTTTATTACTCCTACTAGGGTACTTCACTATGTAATATAATGCTTTTGTGTGCATACACTGGTCAGGCTCATTGAAAGCATTTTGGGCCTAGAGTTATCCTTGATCTCAGCTGTTACAGCCAGACTCCAGCTGTCAGTGAATGCTCGGCTCCCTCAGTACATCAGGATGGCTTAAGGGATTAATGTCTGGTCAGGTTTTTTCTTATTATCATGGGCAACCGATAGTTTAAATTTATAGGTATGCTTTAATATTGAATGTAGATAGGCAGAGATTTATTATGGCTTTACAATAGTTTTCTGGTGTCCAAAATGTGCAAATTTTCTTGCAAGTGCAGGTTTCGGAGAAAAGTTCTGACTTTTTAGCTTTCTCCAACACCCTCACCACTTTTCCAAAAACTGGGCAGGGCATGGGTGAGAGGAGGTGTATTGTGGGAGGAATCTCTGCAGCCTGATTCATTTAACAATATGTACACAAAAAACTGGCCAACATTACCCCAGGAATCTACTCCAGCTGCTGACTGGCATGGATTTCAGTTCTTACTGCATTGGTTCCTAACATGCACCACACAAGCATGAGCCTCCTAATATTTGGGGCCTATTTCACACCAGCGCAGGAAAACCTAAGGCCAGAGTACTAAATTTCAGTCGCAATAATTCTCTTCTATAGTGTATCGTAAATTTATGTATGTCTCATTTTTATCTTTATTACATGCTCTATAAATGAGAAAAGTTTCTAAGTTGTAAACATTTTTTACCTGATATCTTTTTTTACTGTTAACAAGGTTTCAATATTGGAGATTATGCTCAAGATTACACTTCAATGGGAACTGGAATTCTAACTGTATCTGGGAAATTAAATTTTAATGGGGGAAATCTATCATTCCACTTTCTTTACGGGAGTAAGATTGCAACAATTTTTGCAACTTTGAAAAGAATTTCAGTTGAACAATCTGGCTTAAATGACCTCAACAGGCTAAACATGCCCATTTCCCACCCACTTTCTAAAACTGGAGTAAATGGTTTAAAAAAATAAAATGTTGCAAAATTTTATTTTCACATTTTAACTAGAGATGTCGTGAAACTTCCGCGAATGTTCGCGAACAGGCGAACCGCCATAGACTTCAATAGACAGGCGAATTTTAAAACCCACAGGGACTCTTTCTGGCCACAATAGTGATGGAAAAGTTGTTTCAAGGGGACCAACACCTGGACTGTGGCATGCCGGAGGGGGATCCATGGCAAAACTCCCATGGAAAATTACGTAGTTGATGCAGAGTGTGGTAAGTTGAATTCGCAATGTGATTAATATAACCTGCATTAATCGCATTGCGAATTCAACTTAGAGCTAAGTTCCTAATGGTTGTATTGCGAGAATTGACGAATATAACGAATATAGCACTTTATTTTCAATCTTCGTTATATTCTAGCAATACAACCATTAGGAACCCAGCTCTAAGTTGAATTCGCAATGCGATTAATATAACCTGTATTAATCGCATTGCGATTACAACTTAGATCTGAGTTCCTAATGGTTGTATTGCTAGAATTGACGAATATAACGAATATAGCACTATATTCTCAATCTTCGTTATATTCTAGCAATACAACCATTAGGAACCCAGCTCTAAGTTGAATTCGCAATGTGATTGATATAACCTGTATTAATCGCATTGCGATTACAACTTAGTCAAATTTGTGACACTGCAGCTTCAGAATGAATCTAAGATGGATGCTGTCCTTGCTTTTTGATAGGAGGTGGGAGGGTCTGGGAGGGTATGCTGATTGGCTGGAATGTGTCTGCTGACTGTGAGGTACAGGGTCAAAGTTTTCTCAATGATGATGTATAGGGGACGGACCGAACATCGCATATGTTCGCCCGCCGGGGCGAACACGAACAAGCTATGTTTGCCGGGAACTTTTCGCCGGCGAATAGTTCGGGACATCTCTAATGTTAACCCAAAAAGTTACAAATCCAATGTTAAAGTAATAAATGTTAACATTTTTATCACCGACACCTTGCAGCACTGATGTCCTGGGTTCAAATCCAATTCATGAAAACATCTTTATTCTTATATGTTCTCCTTGTTTTTGTGTGGGTTTCCTCCTAGGACACCAGTTTACTGTCACATTCCAAAACATGTTTACCACAACGCCCTGAAGGTCTAGTGCTTAGTAAGGTGACTTGTTAGGGTGGAGTTAGGTGCTAGTAATAAAATTACACATACACATTTATTATTGACAACCCTCTCCTCTGAACCCCATTACCACACCAGACTTAAAGGCTGTGTACACCGTCGGAGGCAATTTTTGCTTATGATTGCATTTTACTAATTTTTGGCTACAAATCATATTTTGGAATTGGCCTTTATTAAAAATATTAAGCCATTCTGTCACAAAGGGTTAACTGTTTTTCTAGCTGTGTGAATGGTACTTTCACTTTGTGCTGGTCATTTAATAACTCTTATCTCTAAACTACTAAGAGGTCATAAACGCTTCTTTAATAGCCACATTCTTATCTGTCAGATAAGAACTGAGCTTTAATGAGTATTAATGTCCAGAGCAGAGATAAGGAGTCTGTCTGCTCCTCAGATGACGGAAAAGACAGAAAATCCACAGGCTGCTTCTAGTGCATCTCAGCTCTGTACAGAAAAATTCTAGATTCTATACTTTCAATAAAGACCAATTGAAAAAAATATTTTTTGCTCAAAATAAGGACAATGCAGTAATAAAAAAAAAAAAGTGTACATAGCCCTTAATATTAAAAACAGCATTTTTGAGGGTATGGAAATAAGAGAAACAGAGAAGAGGTGCCATGTTGAGAGCTAGTGACTGAACAAGCCATATTTAGCTTCAGCCCAGATCACTCCCAGACTGCTATCGGTCCTGCGAGCTGCCAGGTGTTGATTGTTAGAGATAGTTACATAGTAACATAGTTAATACGGTTTAAAAATGACACAAGTCCATCAAGTTCAACCAAGGGATAGGTGGGGACGCAAATCCCAGAAGGAAGTGAGACTCAGATTTCTACACATTTTTAAAGAGGACCTTTCACTTGTAAAAACTATGTGAACTAAGTATGCTGCCATGTAGAGCGGCGCCCGGGAATCTCACTGCACTTACTATTATCCCCGGGCGTCGCTCCGTTCTCCCGTTATGCCCTCCAGTACCTTTGCTCCTTAAGTTATAGTAGGCGGGTCTACCCTTGTCCTGTGGGCGTCTCCTTCTCCTAGGCTGCAGCGCTGGCCAATCGTAGCGCACAGCTCACAGCCTGGGAGGTTTTTTTCTCCCAGGCTGTGAGCTGTGCACTGCGATTGGCCAGCGCTGCAGCCTAGGAGAAGGAGACGCCCACAGGACAAGGGTAGACCGGCCTACTATAACTTAAGGAGCAAAGATACCGGAGGGCATAACGGGAGAACGGAGCGGCGCCCGGGGATAATAGTAAGTGCAGTGAGATCCCCGGGCGCCGCTCTACATGGCAGCATACTTAGTTCACATAGTTTTTACAAGTGAAAGGTCCTCTTTAATGTCATTTACTTTGAAGATTTCATCTAAGCCCTTTTGTCCACTGTTCCTGCTGTGACCACGTCCTGAGGAAGTCTGTTCCACAGATTCACAGTTGAGCGAAGTTCTCTAATATTTGCTTCGGCTGCTTTGCCAAATTTTACTTTGAATTACTGTCACAAAGCACGTTTATTTGTAAATAGAGGGTGCTATAACAGGGAATGGTGATTGCATGTCCTGTGGTCATTGATCCACTGAGATGCCATGTTCATCGCTGATCGCAGCATCTAAGAACCATACTAAAGCATAGTGTGTGCTAATTAAAAATTTAATTGTACTTACCTCATCCATTCGTCACAGCGAAGGAGATTTTGCGCAGGATCCCCAAGCAAGATGGCCGCGGAAGCCTCTTTGCACTCAAATGGATGAAGTATGATTTTTTTTTTTATTCATACCACCATTTCAGGTGAAATTGATTCGTTATCACGAAGAAAAAGGAAATTTGGTTTTTGTGGCAAATCAAATTTTTCCTGAAATTCTCATCAAAGTCAACTTCAATTCGCTCAAAACTATTGGTGGCGCATGCTGAGGAAAAGGTGCCCATTGTCATGTAGCGCAGCTAGGGAAGGGTGCAGATATAGGAGGATGAGAAGCCCGGAACAGTAAGTGGGATGTGCCTGAAGCACATGGATATTATTATCTGAAATACATGTGCCACAATGGAAACCTCTGCCTATGCAATAGTGCAGCCAGGCCAATTCCTTTCAGTAAACCAAATACAGAGCAGCCTCACTGCCTAATTGCAGGACCACCAGCCCTCCCCTTCTCTAAGGTAAATGCAACCAGAGTCAATTGTTATCTATGGGGACCCCCAGAGCTGCTCTCCAACCCCTGCACTCTAGAACACCATAACCACCCCAGGAACCCCTAGGTCCCTCTGTCGCAGAGGTGTACAACTTGGAATCAGCTGTCATTTTTGCGGGCTACAGGTTCTACCACCTAAACTCCTGCCAACCATACCCTACCCCTGACCAACAAGAAGCCACATGTACCCCTTCTTCATTGTACAAATGAGTCTGGAGTCAGGTGGCATGTTTAGGGCCCTGCAATTTGCTACAATCCCAACCACACTGGAAATTCTTAAGAACCACCATCATGCTCAAAGGGGACCTTTTAAGTATGTTTGGGAAACTATTTTAGGGAAGCTGGTTCTGTGTGATAGGGAATTGTGCAGTGTCTGTTTGTTAGAAGGGGGCTGTGATATCATTAATAGTTCATTTAAAATCTTTATATCAATTACTTCAACCCTACAGACCAGGGGCGGACATACCGCTAGGGTTGCCACCTTTTCTTAAAGCCAAACCCGAACAGAAGGAAGAGAGGGTGGGCATGTCCAGGGGCGTAACTAGAACTGACTGGGCCCCAGTGCTAACTTTGGAATGCCCCCTCCCCCCCCCCATTTTTACAAAGAGGTGTCAGATTTTCTTTACACTAAGGGCTCTTTCACACAAGTGGAGCCGTTCGGGTAATCTGCTGAGTGAAGGAGAGCCAAGCCCCGTTCCTGAAAGCAGAGACATGCAGCACTAACATGATTGATAATGCTCTTTGCCTCCCTGTGATCTTTTTACTACAAAATCACAGTGAGATAAAGTTGCCACAGTAATTTTGTAGTAAAAAGATAACAGAGAGGCACGGAGCATTATCAATCATGTTAAAGGGTTTCTACCACTTTGTTTTCACATAATTAGCTTTCAGACACTAGCGATCCGCTAGTGTCTGCTCTACCGAACCATCCTAATATAATTGCTTTTGGGGCAGCCATTTCGCTAAAAAAAGAACTTATATTGATATGCTAATGAGCCTCTAGGTGCTATGGGGGCGTCATTAGCACCTAGAGGCTCGGTCTACCTTCACAAAATGCCGCCGCCCAGCGCGTCCCTCCAGCCTGCCCATCTCCTCCAGAATGCGATCCTCCCTGTGAGCGTATGTATTCGGCGCATGCGCAGTGAATGTCTGACCGCTTTCTGCACAGACATCTCCACTGCGCCTGTTCCTCAGAGCACTATGACGTCATCGGCGCAGGCGCAGTGGAGATGTCCGAGCAGGGAAGCGGTCAGACATTCACTGCGCATGCGCCGAATACATACGCTCACAGGGAGGATCGCATTCCGGAGGAGATGGGCGGGCTGGAGGGACGCGCTGGGCGGCGGCATTTTGTGAAGGTAGACCGAGCCTTTAGGTGCTAATGACGCCCCCATAGCACCTAGAGGCTCATTAGCATATCAATATAAGTTCTTTTTTTAGCGAAACGGCTGCCCCAAAAGCAATTATATTAGGATGGTTCGGTAGAGCAGACACTAGCGGATCGCTAGTGTCTGAAAGCTAATTATGTGAAAACGAAGTGGTAGAAACCCTTTAATGCTCAGTTTTCTGCTGTCTCTTTCACACAGCGGATTACCTGCACAGGATCCGCTCATGTTAAAGAGCCCTAAGCCCAATGCATGGCTACACTCACTCAGTGTCATGCCCTGCACGGACGGTGTGCGGAGGTCTGTCAGATTGGCAGCACGTGTCTAACCATTTGTTTTGTTTTGTTTTGGAATCATGCTGGATCCGCCAGGTGCTCTGGGTGGGGTCATTGGCTTAAATTGCCTTCACTCCCACAGGGCCGCGCGGGTTATAGAATTCAGTCTGGCCTTGGATTCAAGGAAGTAAGGATTGTCTGTTCCAGCTCAGATAAGTTTGGTTTCTGTTTTTGTTATTTGCGGTCTAGGCTGTTTGTGTGTCTTCTGCTCCTTCTCCCCTTTCACCATCTCAGGGATTCTAGGGTGTTTGCAGTCCAGGCACGAGGACACATTATTACTACCATCAAGGTCTGAATGTGGGCTTAGCAGCGTAGGGACAGAAGTCAGGGATATGCTAGGAGGTGACCATTTCCCAGCATCTCGCCTAGACACTTGTTTATTTGGTTGTCTGTATATCTGAGATACTGTCCGCCGTGACATTATAAGCCACCATACTGTGACTGCCATTACTCAGCGGTTTTGTGATGGCGTCAATTGATGCACTGGTTGACCGCATGCAGGGATTATCCCTAGAGGTTGCGGATCTGCGTAGTTCGGTCACACGGTGTCAGAGTGTTCTGGCATCAGGTGCAGGTCAAATTGGTGGGGAGCCTAAAGTCGCTCTTCCCGAGAAATTTACAGGGGGTGCAGATGATTTTTTTTGCTTTAAAGAGTTATGCAAATTGTATTTTCGACTGCGTCCATTTTCATCAGATGATGAAAGTCAGAGGGTTGGTATAATCATGTCTCTGTTAAAAGGGGACGCGCAATCCTGGGCTTTTTCTTTGCCGCCTGGTTCTCTAGCCCTCCGGTCGGTGGAGGAATTTTTCAAAGCCCTGGGATTGATTTACGATGACCCAGATCAGGTCTCGATGGCAGAATCTAAATTGCGTAACTTATTACAGGGTAAACATACTGCAGAGGTTTACTGCATAGAGTTTAGGAGATGGGCTACTGAGTCAGGGTGGAACGACCCCGCGTTACGTAGTCAGTTTTGTCAGGGGTTATCTGAGAAGTTGAAAGATGTCCTGGCTTTTCATGAGTACCCGGATACTCTAGAGAATGCTATGTCTTTGGCTATACGGTTGGATAGACGTATCAGAGAGAGGTGTAAGGGTCCCTTCGTGCAAGGGATCCCTTCTGCGTGTGGTTTTGTCTCACCTGCTGCCGATAGTGTCTTTTCGGAGGGTGGGACTCAGGAATTGCCCCCTCATCGTGACTATGATTGTCCTGTTAATCTCATCCCAGGAGCTAAGTTGCCAAAGTTTCGCTTTTACAATCTTTCCCAACTTGAAAGAGAGGTCATGCGAAAGTATATCGCCGAGAGTTTGGCAAAAGGTCATATTAGGCCATCGAAGTCTCCGGTGGCAGTAGGTTTTTTCTTTGTTAAGAAAAAGGATGGATCACTGAGACCGTGTTTGGATTTTCGGGAATTGAACCGTATTACGGTCCGGGATCCGTATCCCCTTCCTTTGATCTCTGACCTTTTTGATCAGATTGTTGGTGCCAGGGTGTTCTCCAAGTTGGATTTGAGAGGGGCCTACAATCTTATCAGAATCAAGGAAGGGGATGAGTGGAAGACGGCCTTCAATACGCACGAGGGTCATTTTGAGAATCTGGTTATGCCTTTTGGGTTGACGAACGTGCCAGCGGTATTTCAGAGATTCGTCAATGACATTTTTCATCACTTGGTGGGGAGGTTCGTGGTAGTTTACTTAGATGACATTTTAATTTACTCTCCTGATCTGAAGACCCATCAGGATCATGTGAGACAGATTTTGACGGTCCTTCAGGAGAATAAATTATATGCCAAATTGGAAAAATGTGTGTTTTCGGTGCAGGAGCTTCCGTTTTTGGGATATCTGCTTTCCCACTCTGGTTTCCGTATGGACCCCGAAAAGGTCCGGGCGGTTCTGGAATGGGACCAACCAGAGAATCAGAAAGCTTTGATGCGGTTTTTGGGGTTTACTGACTATTATAGAAAATTTATTCTGAACTATTCCACCATTGTTAAACCTCTGACTGATATGACAAAGAAGGGCACTGACGTCTCTGTTTGGTCGGAGGAGGCATTACAGGGCTTTTCGACTATTAAGGAGTGTTTTGCGTCTGCTCCCATTCTGGTGCAGCCTGATGTGTCTCAGCCATTCGTGGTGGAGGTGGATGCATCAGAGGTGGGGGTGGGAGCGGTGCTGTCGCAGGGTTCTTCTCCTGGCAAGTGGGTCCCGTGCGCTTTTTTTTTCTAAGAAGCTCTCGGTCGCCGAGAGGAACTATGATGTGGGAGATAGAGAGTTGCTGGCTATAAAGTTGGCCTTTGAGGAATGGCGTCACTGGTTGGAGGGGGCTTCTCACCCCGTTACTGTTTATACGGATCATAAGAATTTGGCTTACCTGCAATCTGCCAAGCGTCTGAATCCTAGGCAGGCCAGATGGTCACTGTTTTTACCAGGTTCAATTTTGTTGTTACTTTTCGTCCGGGGGTCAAAAACATCAAGGCAGATGCTCGCAGTTGTCTCGCAGTTTTCCTGCGGGAGGTGATTCAGAGGATCCTGCTCCGATTTTGGCTGACGGTGTTGTGGTTTCAGCTCTGTATCCCGAATTGGAGATGGAGGTGTTGGGAGCTCAGAAGGGGGCTCCTGGTTCTTGTCCCCCAGGGAGGTTGTTTGTTCCCGAAGAACTGCGAAACAAGGTTTTCAAGGAACATCACGATACTGTCCTTGCTGGACATCCTGGTGGTAAGTCCACCTGTGACCTTGTGTCCCGGAGGTTCTGGTGGCCCGGGTTATGTAGGAGCATTGAGGATTACGTGGCAGCTTGTGAGACCTGTGCACGATCTACGGTTGCTCATACTCGACCGGCTGGTTCACTCCTTCCTTTATCTATTCCGTCTCGTCCTTGGACGCACTTGTCCATGGACTTTATTACGGATCTACCGAGTTACTCGGGGAAAACAGTAATTTTGGTGGTAGTTGACCGTTTTAGTAAGATGACTCATTTTATATCGTTAACTAGTCTGCCTAATGCCAAGACTCTTGCGCAAATTTTTGTTGATAATATCGTGAAATTGCATGGTATTCCTTCGGATGTGGTTTCTGATAGGGGCACGCAGTTTGTCTCCAGGTTCTGGAGGGCGTTCTGCTCTTGGCTTGGCATTCAACTTTTGTTCTCTTCGGCTTTCCATCCGCAGTCGAATACAGACGGAGCATACTAATCAGAACCTGGAGACCTACTTGAGGTGCTTAGTGGCGGAGAATCAGGAGGACTGGTCCTCATTCCTGCCCCTAGTTGAGTTTGCTTTGAATAACCGTAGGCAGGAATCCACAGGTAAGTCGCCATTTTTGGTGCATATGGTTTTCATCCTCAGTTTGGTACCTTTTCGGGGACTAGTTCCTCTGGGATGCCAGAGGAGGAAAAGTTTTCTTCTACCTTATCTTCTATCTGGCGGAGGATACAAGTGAATTTGGAGACGATGGGTCAAGATATAAGCGAATGGCTGACAGGAGACGTGTGACTGGTCCGGACCTGTGTGTGGGTGATCTGGTGTGGTTGTCTACTAAAAATATTAAATTGAGAGTGCCATCTTGGAAACTGGGCCCAAGATTTATCGGCCCGTACAAAATATCTGCGGTGGTCAATCCAGTAGCGTTTCGGCTGGATCTTCCGCAGACTTGGAGGATCCATGATGTGTTCCATAGATCTTTATTGAAAAAATATGTGAGACCGGTGGAACCATTGCCATTGCCTCCTCCTCCTGTTCTGGTCGATGGGAATTTAGAGTTCGAGATCTCCAGGATTCTTGACTCTAGAGTTCTTCGGGGTTCCCTTCAGTACCTGGTACACTAGAGGGGATACGCCCCGAGGAGAGGATGTGGGTTCCGGCGCTGGAGGTCAGCGCCAGCCGACTGGTTAGGGCTTTTCACAGAGCCCACCTGGATAAGGTTGGTCCGGGGTGCCCGGAGGTCACCCGTAGAAGGGGGGGTACTGTCATGCCCTGCTCGGACGGTGTGCGGAAGTCTGTCAGATTGGCAGCACGTGTCTAACCATTTGTTTTGTTTTGTTTTGGAATCATGCTGGATCCGCCTTCCTTCAGGTGCTCTGGGTGGGGTCATTGGCTTAAATTGCCTTCACTCCCAGAGGGCCGCGCGGGTTATAGAATTCAGTCTGGCCTTGGATTCAAGGAAGGAAGGATTGTCTGTTCCAGCTCAGATAAGTTTGGTTTCTGTTTTTGTTATTTGCGGCCTAGGCTGTTTGTGTGTCTTCTGCCCCTTCTCCCCTTTCACCATCTCAGGGATTCTAGGGTGTTTGCAGTCCAGGCACGAGGACACATTATTACTACCATCAAGGTCTGAATTGGGCTTAGCAGCGTAGGGACAGAAGTCAGGGATATGCTAGGAGGTGACCATTCCCCAGCATCTCGCCTAGACACTTGTTTATTTGGTTGTCTGTATATCTGAGATACTGTCCGCCGTGACACTCAGTCCTAATGAAATCTGGTCCTACCTTATCCAGGGTGTCGCTGGCGTTGGCGTGATGTCCACTGGATCCAAAACAAGGTCCCTGTGGTGATAGAGAAAAAAAGAATAATGACATAAGGAACGGATGGTGACTGTCCCTGTGAAATCACCAGCAGGGGGCGCTGTGCTCGCCTGTAAGACTGAGCCATGCCAATGTATAGCAGGGTAATCTAGGACATTTTCCCTAGGATAATGCCCACCTTGTGGTGTCATGCCCTGCTCTGACTATGTGCGGAGGTCGGCCAGAATAGCAGCACGGGTTTAGTTTTTGTTTTGTTTTGGAGTCGTGCTGGACCCGCCTCCCATCAGGTGCACTGGGTGGGGTCATTGGTTTAAATATCACTCTAGTCCAGTGTTCTGAGCGGGTTATAGAAATCAGTCTGGCCTTGGAAGCAAGGAAGGAAGGTTGTCTGTTCCAGCTCAGAAAAGATAAGTGTGGTTTCAGTTTTTGTTGATTGCTGTCTAGGTTGTGTTTGTGTCATCTTTCCCATCCAGGTTCTGTGCGAGCAGGCTGCTCCTTTTCCCCTTTTCACTATCTCAGGGAATCTAGGGTGTTTTAGCCCAGGCACGAGGACACATCATTCCTACCTTCTAGGTCTGAATGTGGGCTGAGCAGTGCAGGGAGAGAGGTCAGGGTTTAGCTAGGAGGTGACCCTTCCCCTGCTTCTCGCCTAGAGCCTGGTTGTTGGTTTATCGGTGTGTCTGAGTTCCCCGTCCGTCTTGACATGTGGTCCCTTCAAAATAGTTATGTCCTCCTTGTGGCCCCTCACAGCAGTTATGCCCACCTTTGTTCCTGTCACAGTAGTTATGCCTACTTTTGTGCCCCTGTAGTTGTAGTTATGGGCATAACTTTCGTTGTAGTTATGTCCAGATATGTGCCCCCTCGCTGTAATTATGCCCAGATATGTGCCCCCTCACAGTAGTTATGCCCAGATATGTGCCCCCTCACTGTAGTTATGCCCAGATATGTGCCCCTCACAGTAGTTATGCCTACTTTTATGCCCCCTCGCTGTAATTATACCCAGATATGTGCCCCCTCACAGTAGTTATGCCCAGATATGTGCCCCTCGCAGTAGTTATGCCCAGATAGGTGCCCCTCACAGGATCTGAGAACCTGCTGCTGGAGATTTCTGAAGTCGCAACCTTCCAAGAGCAGGCCTCCAAGGCTGAAGTGAGCCGGGCAAGCTCTATTATGGCATAACAGTCATTTAATAAACTGGAAGATGGTAACAATCTTACTAGGTGGAGGATAGAAAGAACTCTCAGTATAATGATACCAGGAACATCCATGGTGTGCAATTATTCAGATGCTAAGCACAGAATTCAGGGCCAGGATGTACTGGACATCACTATGGCATACAAGTTACCAGACAGTGGCCAGCAGTTCTTACTGCAATGTAAGCTCCTCTGATCAGGAACAGGATGGGAGGAGAAGTCTTCTTATGATGTCTTTAGGCTGCTGTGTGCCGGACCGCAGGGCTGGCAGCATGATTAGACGTCACCACCAGCACTGTTGTTCATTGGCTACCTGCTACAGAATTCGGGAGAGTAAAGAGATCGCTATGCCCGGGTCTGAGAAAGGCTTGTACCTGGGCACAGGATTAAAAACCCGGACTGGCCGGGTCATTCCCGTACTGGTGGCAACCCTACATACCGCCTGTGCAGCTGGTATAGCTGCACAGGGGCCCAGAAAGAGAGGGAGCCCTTTTCAGTGCCAGCAGAGGTGGGGGGTTTTTCACTCCCTTCCTCCAGCAACATGGTAACCTGGTCATCTTAATGTCTAAACACCATGCACACTGTATCTGCTGCCCATTGTGCCTAAACTTCATAGCTGAAGCACCTGCGATTACATCATAGTCATGTGATCTTTTCAACAGTGGAAGTGGTGGTAGGACCTGTGATGAGGTGACCATCATGTGACCAGTGCAGAAAAAGGCAGCGCTCAGCAGTGGAGACCTGTGATGCCATGGAATGAATGTAAGTGCCAGAGAAATGCTGGGAGATGTAGTTCTCCCTTATTAATCCTCCTCCCTCCTTAGTGGAGGGAAATATGTTATTTAAAGGGAACCTGTCACCGGGATTCTGTGTATAGAGCATATGTATCAAATCGTTTTTTTTACACAATAAAAGCACACAGAGCTATGGGGACTGGATATTGCGGATGTGCTAGCGGCCATCTAGCAACCCATGTCCTCAGCTCTATACACAAAATCCAGGTGACAGGTTCCCTTTAACTGGGATTGTATGTTAGAAGGGCTGAAGGATGGAGAGGGGTGCTATTTACATGGGACTGTATGTTATAGAAGACTGTAAGAAAGAGATGTGTTTACATGGGGGTGTATGTTATAGAATATTGGAAGGAGATGACTGGTGTTATTTACATGGGACTGGATGTTATAGAAGACTGGAGGGCAAGGAGTGATGTTATTTACATGGGACTATGTGTTGGAGGGGGCTGAAGAAGGGGATTAAAGTTATTTAAATGAGACTGTATGTTAAAGAATATTGGAAGGAGACAACTGGTGTTATTTACATGGGACTGAATGTTATACAAGACTGGAGGGCAAGGAGTGATGTTATTTACATGGGACTGCATGGTATAGAAGATTGGAGGAAGAGTAGTGATGTTATTTACATGGGACTGCATGGTATAGAAGATGGGAGGGAGAGGACAGGCATTATAATTTATGGGGGCACCACAGAGAAGATTATAACTCCAGGAGGTACTGCAGAGGGCATTATAATTACAGGGGGCTCTGCAGAGAACATTATAAATACAGTGGCCAGTGGTGGGGGGCATTACTACTACTGAGGGCTCTATGGGAGTCCCTTATAGATTGCCATATAGGGGGGCCTTATTAGTACTGAGGGCACTATAGGGAGCCTTATGACCACTGGGAGTACTATGGGGGGCGTATTTCTATTGAGGGCTCTATGGGGCATTATTATTATTATTATTATTTATTATTGGGCACAATATGGAGAGCATTACTACTAAAGGAGGCACTCTTGAAGAGCATTATGACTATTGGGGCAGTGGAGGGGGCTCTATTACTAATAAGGTTACTCTGGGAGGGAATTACTATTGGTAGGACTTTGAGGACCACTATTACTATTGACAGCAATCTGGTAGGACTATTACTATGGGGGAGACTATCTGTATGGCACTATTATTTCTGCAGTATAATGTATGTGAGCATTGGGGAGCACAGCGGGCACAGTATTGGCGGTAGTAGCTGGATAAACATGTCAGGGCACCAGGAAAGGGGGAGGGGGTGATGGACAATGAGGAATCTAAAATATCTGTGTTGCAAACTCTGCAGAGACAAGACATGGCTCAAAGATGGTGGTCTGGTCCAAATGGAGAAAATGAGGAAAGTGAACTGAACATCTGCATGTAAGAAGTATGTGGTGCTGAATGGTCGAGCAGCAGTGAGCGGAGGATGCATGGAAGCAGTATGTGAAGTGACACACTGTTACTGACAAAGGTCATACTACATTTTTTTCCGATCCCCTGAAGACGCCTGGTCTCCGGCTAAACATGTCGGGGGGCAGAGTTTGAGCATGCCATTTTTTAGCACAGTTAGTGGTACAGAGAGAAGTTATATATTTGAGACTATGTATAGGGGAGCAGTAGACTAAAGACAGTGTCATACTTGTTGCAGTGAAAGCGCCGGTGGTGGCTCGCAGCCACCAACACTGCAGCAAGTGGAATTGTTACCACACTATATTGTAGAGGATAGACAAAAACAGCGGCATCTTTAGATAATTATTAACCATTATTAACCAAGTTTTAATTCTGCAGTGACACAGGTGCTAAAAGAGCATATGTAGTCTTATGACTAATTGTGAAATGCTCCAATGCTCATGTCAGAGGGGCTGAGTGGGGGAAGAAGGGGTTATGTCCTCGTTCAGCTCTGAACCAAGACAATCCCTTTAAAGGGCATGTGTCAGCAGATTTGTACCTATGATACTGGCTGACCTGTTGTATGTGCACTTAGCAGCTTAAGGCATCTCTGTTGGTCCCATGATATATGTGCCCACATTGCTGAGAAAAATTAAGTTTTAATATCTGCAAATAAGCCTCTAGGAGTAATGGGGGCATTTGTTACACCTAGAGGCTCTACTCTCTCTGCAACTGCCGCTCCCTGTCTACTTTGACAGGGCCTGGCAGTGAAAATGTCATCACAGCTGGACCTGTCAAAGTGCAGAGGGCATGGCAGTTACAAAGAGAGCGGAGTCTCTAGGTGTAATGGGAAGGCCCTCGTTTGCATATAATAAATCAATTTTTAACAAGATGTTTTTTATTTGCACGTATATATTTCTATCTGTATTTGTGGTTTTGGAGGGAGGGACAGGTACATTCGTTGCACAGGGGCCCTCTGCTGTCTGTGTCCACTCCTGCTACAGACTGTGTTCACATATAGGCTAATGACTTCCATTCACCTGTCCATCACAGGAGCAGAACAACGAAAATGATGGCCAAATCACTATCTCCATCACACAGTGTCCAACAATATGGCGTTTCATGTCTGGAATTTCTGACAAAATGTGCCATAGAGGCTCCTAATGGAGTCTACAACACAGATTTTATAACACCCTTAACAGTTTTGAAATTATGTAATATTTGGGTTTATTTACAATAAATATTGAAATCACCATTAGGGCTCATGCACACGACCGTATGTATTTTGCGGTCCGCAAAACACGGATCCACAAAAAATATAGATAACGTCCGTGTGCATTTGGTATTTAGCGGAACGGAACAGCTAGCCCCTAATAGGACAGTACTATCCTTGTCCGTAATGCGGACTATAATAGGACATGGAAATATATATATAAGACTGGCACTCAATATGTGGGTCATATAAACACAATTTAATATTGCAGCAAAAGATTAAATGACAACACTATAAAAATTTATACTCAATAAGTCTGCTTAGGCCAACTCTAACCATCCACAGACACAGGCGGTATGACGTAGCGACGTAGCTACGTAGGTGTGCCGCGCGTCCGTTTGGGCCCCGCCCCCCCCCCCGCCACTTCCCTGCCCGGTCTCCTACTCTTGGCGTCTCGGCGTTCGACTGGCTACAATGAGCATGGAGCGCTGGAGGGGCAGACAGCTGTGACCGCAGCAAGGTGCTCAGGAGCGCGCTTACCAGCAATCGAGTAGCGGAACACAGCAGCCGCAGGACCGCGACCAGGCAGCACGATACAGCAGCCACAGGACCGCGAGGACCGAGTGAGGACCGAGTGAGCCGAGGAATGGCAGCACGTGGCCCGCCATTGCAGTAAGGAAGAGCCGATTGGGGAAGCTACAATGGGGGGCCACGTGCTGCCAATCAGCCTGATAATTGTTGCATTGTGCTGATATGGTGATATAACAGCGCCTGCTAAAACCACTGGGCAGTCCACTAGCTGAAGAGTTAACGCCGGGGCCCCTGTTCTAACAGGGGGAGAGCCGTTAGGTGTTGCAGAGGCCTCCCCTATTTTCTACTTTTAACTCCTCACATAGATATTGACCCCCTGGACCGCTTACCGGAACTAACCCATTTCCCGACTGAAATTTGTTGGGCCACATATAAGCGGGAACATTATTACAGGGGACGCGATGGAGACTACTACTATCAACATCATGTATTAACTATTCACATTGACATTTGGGTGAACACCCACCCTTAGACATTACTCAAAAGTACCCATAGAACATTGGTCTACACTGAACTTTGGTCTGAATGTCTTAACATTTTGGGTTTCCGGTTCAACTGGGGGAGAGGTGATGTGTGCTGCGGGGGTCTTTCACCTTTCTTTTTTACCTTACCTCAAATACTAGGCCTGGATACACACACCAACCCCCCGGGTAGATTGGGAAAACCAACAGGGGATTAATATATAATCCAATTAACCGATTAACCGACTGAAACCTGTTGGTTTGTAAAGAAGTTGTATGTTTACGGTGGGTGATGCGGTGGGGACCGGTATAGCCATCGCCACGGTAGTAATCGTTGTATTGGATACTCCTGTGAATAACTGCTCCATAGATTGGTCTAACTCATCTGCGGGTGGGGGTATTGTGGTCTTGCATGTTTTTATGTGTTTGGACTGAGTTACTGCGAGGCAGCATATTCTGGGGAGATCCTGTGGTTTTCTTTTGGGTTTCTGAGATATCATTTGTTATTAGTACAAAGTTGCCTACATAATGCCGCCTAAATATAATAGGAAATCAGTGGGCACTGGATCACCCAAAGCTGGGGGTGGAAGTAGCCCACAGGCTAGAATTGAAAAATACCTTAAATCACCCTTAGCTAAGCCTAGAGGGGCAAAAAAAAACGACGGAGTCGGTAGAGGGTCAGGCGGAACCTCCGCCACAGACGGAGCCGCCAACACATAAGTTGAGGGAACTTGACACAGACAGATTAGATACCATAGATAGTAAGTTGGTGGATATACTGGCGGTAGTTCAGACTACGAACCAATCAGTGATAGACATCTCCACCTCTGTGAAGACACTACAGATGGACATAACCCTTATTAGAGACGACATGAACAAAATCAGGTCCAGTATCAAACATGTAGAATCCGGATTGGTGGAGGTCCAAACAGAGCAGCGACAAATGGCTAAGACAATAGATGACTTAGACAGGGAAAACAAGCGGGTTAGTATGAAGTTGACAGACCTGGAAGACAGAGCACGCAGGAATAACTTGAGAATAGTGGGTTTCCCTGAAGGCGCAGAGGGGGAGAATTCCGCCGAATTCTTACAAAAATGGCTAATAGAGGTATTGGGAACTGGAGGGGACTCACCCACGTTCTGCGTGGAGCGAGCCCACAGAATCCCCTTCAAAAAACCTCCACCAGGCGGCCCCCCTCGCCCCTTCCTGATTAGAATACTACGCTCAAGTGACAGAGCCCATTGGCAGATGGGGGTAACGTAAGAGGTTGACAGGATGTTATTCATCAGTGAACCAGTTTGGGGGAATGATGGGGGCGGGTAGGGTAGGGGGGGAGGGGCTGGGGTTGGGCTCTAAAACGTATGAATGACAAAGTCTTAACATGGAATGTACGCGGGCTTGGTGATAGAATAAAACGGGTTATAGTTTTTGATTTGATTTCTTGACACCTCCCCGCAATAGTTGCATTATTGGAAACACATGCAGCGCCTGAGATTCCCGTTTATCTAAACAAAAAATGGGCGGGTCATCAGTTCCACTCCAGCTTCTCGTCATACTCCCGCGGGGTCAGCGTATATGTCCACAGAAACGTTGATTACGTTCCTTTGGAACATCAGATTGACCCCGACGGGAGATATATCTTTCTCTATGGTCGATGGAACGGACGAAACTGTATATTGGCCTTCGTGTATGACCCCCCCCCCCCGTTTGATATGACAGTCTTGAACCACTTGATCACGTTTATTTATAGTAGAGAGGGGTGCCCGGTGCTAGTATCCGGGGATTTTAACTGTGTCCTAGACCCCCAATTGGATAGAATATCTAATGCGGTAAAATATAATCAGGGAAAACAAGCACTACTCTGAGGTTTCTGTGAGGATACAGGGCTAATGGTCATCTGGCGGGCGCTGTATGGTAATAAACAGGCTTTTTCATGTTTCAGTAAGACATACAGCGCCATGTCCAGAATTGACATTGCCCTGGCCAATAGTGAGATGATTTCTCTTACCTCAAAAATGAAATACGAGATCCATGGAATTTCAGACCACTCACCCCTATTTTTAGTCATCAAGATAGGGGCACAACCTGCCATTGTCAGACCTTTTAGATTGAACCCACATTGGTTAACTATCATAAAAGATCAAGAGAAGATAAACAAGGAGCTAACCCAATTTTGGCGAGAAAATATTGGCACAACACACATCCACTTTGTGTGGGACGCAATGAAGGCATACCTCCGTGGGCTATATTATGATTATAATTAAATCTAAAAGAACAGAGTTTTTCAAAGAGGAAAAAAGACTGGAAGAAAAAGATATTTAGAAGGTAGGATCAGAACAAATAATGATGTAAATATGAGGGACAAGCTCAAAACAGCTAATGACCACTACATAAACTATATCATGAAAAAGGCACAGAATAAACTGTTCTTCAAGGATATGACCGTTTTTGTGAGGCAGGAACTCCAGGAAAATTGTTAGCCTCTATAGTATCCAATCAAAAGGCTTGTTCAAAGATTAGACAAATTCAAACTTGTGATGGTCATAAATTAGATAAAGCAGTAGAAATTGAGGGAGAATTTGTAAAATACTTTAACAACCTATATCGCTCTGAGGCAAATGACATAGAGAACCCCATAGATGATTTCTTGGACCAAATTAAGATCCCAGCACTTTCCGAATTGGATTCGTCCCTCCTAAACTCCCCCATTCTTTTAGGGGAGTTACAGGAGGTTATATTAGCAATTCAGGGGTCCTCAGCTCCCGGGTCGGACGGGCTTCCGTTGGGCATATACAAGTGCCACGCGAAGATCCTACTACCTAGGTTACTGGAGGTTCTGAACGAATCTTGCATTATTGGGAAATTGCCCCCGTCTCTAATGGAGGCAACCATCACACTTATTTTGAAGAAAGGGAAGGATGGAAATAAAGTAGAGGCATACAGACCTATATCATTACTCAACACAGATTATAAAACAGTTGCTAAAGTCCTAGCAAACAGATTTAAAAAGGTAATTTCGGGGTTAGTACACATAGACCAGACCGGATTTATCCCCGGGAGACAAATTCTGACAAATATACGGCGGGCCTTTTTAAACGTGCAGACGGGGGGGGGGAGAGGACCGCTCCTGTCCATAGACGCCGCCAAGTCCTTTGACAGGGTGGAGTGGTCCTTTCTCTGGCAGACCATGTATAAAATGAACCTGGGGGTGCACCCACACAAAACACGCTAAAGGTTAAAGTAATATCCCCATTGGACCACTTGGAATATTTAGGGATTAAGATTAGTAGCTCAATAAGGGACTATAATAAATTAAATATCATCCCTTTGGTAAATAAAGTAAAGGAGAAGGTTAGGGTGTGGCAGAAACTCCCCCTCTCGCAGATTAATAGAATTGCATTGATTAAAATGATTCTGCTGCCCTGGATATTGTACGTGATCGGCCCCTGCCCCATATGGATCGAGGATGGTCTCTTTAACTGGATTGATAGACTGGTCAACGATCTAATATGGGGCAGGAAAAGGGTCCGTATCAAGTTACGATACTTATGTTTGGCCGAAATTGAGGGTGGCCTTGGTCTTCCATAGGCTACTATCTTGCCTCACAACTACAATGGTGCATCAATGTGGGAGATGGTAGGTTGATATCCTATCTCACTAAACAACAGATGCGCCCTATAGCGAATATTTTTAGTATACTAGAGATTGGATTCTTAGGTTGCAGTGCATACATCTGTCCTATAAGTTCAATGTTACAGAAAGTATGGGATAAAACCAAGTCTATTCTGCAGATCACGTGCGCCCAGGAATTCACCCCGTGATGGGATAACCCCTTTCTAAACGTATTCCTTGCTCTAAATGATAACAACTATTGGACCCGGAGAGGGATTACGATGTTGTCACATATTTGTAGTTTTGGTAAATTAAAACCTATAGGGGACATATTTCACGAGACACCAATTACAACATTAAGTTATTATAGATACGCTCAACTTAAACATGCACTCGCATATACCCGAAATAAAATTTCTCAAACACCCGTTACGCAAGCACTGTTAGGGTTTTGCTATACTTCCTATGGGAAAAAAGTTAGGATTTCACAAATTTACACTAAATTTAGAAAATAATTAAGCACCGTTCTTAAATTTAAGAGTGTCGGTAAATGGGAAGCGGATTTGGGGGTAAGTAACTCGTTACAATGGCGGGAGGCATATCAAAATATTAAGAAGGCCTCTCTCTCACGTCAGCACCTGTTGACACAATTTAAAATAATACATTGGTTATACCTCACCCCGGGCCTCCTCTCCAAAATGT
The DNA here is from genome assembly GCF_905171765.1 of Bufo bufo. Classification (NCBI taxonomy): domain Eukaryota; kingdom Metazoa; phylum Chordata; class Amphibia; order Anura; family Bufonidae; genus Bufo; species Bufo bufo. The sequence continues at coordinate 462,395,715 of NC_053390.1, forward strand.
ACGGGAAAAAAGCAAAAGAATTTTGTTGTCTGAAATGCCGCTGCCCTGCAGCCGGATATGTCCATATGTTATGGAGTTGTCCGGCCATAAAAACTTTTTGGCAAAGCATACTACAGGGCATGGAGTTATTAACAGAGAATAGCCCCCCTTTAACTATCAAATTTGCTATACTAGGGATAATCCCTCTGGAGTTCAAATCTAAAACATTGAAAAGTGAACAGCGTCGCTGGCTGACTGGATTTTTGGTGGCATTGGGTGATGGATAGGGCCCCTATATTATTAGAGTGGGAACGATTAATGCACAGAGTAAAGGAATTTGAGGATATTAAATACAAAAGGGAGAAATAATAGACATAGGTGAAGGAAGATGGCTGGAGTGGAGCTGATGACAACATAACAACTAGTGAACCACAGGTAGAAGCACGCTCATACATATGTCGAGAATGACACGTTTTTATAGTGTACTAAGTGATAATAAGAAACAACCTGGAATGGTAGCGGGAGCCGTCTACCGCTCCTGTGGCAGCCGTGGCCTGGCCTGGGGGGCGCAGAATGGGGGTGGAGGTGGGGTAGGGATGTTGTTTACGGAAGGTGGGAGATGAGTATCTATTCTGGCTTCTTTTTTTATAGGCCGGTTTGTCCGGCAATTTAATGTACGTCTGGAGGAGAAAAACATTCCATAGACTATACACATTGGACGTGTAGCAGTTCAGTCCGGCAGAGAACAGTCACCGTTATCAGAGATAAAGATTTGCCAAATGTATCGCTGACAGTTCGATGTGGGTGGTGGGTAGTGCGGGATTAAATATCTTACCGGTAGGAAGTCAAGACTGGCAATTGGAAGTCCCGTCCAGCAAATTTCTACTCACCATACCGTGCGGCTATGTCTCTTTCCCTCGGCGTCTTCGCTCGCCAGTGCGTCTCACGAAATTGCCTTTGGGAAATCGCGAGAGTAGCCTTTCAGTCCCGCTTCATAGATAGAACAGTACTCGAGAGGAAAATAAATTTTGGAGCGCTCCAATCTTTGTTATTTCTTAGGTAATCCACGGTATATCCAGTTTGGTACAAATGCAGGGGTATAGCGCCAGACGCGTTTCGGGGACTTCTTTCCCCTTCCTCAGTGGCTCTACCCCCGCTAATCCATCACATCCTTTTATAGTCCCGTCAGTAATCCTCAAAAGCTGGACCGGAACAGAAATTTGCTCCTTGCGATACCATTGCGTCTTCTGTGCGGTTTTTGATGTACATATGCGTTTTCTACATATTATCTCCACATTATTGTGATTAGACTAGGTAATGAAGGAGAAAGTGCTGCGACATTGCTTTCTTAAAAAACATCCAAAAATTTAAATAACTAATGATAAAAAAGGGGGGAAATTATTACCACATAGAATAATAAAACTCATACCTATTCATGGAGAAACATAGCTCTAGATATCATATATAGCCCAAGAAAAATACTTCAAAGATGGCAGATATGTAAAATATAACAAAATATAACTCAGTAGTCTTACATACTATGTTTCATAACTTGAACTTGCCACCTACATCCAAAAGTAGCTGGGGGCATGTGAGCCTATCTCCAAGGAGAGATCACAGTGCCGATAAAACGGCCAAACATGTGATCTCCCATTGGATGAGAGGCACACAGCCCTAGATCTAAAGGAAGCCGAAAATTTCCAACTCAGCATTCAGACCTGCTGGGACCACCAAAGTCATAGATATGTCTCGATTCCCCTCTGGACATTCGCTCAATATGTTTGCCACCTCTCCAGTGTCTGTCTATCCTCTCCAAGGCCATAAACGTCAACCCTATAGGGTCCTGGTTATGAACTTCTTAACTTTTAAATTGATCGATCATCTTTGTTGCTTCCTCCTCAAAGGTGGTATTGTCAGTACAGTTCTGTTTAATACGACGAAGCTGACCAACCAAAATATTTAGTAACCACCTTGGGAGGTGGCAGCTTGTAAAGAGAATGAAACTGTTTTTAGCTGTTGACTTCTGATAGGTGTTACACACACATTTTTCTCCCTCTACTTTAATTTGTATATCTAAGAATTCGGTGTGATCTTTATTGATGTTTGATGTAAAGATCAATCCATCTGGATTAACATTGATGTTTTCCCAAAAAGTTTTCAGGTGGGACTCCCCACTGTTCCAAATGAACAGTACGTCGTCTATATAACGACGCCATAGGACCAGGTCCGTCCCCAGTTTGGGATTGATGTTAGAATGTTCCCATTGGGCCAAATAAAGATTAGCATTACTGGGGGCGAACCTGGTCCCCATGGCGGTCCCACACTGTTGTAAATAATGATCACCCTCAAAATAAAAATAGTTATGATTCAAAATGTACCTGGCTCCCTCTCTACCAAGAAATTGATTTGTTTATCGCATAGTTCACCATTCATCTCAAGTTGTGTTTTCATTGCAGAGGTACCACGTCCATGTTCAATTATAGTATAGAGGGACTGAACGTCCAAAGTCCCCACAATCCAGTGGGGTTGGACAGTCAGGCCCTCCAATGCCTGAATAATGTGCGTGGTATCTCTGATATAGGATTTGATCTTTTTAACCACTGGTCTTAAGAGGGTGTCAATGTAGTGGGATAAATTAGAACTCAGGGAACCTATTCCCGAAATTATGGGGCGTCCAGGGGGGTTTTTCAGGTCCTTATGGATCTTGGGCAGGCAATAGAATGCTGGTAATCTGCAGGACCCCTTATTTTAAACCCCTATCACAAAGACTGGTCAGTTCACTGTTAAACTTATCCAGGGGGTCTGCCCTTAGTTTCAGATAGGTGGTCTCGTCTGAGAGTTGTCTTAGGCACTCACTATTATATTGTTGAGTATCCAAGACAACTATAGTGCCACCTTTATCTGCGGGTCGTATTGCAATGTTGCCCTGTTGTTGTATCTGTTTTATCGCTTGAATTTCCCTACATGACAAATTTCCTCTATATATCCTTGGGAACTTCCTCTTGGGAACTTCCTAGATTTATTTTTCAATTCAGTATGTCGAAACATTCCATCTCCAGGTTCCATTGGGTCGTTGGGTATTGGATTTTTTAGAAAATAATTCTTTAGACACATTTTCCTGACAAATTTTTGGACACCTATATCTGTGTCAAACTTATTAATGTTTACCGTTGGTGCAAATTTTAGGCCTTTACTAAGTAGTGTGGCTTGAGCCTCAGTCAACACCACAGAGCTTAGGTTGACTATGGGGCTCGAATTTTGATCTAGTGATACTTTTTGTGGTCTGCCCTTCTTTCTCAGTCCTCTCCTTGTCTTTTTGAATCGTGGTTGTGATTGAAGTGATTTTGGTGATTTTGGTGATATTTTCTTGAATCCGACCGAGTGCGGTTCGATATTGGTAGTGGGGGTAATTGGTGAGGTGTTGGATATGGTGATATTTCCCTCTCTTGGTCTTGGTATGTGTGCTTTTGTCTTAAGTTGTAAGGATGAGTCGGTGATGACCGGGCATAATGGTCTAGTTGTGGTGAATGTGTTGATCTGTTCCTTATACGTGGCTTGTGATGTGGGGGGGTCCGGTCTAAAAAATGCTGCTCAGATAAGATCTCATATTTATTATTCACCGGTACATTATATTTATTTTGAACATGTGATTTGTCTCGGTTATCACTTGGTTGATCTATCATATTCGTGTGTCCAGGTCGTTTATCAATTGATTTTTGTGGTGGATTATGATGTTTTTTAGTTTTTTTATTTATTATGCCTAATTCTGTCTTATCCAAACCTCTACATATTCTCTCCTGCCAGGAGTCATATTCACTATTTTTCGGTAACTTCTCTATCAGATGTTCCATTTAATCTATTTCAGTATTTATATCTTCTAACATTTGTACCCTCCTGCTGATAATCAAGTTGATCAGAGCAACTGATTGTGTGAATAATAATGCTTCCCATTCTTTGTTAAAAGCCTCATTACAGAGGTCTTGTGCAGGATTTTTTGACAGCATCAGGCCCTATGGGATTTTTCTTTGTTCAATATATTGTTTTAAAGAACGTATCTCCCAAAACTGCCTCAGCTGTTTTTGTAGTAATCCTTCTAATTTCCCAAAAGATTCTGATATAGATTTTTCCCTTTCACTTGGGTCAGTATCTATATGATCCCCATTGAAAAGGAATGTCTCCGCTATCTTGCGTTTAGTCTCAGCGTGACTCCAAATGTCCATGTTATATAGTAGAGGAGCTCAGTCCACAGCTGGGTGAATAAGCAAAATCAAGTAAATGAGAGAAAATGGGATGGCTCACTCTTGATATACACGGATTGGTGCCAATGTCCAAAATAGAATCACCCCTTCAAAACAGTAAAAATCTAAATAGTATTGGACCGGCACTCAAACATATGGGTTCACACAGAGAACCAGTATAGTATGGTAAAATAGTGCAATTTAATAAAACATCAAATACATAAAAAACATACATACATGTAATAGTGGAGTGGATGAGGTAATAGGTAAATTAACTCATAGAAAGTCCATACAATGCAAATTATTGAGAGGAATTAATGTCCCATGTTTGTACGAATATTTTCTGGAAAATCGACTATCCAAATGGTGAATAGGAAAAATTGATAGGAAAAAATCGATAGCAAACAGTCTTCAACTGTAATGAGTACGATACTCACTTTTTGCGCAGTTCTGTGGCGTCCCACGTGTAAAAGCGCTTACCTTGGTGTCGGTTTAATTAGATACAGACGGCGAAGTATGGTTACTTAGCTGACTTCATAAAATCGGATCTCCGTATGATCGCTTCAATTATCGCGAGATGAGCTGTTTCCTTTTTCTTTCTCTTTTGGATAATACAGACTCTGTCAATCGCGGTTAGAATCGTAATGAAGCTTCAATCTTTTGAGTCATGGATTATTGTCAGTCGCCAGCCGGTTTGCTTACATTAATTTCAGATGATAATTTCCAAGGTCTCTTTCAATATTGCATGGCCATGCTTCAAATTTCGGACTCTTTATGAATAGCCCATCGATCCCAGACGCGTTTCGAAATAGATCCCTATTTCTTCCTCAGTGGGTTTGTCCATATTCAAGAGTCCTAGACCTTATATACTTGTCTGTTGATTGCTGGGGCGGAACCCAGCAAATCAAGCAGAAAGCACAACACATGGGTCAGGGGTGGCTCACCACCTCTTTTCTGTCCAAAAATCGCATTGCAGTAATAATGCGTTTTTAATGCGATTTTTTCGCATACATGCGTTTTTTGGGGAATAGTTGCAAAATATCATATTAATAACAACCAATGTTTCAAAATCGCAATACCACATTTAGTTTTTAAAATAACAATTAAATACAATGCATTGCACATAGTCTTGAGAACTATCAATAAAATCAATATATGCACATATCCTATACTGGTTTGCAAGTCTTCCTACATACAGAATAATATGATAAAATTGCATGAAATGCCATAAAATGTAATAACATTTATTAAAATGTTTTCTAAAATTTGGAGTCACTTCTACGATGGAGCTATGTGGGGGTGCCCATCACCAAGGGGACATCCCACGTTCTTTAAAACAATATATTGAACAAAGAAAAATCCCATAGGGCCTGATGCTGTCAAAAAATCCTGCACAAGACCTCTGTAATGAGGCTTTTAACAAAGAATGGGAAGCATTATTATTCACACAATCAGTTGCTCTGATCAATTGATTATCAGCAGGAGGGTACAAATGTTAGAAGATATAAATACTGAAATAGATTAAATGGAACATCTGATAGAGAAGTTACCGAAAAATAGTGAATATGACTCCTGGCAGGAGAGAATATCTAGAGGTTTGGATAAGACAGAATTAGACATAATAAATAAAAAAACTAAAAAACATCATAATCCACCACAAAAATCAATTGATAAACGACCTGGACACACGAATATGATAGATCAACCAAGTGATAACCGAGACAAATCACATGTTCAAAATAAATATAATGTACCGGTGAATAATAAATATGAGATCTTATCTGAGCAGCATTTTTTAGACCGGACCCCCCCCCCACATCACAAGTCACGTATAAGGAACAGATCAACACATTCACCACAACTAGACCATTATGCCCGATCATCACCGACTCATCCTTACAACTTAAGACAAAAGCACACATACCGAGACCAAGAGAGAGAAAAATCACCATATCCAACACCTCACCAATTACCCCCACAACCAATATCGAACCGCACTCGTTCGGATTCAAGAAAATATCACCAAAATCACCAAAATCACCAAAATCACAACCACGATTAGAAAAGACAAGGAGAGGACCGAGAAAGAAGGGCAGACCACAAAAAGTATCACTAGATCAAAATTCGAGCCCCATAGTCAACCTAAGCTCTGTGGTGTTGACTGAGGCTCAAGCCACACTACTTAGTAAAGGCCTAAAATTTGCACCAACGATGAACATTAATAAGTTTGACACAGATATAGGTGTCCAAAAATTTGTCAGGAAGATGTGTCTAAAGAAATATTTTCTAATAAATCCAATACCCAACGACCCAATGGAACCTGGAGATGGAATGTTTCGACATACTGAATTGAAAAATAAATCTAGGAAGTTCCCAAGAAATTAGATCAGCCATGAAATAGCTACATTCCAAAGATGTGTAGAAAATGACTTACGAAAAATCAAAGATAAAAGGATATATAGAGGAAATTTGTCATGTAGGGAAATTCAAGCGATAAAACAGATACAACAACAGGGCAACATTACAATACGACCCGCAGATAAAGGTGGCGCTATAGTTGTCTTGGATACTCAACAATATAATAGTGAGTGCCTAAGACAACTCTCAGACGAGACCACCTATCTGAAACTAAGGGCAGACCCCCTGGATAAGTTTAACAGTGAACTGACCAGTCTTTGTGATAGGGGTTTAAAACAAGGGATCCTGTCGAAACAAGAATATATGTTTATCTTGGGCACGGCATGCAGATTACCAGCATTCTATTGCCTGCCCAAGATCCATAAGGACCTGAAAAACCCCCCTGGACGCCCCATAATTTCGGGAATAGGTTCCCTGAGTTCTAATTTATCCCACTACATTGACACCCTCTTAAGACCAGTGGTTAAAAAGATCAAATCCTATATCAGAGATACCACGCACATTATTCAGGCATTGGAGGGCCTGACTGTCCAACCCCACTGGATTGTGGGGACTTTGGACGTTCAGTCCCTCTATACTATAATTGAACATGGACGTGGTACCTCTGCAATGAAAACACAACTTGAGATGAATGGTGAACTATGCGATAAACAAATCAATTTCTTGGTAGAGAGGGAGCCAGGTACATTTTGAATCATAACTATTTTTATTTTGCGGGTGATCATTATTTACAACAGCGTGGGACCGCCATGGGGACCAGGTTCGCCCCCAGTTATGCTAATCTTTATTTGGCCCAATGGGAACATTCTAACATCAATCCCAAACTGGGGACGGACCTGGTCCTATGGCGTCGTTATATAGACGACGTACTGTTCATTTGGAACAGTGGGGAGTCCCACCTGAAAACTTTTTTGGAAAACATCAATGTTAATCCAGATGGATTGATCTTTACATCAAACATCAATAAAGATCACACCGAATTCTTAGATATACAAATTAAAGTAGAGGGAGAAAAATTTGTGTGTAACACCTATCAGAAGTCAACAGCTAAAAACAGTTTTATTCTCTTTACAAGCTGCCACCTCTCAAGGTGGTTACTAAATATTTTGGTTGGTCAGCTTCGTCGTATTAAACGGAACTGTACCGACAATACCACCTTTGAGGAGGAAGCAACAAAGATGATCGATCAATTCAAAAGTAAGAATTACCCGGAGAATATCTTATATAATGCACTGGAGAAAGTGAGAAAGATGGAGAGACAATCTCTCTTACATTAACATCTACACTAAGTGAAAAGAAACCAACAGAGGCAGAATTGAAGATGATTTTACCACATAGTGCACAGTCGAAACAAATACGACATATTAATAATCGACATTGGCACTTTGTGCTAAAGGATAAAGTTATAGGACCCCTACTAAACACATCTCCCCTCATAACATTTACAAAGGAACCCAATTTAGCGCTTAAATTAGCACCTACCGTAAAAAAATCATATAAAAAAGACAGTTTCACTTCAAAATTGGGTACAAATGAAGGGTTTCTACAGATGTGGTAGGTGGGTCGGCTGTAGAAGCACTATATTTAGTAAGAAGTCTACCAGATTCACGTCTACTCAGAATGACTTCACCCTTGACATTAAAGACTGCCTCACTTGTAATTCCTCCGGTGTTATCTACATTATCCAGGGTCCGTGTCAAAAACAATATATCGGCAGAACAAAGCGACTCTTGAGTTCCATCATCAGGATCCAAGGGGATTGACATTTGCGGCACTGGAGAAGGTGGATAAACACGGAGGGAGTCCAGGAGAATATTTGAGTTTGGCAGTGTATCACCTGCAGGATTAAACGCCGAATTGGAGATTTTCGGCTTTTTGTGAAAAATATGGTAAAGGTTTGTGGCGGTGCCCCTTGCCGAAGGGATATCCCATGTCTGGCTGTCTATCAGCACTGGGATGTCCCCTTGGTGATAGGCATCCCCACATACCTCCATCGTAGAAGTGACTCCAAATTTTAGAAAACATTTTAATAAATTTTATTACATTTTATGGCATTTCATGCAATTTTATCATATTATTCTGTATGTAGGAAGACTTGCAAACCAGTATAGGATATGTGCATATATTGATTTTATTGATAGTTCTCAAGACTATGTGCAATGCATTGTATTTAATTGTTATTTTAAAAACTGGTATTGCGATTTTGAAACATTGGTTGTTATTAATATGATAATTTGCAACTATTCCCCAAAAAACGCATGTATGCGAAAAAATTGCATTAAAAACGCATTATTACCGCAATGTGATTTTTGGACAAAAAAGAGGTGGTGAGCATGTGTTGACCCACCCCTGACCCATGTGTTGCGCTTTCTGCTTGATTTGCTGGGTTCCGCCCCAGCAATCAACAGACAAGTATATAAGGTCTAGGACTCTTGAATATGGACAAACCCACTGAGGAAGAAATAGGGATCTATTTCGAAACGCGTCTGGGATCGATGGGCTATTCATAAAGAGTCCGAAATTTGAAGCATGGCCATGCAATATTGAAAGAGACCTTGGAAATTATCATCTGAAATTAATGTAAGCAAACCAACAGGTGGTCGATTTAATTAATGGCTGGCGACTGACAATAATCCATGACTCAAAAGATTGAAGCTTCATTACGATTCTAACCGCGATTGACAGAGTCTGTATTATCCGAAAGAGAAAGAAAAAGGAAACAGCTCATCTCGCGATAATTGAAGCGATCATACGGAGATCCGATTTTATGAAGTCAGCTAAGTAACCATACTTCGCTGACACCAAGGTAAGCGCTTTTACATGTGGGACGCCACAGAACTGCGCAAAAAGTGAGTATCATACTCATTACAGTTGAAGACTGTTTGCTAACGATTTTTTCCTATAAATTTTTCCTATTCATCATTTGGATAGTCGATTTTCCAGAAAATATTCGTACAAACATGGGAAATTAATTCCTCTCAATAATTTGCATTGTATGGACTTTCTATGAGTTAATTTACCTATTACCTCATCCACCCCACTATTACGTGTATGTATGTTTTATGTATTTTATGTTTTACTTTTGGATGTAGGTGGCAAGTTCAAGTTATGAAACATAGTATGTAAGACTATTGAGTTATATTTTATTATATTTTACATATCTGCCATCTTTGAAGTATTTTTCTTGGGCTGTATATGATATCTAGAGCTATGTTTCTCCATGAATAGGTATGAGTTTTATTATTCAATGTGGTGATAATTTCCCCCCTTTTTTATCATTATTTATTTACATTTTTGGATGTTTTTTAAGAAAGCAATGTCGCAGCACTTTCTCCTTCATTACCTAGTCTAATCACTAGGGATGTCCCGATACCATTTTTTTAAGACCAAATACGAGTACCGATACTTTTATTTAAGTACTGTCACGGCCACCGTTTTGGCCGTGACTCCTTGGGAGCCGCATACAGTTGCCCGCGGTTTGGGTTGTTGTTTCAACCGCAGCTTGAGGCTTGATGTTGTTTGCCTCAAGTGCGGTTGCCGCGGACAACAGGTATGTGTGCGGTCCCTTTGGAGTTTGTGTGTGTGTATGTATGCACTGTCGTTTGTCTGTGTGCACTCTGTGTAGTGTGTGGTGTGCACGGACACCTTTCCTGCACTGTGGTTGCCTGTGGCAACGTTTATTGTTGTGTACATGTGGTGGCAGTGTCCCGGCCTTGGGGCTGACTCCCAGGACACGGTTGCCACCAATGTCGTTGCCTGCGGCAACAACCACAGTGTGTTTGTTGTGTTGGACACTTTCCCTTTAAGTTTGTGTTTCCCTTCCCTGGTGCTGGAAGGGTTAACTCCCTTCCCAGTGTGTGTGTGACTCACTGGGTGTGTCTGACTGCTGGGTGTGGCTTCTTGGCCTATAAAGCCTCACTGTTAGCATATGTCTGTGGGTTGCTTCAGCCATGCTTAGCTGGAGCAGCCTCCTGTGTTTACCAACTGCCAGTGAGAGCCACCCTTGTGGTTCATAAGCATTATGTCACATTTACTTTATGTTATGTTGCGTGTGATGTCTATATGATGTTTTGTTGGGACTTTCCTATGTTGTTTTGTGCAGCTTATGGATCTGGGATCCAGTCAGCAAGGATGTGGCAGGTAGGTGGAACTATTTAGTTCGCCTGCCATATCCGTAAGTCTGTTTTAGTTCCCTTGTTCCTTGCAGCTTGGCCATTGAGACCCCTGTTCCTCCGTATTCAGAAGGAACAGGTTGTCTTATCTTGACTCCTAGTCCAGGGACCTGCCGGAGGGTGAGACAGGGATCCGAGGTTCCTGCGCATGGGTCCTCCTACCTTAAAGGTCGGCCCGTGCAGCTAGGAGTTAGGGTCAGGTTAGGGACGCTGTAGGAGGTGACCTGCCCCCTAATCCTCTTGTCCTGGCCGAGCAGCCATAACATCATCTGGCATCGCACAGCTGAGGGTTTTCCCCATCCTCAGCCGTGACAGTATGAACCACAAAGGCTCCTCACGTGGTCTTCCCTCGAAAGAGGGGGCAGCATGTACTGCCATCTACGGATGGGGTGCATGCGCGTTCTCCGTAGGGAGAGCGTTATAGGGGTATCACCAGTTACGGCGCGGTGAATGGCATTCCCCGCCATTCCTTTCTCACCGTGTCCGTGTTGGTGTCTCCTTGTTTGTCATTCCCCTCCCCCCCTCCCATTGTTTTTTGTGCCTCACCAACCTTCCCCTTTTGTTGTTGGGAGGGGCTTTGAGGGGTGGGAGTATCCGTCCCTCGAAAGAGGGTGAAGCATGTACCGCCGTCTGCGGAAGGGGTACATGCGCGCTCTTCGGAGGGAGAGCATTCTGGGGGTTTCGCCTCTGACGGCGCGGTGAGTGGCGTTTCCCCGCCATCCCTTCACCATTGCCTCGTTTGGCGTCCCCCTGATTTTATGGCACCGGTGTGTTTGTTTGGTGTGCGGGTGCACACCTTCGAATGAGGGTGCAGCATGCAGTGCCATCCCCTTGTGGCCTGCATGCGCGTTCTCCGAAGGGAGAGCGTTCCGGGGGGATCACCGTTAACGGCACGGTTGGTGGCTTATTCCCCGCCACCTTACCTTCCGTGTCCGTGTTGGTGATCCCTCGTCCCTCTCCATGTTCCCATCTCTGGTCGTTTGCTGGCAGCACTCCGTAAGTGGTACGGCTGCGTGCTGGTTAGGAGTGTCTGCTGGCAGCGACTGGAGTGGGGACGTGTGTGGAGAGTCCTCTTGTTCATCTCTCTGTGGTTCTCCCCCCTGTGTGGCTGGTGCGGGCTGCAGGCCTCGTCGGACTGGCTGAGTTGTGTGCTGGGAGAGGATGCAGCTGACAGCGACTTTTTGGAAACCGTGTCTGAGAGTGGACGTCCCCTTCTCCCATCCCCTTGTGTGAGTCCCTCACGTGTTTTTTTTTGGTGGGGGGGCTTTGAGGGGTGGGAGTGTCACGGCCACGGTTTTGGCCGTGACTCCTTGGGAGCCGCATACAGTTGCCCGCGGTTTGGGTTGTTGTTTCAACCGCAGCTTGAGGCTTGATGTTGTTTGCCTCAAGTGCGGTTGCCGCGGACAACAGGTATGTGTGCGGTCCCTTTGGAGTTTGTGTGCGTGTATGTATGCACTGTCGTTTGTCTGTGTGCACTCTGTGTAGTGTGTGGTGTGCACGGACACCTTTCCTGCACTGTGGTTGCCCGTGGCAACGTTTGTCGTTGTGTACATGTGGTGGCAGTGTCCCGGCCTTGGGGCTGACTCCCAGGACACTGTTGCCACCCATGTCGTTGCCTGCGGCAACAACCACAGTGTGTTTGTTGTGTTGGACACTTTCCCTTTAAGTTTGTGTTTCCCTTCCCTGGTGCTGGAAGGGTTAACTCCCTTCCCAGTGTGTGTGTGACTCACTGGGTGTGTCTGACTGCTGGGTGTGGCTTCTTGGCCTATAAAGCCTCACTGTTAGCATATATCTGTGGGTTGCTTCAGCCATGCTTAGCTGGAGCAGCCTTCTGTGTTTACCAACCGCCAGTGAGAGCCACCCTTGTGGTTCATAAGCATTATGTCACATTTACTTTATGTTATATTGTGTGTGATGTCTATATGATGTTTTGTTGGGACTTTCCTATGTTGTTTTGTGCAGCTTATGGATCTGGATTCCTATGTGCACAGGGATCCAGTCAGCAAGGCTGTGGCAGGTAGGTGGAACTATTTAGTTCGCCTGCCATATCCGTAAGTCTGTTTTAGTTCCCTTGTTCCTTGCAGCTTGGCCATTGAGACCCCTGTTCCTCCGTATTCATAAGGAACAGGTTGTCTTATCTTGACTCCCAGTCCAGGGACCTGCCGGAGGGTGAGACAGGGATCCGAGGTTCCTGCGCACGGGTCCACCTACCTTAAAGGTCGGCCCGTGCAGCTAGGAGTTAGGGTCAGGTTAGGGACGCTGTAGGAGGTGACCTGCTACCTAATCCTGTTGTCCTGGCCGAGCAGCCATAACATCATCTGGCATCACACGGCTGAGGGTTTTCCCCATCCTCAGCCGTGACAAGTACTCACCGATACCAATTACCGATACCAATTATGGTGTGGTAATGTTTTTACAGCAAATTTAAATTTAATTTAGTCATAGGGGAGATTTATCAAACCTTGTACAAAGAAATAGCGGCGCAGTTGCTGATAGCAATGAAAAAATCTAAAGCTGGAATTTGGTTGCTATGGACAACTGCTTTACTTTTCCTTTGGATCCGGCATTGCGGTCAGATCGCAAAAAAAATGTGAAAAAAAATAAATGCCAGATCCGTTTTTCCGGGTGACACCGGAAAGGCGGATCCGGCATTTCAATGCATTTGTAAGACGGATCAGGATCCTGATCCATCTGACAAATGCCATCAGTTGGTATGCGTTTTGACGGATGCGGCAGGCAGTTCCGGCGCCAGCATAATGAAGCGTACTGAGTAGTCACAGACTGTACGAGTGCTCCCAGTCTGGTAGATCCTTGGTGACAACCACAGCAGCCATCATCACAGCAGTCACAGGGGTTGTCACCCACTTTCCCTGAAGTTCTCTATGCCAGATCCTCCCACTTCTGCTCTGGATGGCTCCGCTTATGAGAGGCGGCCATATTGGCTGTCACCCAGCTTTCTCAGAATCTGATGCGGCTGGCAGACATAAGAATGGACTGCAGTACCTGGGCTCCGGCAGCTCCTGCCATCTCGCCCAGCTTCTTGCAGTCCCCTGAAGATAATATCCAGAACCCCAGCCAGAGGCGGCCTCCTCCTGCTGCTGTCGAGCCAGCACGTCCCTAGGTGGATAATATCTGCTGCCATCCCCAGGTCTGTGCGTAGTTGACATGAAACCGCATGGAACTTGAAACACCACCGCAAAGAAGTCCCGCCCACACGCCAAGCAGCTGGGAGCAGCGCCACCGCCGCCCGGAAGAAGATAGGACAAGCCGCCACCACCGCTAATCTGGGCCATGAGGTATCGGCCGTGGTATCGGCGACATTCGCACGAGTACAAGTACTCGTGCAAATGTCCGGTATCGGCCTCGATACTGGTATCGGTATCGGGACATCCCTACTAATCACAATAATGTGGAGATAATATGTAGAAAACGCATATGTACATCAAAAACCGCACAGAAGACGCAATGGTATCGCAATGAGCAAATTTCTGTTCCGGTCCATCTTTTGAGGATTACTGATGGGACTATAAAAGGATGTGATGGATTAGCGGGGGTAGAGCCACTGAGGAAGGGGAGAGAAGTCCCCGAAACGCGTCTGGCGCTATACCCCTGCATTTGTACCAAACTGATTACCTAAGAAATAACAAAGATTGGAGCGCTCCAAAATTTATTTTCCTCTCGAGTACTGTTCTATCTATTAAGCGGGACTGAAAGGCTACTCTCGCGATTTCCCAAAGGCAATCTCGTGAGAAGCACTGGCGAGCGAAGACGCCGAGGGAAAGAGAAATAGCCACGGTGTGGTGAGTAGAAATTTGCTGGACGGGACTTCCAACTGCCGGTCTTGACTTCGTACCGGTAAGATATTTAATCCTGCACTACCCACCACCCACATCGAACTGTCAGCGATACATTTGGCAAATCTTTATCTCTGATAACGGTGACTGTTCTCTGCCGGACTGAACTGCTACACGTCCAGTGTGTATAGTCTATGGAATGTTTTTCCCCTCCAGACGTACATTCGGGGATTTAAATATACTGCTGTGGATTTAGTGTCATTTTTCAAGCAGATATTATCAGGATTAAAAGGACGTTCTTTGCATGATAATTATAAGACCCCTCCGCTACAGTGATTCAAGGAACTTTATGCATAGGGCCCTGTATTCTACTGCGACTACATTGTGTTTTTTATTGCGTTTTATATTGTGATTGATTGGCATTTTATTTGCTGCTTCCACTCCATTTCATCCACAGGCATACATTTATCTGGAACTGTGGATGGTTAGAGTTGGCCTAAGCAGACTTATTGAGTATGAATTTTTATAGTGTTGTTATTTAATCTTTTGCTGCAATATTAAATTGTGTTTATATGACCCACATATTGAGTGCAGTCTTATATATATTTCCTACTTTCCATTTTTTACTGATTGGGTGATCAGTTAAGACTAGAGCACCTTTTTCATTCTGAGAAGGTTGTGAGCTATCCACGTTAACCATTTTATTTATTCAAGGACATGTTCTATTTTTTGCGGAACGTACATGCGGACATACGGAAACGGAATGCACACGGAGTAACTTCAGGGTTTTTTTGCGGGCCCACTGAAATTATACGGTCCGCAAAAAAAAAAAAAAAAACAAGGAAAGAAAATACCTTAACTTGTTACATGTATATCACAACGCAACTCTTAATAAACCCAGGATGCTATGATTCATCTATTATGGTGGTTACATTTTTATGTTGGTTTCTTTATTATTTCAGAGTTCTAAATTTACCATTTCATGCATCATAGAATATTTATTGAATAAGTAGAATTCTTGAATTTTGATGAATAATAACTATAACCACCACCATCATCTATCACATGTTGATGGTAATATACATTTGCTGCATCTTTGCTCTGAACTTCTGGTGATTCAATGCAGCACAAGGCCTTATTCACACGTCAGTGATCTGATCGGTGATTTCCATCAGGGATTGTGAGCCAAAACCATTAGTGGTGGCTATACAGAGGTACAGTATAATGGAAATATCTACTCTTGATAGAAATCACTGACTGTGTGAATAAGGCCTAAGGGTGCGGCTACACACAGACTCTGGTCGAGCGACAGCCATTGTGGCAAGGCTCGCTGAGTAGCGTTGATCCCATAGAAATTAATGGGATCGCCACACCAGTCTCAAGTGATGCAGCAGTATTGAATGCACTAAAAGGACCTGATGCCCCAGGGTTCAGTACTGTACGTCAGGTCCTTCCAGCTCCCTCCAGTGCAGTACTAGTGTCAGTTCGTTCAAGTGGATGAGGTAAGTATTTTTTTAATAGATGCACACATGGATGTAGAATGGTCATGAAACAGTGAGTACGTTTTTAATAGCTATTTTTTTCCGAGACATGCGAATGTAGCCTCAGTCTTCGGTCAGTGATTTATTTTTCATCAGTGATAGTGAGCCAAAACCTGGTGCGCCTCTAAACACAGAACAGGTGCAGATCTCTCTATTATACCTTATCTCTGTGTAGCCTCCACTTCTGGTTTTGGCTCACAATCACTGATCAAACACGGATCAGACACAGACGTGTGAATAAGGCCTAAAACTGACAAATCTGTCTCTGCCACAATTGTCAAAATCAAAACTGGGTGAACCTACCGCACATGCTGACAGTCAATGTACACACGTACACCAGCACAATCTCACTATCATAAATGAGTGTCTTGTTTGATCTTGCTTGTTTCTTTGCTTCACTGGTGCCTTGCCACATGTTGATGCAACCTTAGAGCTTTGTATTTTATTTTATTGTTGGTTTAATTCCGCTCTGACTCATCTTGTCTGACGATTATGAACTTTGCCTTTCTCGACCAACAAGAAACATTCCCCGATTTTCTGACCTCTCATCCGTACTGCCTGCCCTTGAACTCATCCAGCATTTTCACCACCATCTATCACGTAGTCATCTGGTGGATATAATCTAACTGGTCATGATCCAAGAACTCTACAGAGGACATTCCTTATAGTGCGGATCTGCTGGGGCATGGTTATTCACTAAGGACACAAAGGGTACCCTTGGTTGGGGCCACTATACTGCATATTGCCAGCAAGACCAGCTTAGCCATTCAGGAAAGTAAAGACGTTCTGTACTTAATTCTGCTGGTTAACCCATTTTATTTTATAACTTATTGTTCCTATTGCAGTTGTCAGCTCCAGTCTCTATACAAATTAGGTGCTGGCCTATTTTTAGGCTCTAATTCAAACACTTGGAGAGATTTATCAAAACATTTGTAACAAAACACTGGCTTAGTTGCCCATAACAACCAATTAGCTTCCACCAATCATTTTTCAGGGCTCCTTCAGAAAATGAAAGGTAGAATTTGATTGGTTGCTCTGGGCAACTAAGCCAGTTTTCTGATGCTGATGCCAACTACTATGCCACAGAGAGTTTGCAGATTCTAAGTGGGAGATTTATCAATCAATCTGCACCAATAAAGCAATGCAAAATGCGCCAAAATGACAAGTAAACTACATTGCACCAAAAAGGATTTACGCCAAAATAGAAATCTGCTATGAAAAGTGGGCACTGGGCACAGTTAATAAAGTAGTGTTAGAACTATCACATTTCTGAATGTGTTATCAGAGCAAAGGTGCAAATATAGGTGATATTGTAAGCATACCACAGACAAGCATAAACTCATAAAAAGTTGCATACTGTAAGTGAAATTGTGACTTTTTGTTAAAAAGTTCCTGCAGAGCTGGCCATATTCAGTAAATCCTGCTCTTCTCCCACAAAGTGGCATAAGAAAATGTTGCGGTATGTAGAAAATAGTCTCATTTATTATGCCCTGTACTACATTTGATAAATTTGGCCTCAACTTTCACCACTTTCATCTCCAGCCCTAAGGCCTCCTGCACACAACTGCATCTGTTTTGCGCTCTGTGTGCATACTGCACTTTTTTCAGGCTCCATTGTAGGAATGCTTCTTGTTAATTTTGATAATTTGTTTTTCCATCATTTTGCAGCACGGTCGCATGGATGCGGACAGCACACGGATGACATCCGTGTGCTGTCCGCAATTTTAGCGGCCCCATAGAAATGAATACGGTTGTGTGCACAAGGGGAGAGATTTATCATGTATCTGTACTGGTCTTGATATCCCCTGTGCTGCCAGAGGGTGCACATAATTTATGATGAGGCGCATGCCTTGTCATATATTAGGTGCATTCTCCAGCAATACATGCACCGAAATGGACAGCAACTCAGCATTCCGTAGATTTTGGTCTTCATTTGTGCTAGAAAACTGGTGAAAATAAAGATAGATTTGTCACAGCCGCTGGCCATGCCCCCTTCCCACCCTCACCATGCTCCCTTTTGGAAAAGGCAAGGGATACTTAAGAACGCCACTTGCAACACTATTTTTACACTAGAAATCAGGCGCAGGGAGATGAAAAGTTAGCTATTATGCAAATTGCGCAAAAAAAAGTTTTTGTATACATTTCCCCCTAAATGCCTGGCTATAACCATTATTAATATAATATAAGTGGCGTTTATTATGTAGAGAAAGTTAATACAAACCACTTACTAATATATTGTGATATTGCTTTATCTGCTGGCTGGATTCATTTTTCCATCACAATATGCTGCTCGTTTCCATGGTTACATTCCACCCTGCATTCCATCAGTGGTGGTCATGCTTGCACACTAAAGGAGAAAGCATCAGCCTCTCTGGTGGACGGGACAATGGGATCTCACATAGGCTAGTGTTTTTTCCTATATTGTGCAGGCATGACCACCAGTGATGGATTGCAGGGTGGTCTGTAACCATGGAAATGAATAGTGTATAAGGTGATTGAAAAATTCATCCAGTCAGCAAAGGAAGCAATATGGATAATAACAATACATTAGTAAGTGGCTTGTATTAACTTTCTCTACATGATAAATGCCACTTACAGAAGTGAGACATCCCCTTTAACCCCTTAGGGACCCATGACGTATCGGTACGGCATGGTTCCCGAGTCCTTAAGGACCCATGAGGTACGTCATGTGTTTTTCCGATCACCGCCGGCACCTCGGCTAAATGCGCGGGGGGGTCCCGTGACCCCCCCGTGTCGGCGATCGCAGACCTGCGGTTTGCGGCTTTTACCTGTTGCGGTGGTGCCATTGGGTCCCCATGGGGCTGTGGGGGGGACCCGAAGGCATCTGCGCTGCCTTCCGGTGACGAGCCTGTGAGATCCAGCCCCCTGGATCTCACAGGCAGGAAGCTGTATGAGTAATACACACTGTGGGGGTCTAATCCTTTACAATGCATTCCAATACTTCTGTATTGGAATGCATTGTAAAGGATTAGACCCCCAAAAGTTCAAGTCCCAAAGTGGGGAAAAAAATTAAGTGAAAAAAAAGTTGAAAAAATTACATTTTCCCCCAAAAAAAAGTTTCAAGTAAAAATAAACAAAAACGTTATTTTCCCCAAATAAAGTTAAAAAAAATTGGTAAAAAATAGGGGGGGGAAAAAAGTATACATATTAGGTATCGCCGCATCCGTATCGACCGGCTCTATAAAAATATCACATGACGTAACCCCTCAGATGAACACCGTAAAAAATGTAAAATAAAAACTGTGCTAAATAAACCATTGTGTAATAGTGTAAGCAGCGATCAAAAAGTCACACGCACCCCAATATAGTGCCAATAAAACAGTCATCTCATCCCGCAAAAATCATACCCTACCCAAGGTAATCGCCCAAAAACTGAAAAAATTATGGCTCTCAGACTATGGAAACACTAAAACATGATTTTTTTGCTTCAAAAATGAAATAATTGTGTAAAACTTACATAAATAAAAAAAGTATACATATTAGGTGTCGCCGCGTCTGTATCGACCGGCTCTATAAAAATATCACATGATCTAACCTGTCAGCCTGTCAGATGAATGTTGTAAATAGCAAAATAAAAACGATGCCAAAACAGCTATTTCTTGTTATCTTGCCTCGCAAAAAGTGTAATAAAGAGCAACCAAAAATCATATGTACCCTAAACTAGTACCAAAAATACTGCAGGCCTATCCCGTAGTTTCTAAAATGGAAAATCTGCCAAAAATGTGAAATTATGAAATTGTATCTCTATTTTCCATGAATTCTTGTGGAACACCTAAAGGGTTAACGACATTTGTAAAATCAGTTTTGAATACCTTGAGGGGTGTAGTTTCTTCACTTTTATGGAGTTTGTACTCTAGGGGTGCATCAGGGGGGCTTCAAATGGGACATGGTGTCAAAAAAACCAGTCCAGCAAAATCTGCCTTCCAAAAACCGTATGGCATTCCTTTCCTTCTGCGCCCTGCCGTGTGCCCGTACAGTAGTTTACGACCACATATGGGGTGTTTCTGTAAACTACAGAATTAGGGCCATAAATATTGAGTTTGGTTTGGCTGTTAACCCTTGCTTTGTAGCTGAAAAAAATATATTAAAATGGAAAATCTGCCAAAAAAGGGAAATTTTGAAATTGTATCTCTATTTTCCATTAATTCTTGTGGAACACCTAAAGGGTTAACAAAGTTTGTAAAATCTGTTTTGAATACCTTGAGGGGTGTAGTTTATGGAATGGGGTCATTTTTGGGTGGTTTCTATTATGTAAGCCTCGCAAAGTGACTTCAGACCTGAACTGGTCCCTAAAAATTGGGTTTTTTAAAATTTCTGAAAAATTTAAAAATTTCAAGATCTCAGAATGGCCTGGATAAGTCAAAGCGTTTTAAAGTTATCAGCATTTAAAGTGACACTGGTCAGCTTTGCAAAAAATGGCCAAGTCCAGAAGGTGAAATAGGGCCGAGTCCTTAAAGGGTTAAGTAAAGCATTTCTTTAAAGGGAACCTGTCAGGTTGAATACGGTGTCTGAGCCGTTATAGAGCAGGAGTAGCTGAGCAGAATGATATATAATTTTTTGTTAAAGGGAATATCCAGGTAAAGATAATGATCACCTATCCTCAGGATAGGTCATCGTTATCACATCAGCAAGTGTCTGGGTCCCGACACCTCTGCCGATCAGCTATTTCAGGGAGCCACAGTGCTGATTTGAATGGTGCTGAGCTGCAACTAGGCCATGTGACCAATAAACGGTGATGTCAAATGGCCTAGGAAGAGGCCACGGGGCTCATGGAGCACTGGCCTCTAACAGCTGGGACCCCCGCCGATCTGGCATTGATGACCTGTCCAGAGCAGCTCTCAGCGCATACTTCAAATATGCCTCTAGACTCCCATTCACCTGATGTA
Source organism: Bufo bufo (assembly GCF_905171765.1). Classification (NCBI taxonomy): domain Eukaryota; kingdom Metazoa; phylum Chordata; class Amphibia; order Anura; family Bufonidae; genus Bufo; species Bufo bufo. Next base: position 462,416,764 of record NC_053390.1, read on the forward strand.
GGCCAAAATAGTGTTCTTTTGTCCTCTGCCAGCACATGTTGAAGATTCTATATGTTTGATATACAGTATATATATATATATATATATACACTGCTCAAAAAAATAAAGGGAACACTTAAACAACACAATGTAACTCCAAGTCAATCACACTTCTGTAAAATCAAACTGTCCACTTAGGAAGCAACACTGAGTGACAATCAATTTCACATGCTGTCGTGCAAATGGGATAGACAACAGGGGGAAATTGTAGGCAATTAGCAAGACACCCCCAATTAAGGAGTGGTTCTACAGGTGGTCACCACAGATCACTTCTCAGTTCCTATGCTTCCTGGCTGATGTTTTGGTCACTTTTGAATGCTGGCGGTGCTTTCACTCTAGTGGTAGCATGAGACGGAGTCTACAACCCACACAAGTGGCTCAGGTAGTGCAGCTTATCCAGGATGGCACATCAATGCGAGCTGTGGCAAGAAGGTTTGCTGTGTCTGTCAGCATAGTGTCCAGAGCATAGAGGCGCTACCAGGAGACAGGCCAGTACATCAGGAGACGTGGAGGAGGCCGTAGGAGGGCAACAACCCAGCAGCAGGACCGCTACCTCCGCCTTTGTGCAAGGAGGAACAGGAGGAGCACTGCCAGAGCCCTGCAAAATGACCTCCAGCAGGCCACAAATGTTCATGTGTCTGCTCAAACGGTCAGAAACAGACTCCATGAGGGTGATATGAGGGCCCAACGTCCACAGGTGGGGGTTGTGCTTACAGCCCAACACCGTGCAGGACGTTTGGCATTTGCCAGAGAACACCAAGATTGGCAAATTCGCCACTGGCGCCCTGTGCTCTTCACAGATGAAAGCAGGTTCACACTGAGCACATGTGACAGACGTGACAGAGTCTGGAGACGCCGTGGAGAACGTTCTGCTGCCTGCAACATCCTCCAGCATGACCGGTTTGGCATTGGGTCAGTAATGGTGTGGGGTGGCATTTCTTTGGAGGGCCGCACAGCCCTCCATGTGCTCGCCAGAGGTAGCCTGACTGCCATTAGGTACCGAGATGAGATCCTCAGACCCCTTGTGAGACCATATGCTGGTGCGGTTGGCCCTGGGTTCCTCCTAATGCAAGACAATGCTAGACCTCATGTGGCTGGAGTGTGTCAGCAGTTCCTGCAAGACGAAGGCATTGATGCTATGGACTGGCCCGCCCGTTCCCCAGACCTGAATCCAATTGAGCACATCTGGGACATCATGTCTCGCTCTATCCCCCAACGTCACGTTGCACCACAGACTGTCCAGGAGTTGGCAGATGCTTTAGTCCAGGTCTGGGAGTAGATCCCTCAGGAGACCTTCCGCCACCTCATCAGGAGCATGCACAGGCATTGTAGGGAGGTCATACAGGCACGTGGAGGCCACACACACTACTGAGCCTCATTTTGACTTGTTTTAAGGACATTACATCAAAGTTGGATCAGCCTGTAGTGTGTTTTTCCACTTTCATTTTGAGTGTGACTCCAAATCCAGACCTCCATGGGTTGAAAAATTAGATTTCCATTTTTAATTTTTGTGTGATTTTGTTGTCAGCACATTCAACTATGTAAAGAACAAAGTATTTCAGAAGAATATTTAATTAATTCAGAACTAGGATGTGTTATTTTTGTGTTCCTTTATTTTTTTGAGCAGTGCATATATATATATATATATATATATATATATATATTAGTGCAAAAAAAAACTAAAAAAGTTAATACTGGGCAGTATACATTTCTAACCTGGGAACAACTAAGGGCATCCAAACATATATGTCTTTATTGGAAAACATTCCATTTGAAAAGGAATCAATAAACATTTTATTTGTATCATTTCTACATTGTTCTGACATGGTTAGGCTACGGTCACATCTTGCATTGGAGCTCCATTTGGGGCCTCCATCACAGAATTCGTTGGAGATAGCGGAGAAAATAACTGCATGTGTTCTCCTGAATGGATCCCATTACAGGGCTCCATTTGCTTCAGTTATGTGCTGAATCTGGTACTTCCATTATTGACACAAAAAAGATGGCCAGGACAGGCAGGGCACATTTTTAATGAGGCAATGTCAGGCAGCGCTGAGCTAGGACTGCAGGGGGACAGCAATTTAGTCTCCAGCCTTGCACTCTTGCAAAGCTCTGCCAACACATCTGTGTCTTTGGGAATTATTGTACATCTCGGTTTTAAAACAGACATTTGGGGATAATATAATTTGAGGATAAATGTCCTTTTCCTTAAAGAGGTTGTCCAGGTTCAGAACTGAACCAGATATAACCTGTTCTTCACTCTGGAAACAAGCAATGTATATATAATGCGATGAAAAAAAGAAATCAAGCCAGCAAGGGAAGCAATATGGAACACTCAAAATACATTAGAAAATGCATTGTTTTAACTGTGTCTACATGATAAATGCCATTAGCTGAAGTGAGACAACCCTTTTCATTTTAGATAGTGGAAAATGTTTCACTAAGCACAACAAAGTAGCCATGTGGCAGGGAGTAGATGCAATGGTCAATGATTATACACAAGTTGCTCTATTGTACTGGTCTTTTTTGCCATCTAGTGACTGGACAAGTTACTGCATTCATAAATTGACAACAAGCAATTAAAAGATAGATATCTATAGCTTATATTCAACGTTACATTTATTAAATTTACTTGTATTAAATAGGTTTAACGAGACTTTAACTGATGGGTTGGGGGTCTGACACCTGGAACCCCCGCCAATCAGCTCCTGGTCTTCTCATAGTTTACCAAGCACAGCGTAGGACATTGTATAGTGGCTGTGCTTTGTATAGCAGTTTAGCCCCATTCACTTGGTCTTCACTGATGAGTCACAATTTTAAATATTCTGCTATAACAGAAGGCAGTTTATTAGTTGAAGGGCTGTAGAGCAGTACAACAGTGAAGTATGGTGGAGGATGCTTGCAAGTTTGGGACAGCATTTTCTGCAAATTGAGTTGAGGATTTGGTGGAGATCAGAACCAGACCGACAGCGCAGTAACGAAGACTAGCCGGGGTTAGAGGAACGAGCAATTCAATACGCACAGGAACCAGGCACACAGTTAATGAGTCATAGACCATCACTGGCACTGGTATATGGCCAGGAAGGGGTTTAAATAGAGCACCGAGTCCAAGGATCAGAACCCGATTGGTAATGAAATGAATAGAGCAGCTGAGCATTCAACCGACTGCCAATCTCCGCCAGCAAATGCCCGCTGCAGGAAGAAAGAGCATTGTATTCTGTTGCTAAGGATGCTGTCGCGTCACCAAGGGTTGTGGCTTAACAGCGTGACTCTCCTGGCACAGTCGCGCCAAAGCTGGAGATCTCGGCACCTGGGCCCAGACAGGTAAGTTTGTGACAAATACTTTGCAAGACTAGCGACAAACCTATGGCCTGACCGATTGCCTAGGTGCACCGAAGTCGGTAAGTAGAGGTGAAGTTTTATAGGTCACCGGACCCTCAACATGGGGAGTAGGCTTCGATGGAAACTCAAGATTAAACTTCCTAATCAGACGAGGAGCATAAACATCTCGAGCTGCAACCCATGTTCTCTCCTCAACACCATTTCCCTTCCAATGGATAAAGTACTGCAGAGAGTCCTGAACTCTGCAGGAGTCAAGAATATTCTCCACCTCGTACTCTAGTTCAACTTGGATAACAACTGGATCAGGAGGTTTAGATCAAGGAATCACAGGAGGAATGTATTTCTTAACCCCTTAAGGTCCTTGCCATTTTTCACCTTAAGGACCAGGCCGTTTTTGGGAATTTGACACGTGTCACTTTATGTGGTAGTAACTTCGAAATGGTTTTACTAGGGATGAGCAAACCCGTGGATGTTCGGGTTCGAAGGATTCGACCGAACTTTGTTTCAAAGTTCAGTTCGGGTTCCGAACTTGACCCCGAACCCCATTGAAGTCAATGGGGACCTGAACTTTGGGGCTGGAAAACGGCTGTAAATAAGTCATAGAAAGGTCTAGAGGGCTGCAAAAGGATACAAAATGGTGGTAAGAGCAGGACAATTTCCCTGCAAACAAATGTGGATAGAGAAATTACTTAAAATACATTAAAAAAAAAATCTGGAACCAGGAGGCAGAGGTCCAAGTGGAGTAAGAAGTTGAGGAGGCTGTAAACGTGGCGGTGTAAGTGGAAGATGCAGAGGAGGAAACCAACACTGTTTTTGTGGGGGGGGTTCTTAAATTTTTTTTTATTTGCCTGTTAATTCTGTGAGCCATTTTTTGGTGTGTGGACGGTATATTTCTCTACTCTGCCAATATAACAAATAATAATCTTGAGCCAGGAGGTGGAGGTCTGAGTAGAAGAGGAGGAGGTGGATGTGGCGGTGTAGGTAGAAGAGGCAGAGGAGGCAGGGGAGGAAGCAGACACTGTTTTGGTTTTGTTTTTTAAATGTGTCTGTCAGTTCTGTGTGTGACCTTTAGCCATTTTTTGGGGTTCAGCAGGTATACTTTGTTACTCTGCCAATATAAGAAATAATAACTTGAGCCTGGTGGTGGAGGTCTCAGTGGAGGAGGAGGTGGGCATAGTGATGTAGGCAAAAGAGGCAGAGGAGATAGCCAACACATTTTATTTTCTTAAATTTTTCGTTTGTTTTTTGGTTTGTGGGGGCTCCAAAACATTGGGAAATAGCAAAGAGAACGCACAAAGTGCTCTGGAGTATAACAATGGCTGGGTGCGGCCAGTATACCTCTCTAATCTGCCCAAGATATGGACAAGTCCTGTGGGATCCATGCCTCGTTTATTAAGCCCCCACTGTCAGGTGGGAATGCTATCAGTAGCACATCTACCAGCGCACGCTTGTACTCGTACATGTGTGCCAGGCTGCCCAGAGGCAACGACAAGCTGTCCTCGGTAGGAGATGTATTGTTTGTGTCCTCTGTATCCCCCCCAGCCACACTTCAGTGATGCCCGTGGGCTGATTTGGGTGCCACCCTGCTGTGAACAAAGATCCTCCAACTCCTCATCATCATCCTCCAAAACTGTGCTCTGGCTGGACAGTGGTGTGCCTAGCCACTGTTGGTGCAGAAACCCACCCTCTGAGCCACCTGTGAACAATTGGCCTGATAACCGTGGGAATGATCCCTGTTCCTCCTCCTCTTACTCCTGTGCTGCATCCTCATCCATAATAGCCTAAAGAGGAGACACAGAAGTAGGATAGCAACGCTGAGGATGGCATCATTGGCACTGGTCATGTTGGTGGAGTGTTCGAAACAGCGCAACACGGCACACACGTCCAGCATGGAGACACACTCTCTGGTGTTTAAGTGGTGCTGTTCAGCAGAACAACTCACCCATGTGTGCTGCAGCTGAAACTCCAGTATTGCCTGCTGCTGCTCGTGGGCACATCGCATATGAGGTGGTGAGCGGGAAAGTACAAGTTACACTGCAGCGCAGACAGGCCAACAGCAGCAAGGTGAGAAAGCCAAAAGCGTGCACAGATGGCCCGCACTTTCCAGAGCAGCTCTGACATATTGGGGTAATTTTTCAGGAACCTCTGAACCACCAAATTGAGCACATGCACCAGGTAAAAGATGTGCATCAAACTGGCTAGGCCCAGAGCTACTACGAGATTTCGCCTATTGTCGCACACCACTTGAGGCCCAACCACTCATCGATCTGTTCTTCCATGCCCGCCCACTTCTCTTCCGCTCTGTCATTTCCCCCTGGCTGTGCTGAAGTTGGTTGTGCAGGTGTTGCGCTGACGTGATGAGGATGCAGTAGAAGAGGAGGAGGCACCGAGAAACGTCCAGCAATCCTCTATGGTGGTAGGATGTGCTCCAAACTGCTTTCCGCCTCAGGCCCAGCAGCCACTACATTTACCCAATGGGCAGTTAGGAAGATATAACGTACCTGCCCATGCTTACTGGTCCATAGAGATGTCGCGAACATAAAATTTTCCGTTCGCGGACAGCGAACGCGAATTTCCGCAAATGTTCGCGAACGGGCGAACCGCCATAGACTTCAATAGGCAGGCGAATTTTAAAACCCACAGGGACTCTTTCTGGCCACAATAGTGATGGAAAAGTTGTTTCAAGGGGACTAACACCTGGACTGTGGCATGCCGGAGGGGGATCCATGGCAAAACTCTGATGGAAAATTACGTAGTTGACGCAGAGTCGGGTTTTAATCCATAAAGGGCATAAATCACCTAACATTCCTAAATTGTTTGGAATAACGTGCTTTAAAACATCCAGTGTGTGTATACGATCAGGTATGATGTTGTATCGATCAGGTAGTGTAAGGGTTATGCCCGCTTCACAGTGACAGACCAAACTCCCCTTTTAACGCACCGCAAACAACCGCAAACAGTCCATTTGCACAACCGCAAACTCCCCATTTGCACAAGGTTGGATAATACCAAGCTAGCCATGTCCCGTTCCTTGTCCTCACTGACGTCATTGAAGGTCTCTTCCTGCACCCAGCCACGTACAACACCAAGGGTCCCCGAAAGGTGACAACAAGCCCCCTGGGACGCCTGCTGTGGTTGGTCTTCCACCTCCTCAAAGCCACCTTCCTCCTCTGACTCCTCTTCTTCAGACTCCTCTCTCTGCGTTGCCGCAGGTCCAGCAATCGACGACGACAAGGCTGCTTCTGGTGGTGATGGTGACCACAACTCTTCCTCTTTATGCTCATCTACGGCCTGATCCAGCACTCTTCGCAGGGCACGCGCCAGAAAAAATGCATATGGGATGAGGTCGATGATGTTGCCTTGGGTTTGACTGACCAGGTTTGTCACCTCCGCAAAAGGACGCATGAGCCTACAGCCATTGTGCATGAGCGTTCAGTAATGCGGCCAAAAAATACCCAGCTCCGCAGAGGCTGTCCTCTTTTTTTTTTTTTAATCTGTTCTTACCAGTTTAATCTCTGTTTTGTCCCCTATCAGGGGCCGGTGTATGGAATAGATTTTAGGAACCGGGAGATGGAAAAAGATGGTTGATCGGTCCTCTTACTTCCAATCTGGGGCACTGCGCGTGCGCCGTGCAATGTGCTGTGCCACCCTATATGAGTGGTGTGTTAAGTAGTACTATTCCTATCAGTTTAATCCCTGTTACGTCCCCTATCAGGGGCCGGGGTATGGAATAGATTTTAGGAACCGGGAGATGGAAAAAGATGGTTGGTCGGTCCTCTTACTTCCAATCTGGGGCACTGCGCGTGCGCCGTGCAATGTGCTGTGCCACCCTATATGAGTGGTGTGTTAAGTAGTACTATTCCTATCTGTTTAATCCCTGTTACGTCCCCTATCAGGGGCCGGGGTATGGAATAGATTTTAGGAACCGGGAGATGGAAAAAGATGGTTGGTCGGTCCTCTTACTTCCAATTTGGGGCACTGCGCGTGCGCCGTGCAATGTACTGTGCCACCCTATATGAGTGGTGTGTTAAGTAGTACTATTCTTATCAGTTTAATCCCTGTTACGTCCCCTATCAGGGGACGTGTATCGAATAGATTTTAGACAACCGCAAAGAGTTGTCAATAGTTGACACACTCATGACATAAATTTTATTCCTCTATGCGTCAATATTGGTGTAGTGATGACTGTGCTCGTGCGGACGTTTGGGAGATTGCAGGCGATGGCGGTTTTTCAAAGCCTATGGTCGTGCTGAGGTAGTTCAGTGACAGTTAAGTGACCCAGAAAACAATGATTCTGCAGTGTGGGCCCATTGTTGGCCTAGTAGGTTTTAATGATCACCTTAGATGATCACAAAGAAAATTAATGTTTTTTCTATGAAAAATTATCCAGCCGACCGCTTTTGGTCTGTTGACAATGAAGCAACGACCTTATCATCTGGGGTGTGCCAACATTGCCAACACACTCATAGAGGTGATCGCTTCATTGTGATACGCAAGGCCCCTGTTGATAAATAAAACCTTGTTGATGGTTGCGGGGCAAATAGGACAAGGTGAAGGCAAACCCGAAAGGGAGTTGAGGGGACCTGGTGAAGCAAAAAGGAAAGTCCAGCTCTTCGCTGTTTAGGGCGTTGGGAGAGTACCTCACTTTGCCTGTTCACCTTTGGTCTATATCCTGCAAAAGGAGGGATATGTGAGAGATGGGCTTTATATCTCTATATAATGTGGTGTGAACATTCTGTAGTACACATTTTTGTCCACTAGATGGCCGCAAACCATATGTATGAGAAGGTCAATAAGGGAGGTGGAAAATGGGGATTACATTACAGTTTTCAAATATACCTATGAACTCATTTGAAGATGCTGAAACCACTCCTATCAGGTTAAGGAGCCAATAGTCTCTCCTTTAAGGAACACCCCTTTTGTGATGTCATGTCTGCTATTTAAGTCAATGTAATGTGAATAAAGTGCGCCTCTTCTACCATGGCTCAGGGAAGATGAGAAGATGCTTTCATGAAACCACCTAGTGTGTCTGGTCTCATTATAAAGCAGTATGGTGTAGACATACTTATACTTCTAATTGATTTGGCACCACACAAACAAGATGAGAAGCGCATGAATTGACACAGGCCAGTGCAAAGTGACTGGGGAGGAATGATCACTACCACAGTCATTCCGCCTTTATTTAGTTATATTGATTATTGGTAGCTCATCCCTGATTACACAGAGAGATGTGCTGCAGATAATCGTACATCTTTCATCCTGATAAAATATGCGAATCAGCCGCCAAACAAGCAATTCTTTGTTTATCGACTGATCAGCTGCACGATTATACCGGCCAGATATAAGATATGAACCTTCCTATAAAGACTTGTTCCCAGTAATTGTCCCGAATATCGTGCTGCAGCATAGCCCCTGAAACCAAATAGTTATACTTACCACCGCTCCGGTCCTTCGCACTGCCCCAGCTGTTTACACCTGGCAGTGCATGGACATGGTCATACACCACTCCAGCCAATGACTGGCTTACGTGGTGATGTGGCCACAAGCAGCATGTCACTTCTGAAGCCAGTCATTGACTGGAGCCGTGCAAGTGACCATGGCCATGCACTGCCAGGTGTAAACAGCGCAGGAACCGGAAGATCGAGGCAGCGGGGGCAGTGCAGAGGACCAGGGCGGAGTGGAGCAGGTAATTATGAATCTTCTATTTCAGAGGCCATGCTGCAGTTGCTGTTAAAAATCATTTTTACCAGAAAAAGGACAGAGCTCACTGGTTATTAACAGTTTTGGACACTTACTGAGGAAGGAGCCTGAAAGCTCCAAAATGCGTCTGAGGGATCTTATTAAGCCAACATGCCCGACTTCCACTAATAAGTATTCATAGAATTGGCCATTCTTGGATTCATTGAGAAAACGTGCATCCCAGACTCTAAGCTTTCCATGCCCTCCTGGAGCCCCACATACACGTTGCAGGCCACACACTAACTAGCTGAACCCGACCCCCAGAGTACCACAACGTCGCTGACCAACTACTACGGGAGCATCGCAGAGCAAGCGCATAACAAGCAGAGCAAGCACATAGCAAGCAGAGCAAGCGCATAGCAAGCAGTGAATACAAGTCTGCCAAGGCGAACCACGTGGATGGGACGCCACGTGGGATGCTGACACCAGCGGGGATCGGCCTCAGCGTGCGGACATGCCGGCATGGAATAGCAAACAGGGAGCGGTAATGTATGATCTTGCATGTTACTACTGACGTGTACATCGATAAGTTCTTCTAACTCTTAGAACTGTGATTTCATGAAAACAGGCACTTTGGAACTTTATTTGATATAAGAGTTTCTGCACTTACCCCACAGGGAGGATTGACTTTTGGGGCGAGCACAGACCACCATTATTTTTATTTTTTATTTTTTACTTTTATTTTTATCGAAGGGGATAAGCTTTTTTTCATATTAAGCGGATATTATCATTGACTATTTACCTGACTGTATCATCTGATTTAACCTATATCCAAGTCTGTTTAACATATACTTGTTCACCCGAACAGCTGGATCACATGATTATCTGATTGTCCTAAGCGGTGAGATAGTTAGATGGTCGGACAACTGGATTGTTTGATCATTTCACTATCTGATCACCTGATTGCCTGATCGATACATCCGATTAATTTATTATCTATAGGCCACAAGTGACTGAATGTTATAGCAGCTGTACTATATTTCATTTGTTTATGTTGCTTCTCCTGAAGAAGAGACAATATAACAATCCAACTGCCACTTGGCTGTTATATTTATATAATACCGCTATTAAATAATACCACAATTGCAGATCACAATCAGCTTAATAGCCGCTAACTTATCGTACAGGCGGCAATCCAGTCTATAACTTTATACCTATGTGTTATAATCCCAGTACATTGCTTCTTTTACACTGACGTCGAGTTACATGTAATTTTTTATAAATAAATTGTTATAATTATTTATTAACCTCTGATCCAATCCATGCCTCTCCATTAACACGAGTGCCCTCCATTATCCTGTAATATTATCATCTCCTGCCAATCCAGTTATAGGGCCATATAATAAACAGTAAGCACTTTATCTTGCTAGGCGCTTATTGGTCAACGATTGAATGACCAGTCCTGAAAAGGCTCAATGACCAGACACTTTTTTGTGATTTTTGTTGGGCTACCAAAATAATTTTTGCAACAATTTTTATTTGGGTGAAACAGTACAAAATGTTTTTAAAAAGTATTTTTTTTTCAAACTATAGCTCCTTATTCTTTAAATATGGAAACTCACACCAAAATAAATAATTATAATTAGTTCCCTATTTTGTTTCAGTCGTTTTGTTATATAATATGTATAGTTTCACGTGAATGGGGTGGTAATGGTAACGGTTATGGTTGGTGTGGGTGTTTTGTTTTTTTATGTATTAAATTTTTTTTATCTTTTTTTTTACTTGATTTTTAATTTATTTCTGCTACATAATATGTCCCCCAAGAAGTCATAAAAAGACCTTGGGGGACACCGTCACTTTTTTAAATATTGCACTTTTTCCTTTTTATTTTTTGTTTATTTGTATTTATTTTTTATATTTTTATTTTCTATTATTTTTTTTAATGTATTTTTGCCACATAATATGTCCCCCAAGGGGTCATAAAAAGACTGTTGAGGGACAGTGAACACTCTTTTATTTAGCACGTTTTCCTTTTTATTGTATTTTTTTTTTTTTATAATTTTCAATGTTTTTGGCCACATAACATTTTCTCTTTTATTTTAATTTTATTTAGTTTTCAATTTTTTTTTAAAGAATTTTTTTAACTTATTTTTTTATATATTTCTTCTATATAATTTGTCCCCAAGAGGTCACTGACAGACCTTTGGGAGACAATAAGAGAATTTTTTTTGTACTATTTCCACTGTAACTGGAGCATCCAAAGAAGCCCCAGTTACAGGGAAACCAGCCTACTGGGGGGCTTTATACCAGGGCGGAGCTGATCAGGGTCTACTGACCCTGCAGCTCTGCGCACCTCTGCCCCCGAGACATACAGCGATCACGTGATCGCCGGGTCCACACTGCAGAGCGCTCATAGAGGAGAAGGCAGAAGCTCTGATAAAGTGCTTCTGTCTTCTCCTCGGCTTCACGTGCTCTCACTAACAGCTGGGGACCGTTTCCACTCCTGCTACAGTGCAGGAGCAGGAGATGTCGTCCATTGCTGTGCGGCGCTCTGGGCAGAAACACAGCTGATCACAGAATCAGCTGTGTTTCTGCCAAGCAAGATGGGGGCCGCAAAGCATGGCTCTAGGGTTCGCATGCGGCCTGCAGGTTGTGCACCCCTGATCTATGCATTCAGGAAAAATCAAAGCATATTCTATATTGTGTGTTTTTCACGCTGCCCTGACCCTATGGAAGTGAATGGGGCTTGTGTGAAAAACAAAAGGCATCCGGATGCAATCCGATTTTTACTGATGGTTGCTAGGAGATATGAAGTGTTATTCCTCAGTTTTTTTTCACAAGTGTGAAAAATGCATGCAATCCGTACAGACAAAATGCAAACCATGAATACAAGAGCAGACAAAACTGAGTAAACCTGCTTGTAAAACCATCAGTTTTTTACTGAACAGATAGAAACATAGAAACATAGAATGTGTCGGCAGATAAGAACCATTTGGCCCATCTAGTCTGCCCAATATACTGAATACTATGGATAGCCCCTGGCGCTATCTTATATGAAGGATGGCCTTATGCCTATCCCATGCATGCTTAACCCCTTAAGGACGCAGGGCGTATCGGTACGCCCTATTTCCAGAGTCCTTAAGGACTCAGGGCGTACCGGTACGTCCTAACTTGAACTCAGTATTCCGGCACCCGAGGGGTTAAACGGAACGGGATTTCGGCTGAAATCCTTCAGCCGGCATCCTGTGACAACGCCAGGGGGGTCATGTGACCCCCCCGTGTCGGCGATCGCAGCAAACCGCAGGTCAATTCAGACCTGCGGTTTGCTGCGCTTTTTGCAGTTTCTGATGCCCGCGGTCCCTGACCGCGGGGATCAGAAACTTTTGAGTGCCTATAATCAATTTTTTTCACCCCCCCTGCACCCCTGCACGATTTTATGCCGGCGGGTGGTGCGGGGGGGGTGTCGCATGCGGTGGGGGCGGTGCGGGAGGCGGGCGGTGCGGCAGGCGGGATCGCGATCCCCCGCCCGCCTCCCCATGAATGATCGTTGGCTTCTAGTGGTTATACCAGGGTGCCAGCACATTGCTGGCACCCTGGTATAAACGGCTGACATCTGTACAGATGTCAGCCGTTTAACCCTTTCCATACCGCGGTCCGTACGGACCGCTGTATGGAAAAAGTTAACTGTCGTCGGTCAGGGAGCTCCCTCCCTCTCCATCGGGGGGCTGCTGTGCCTTTGCAGCCCCCCGATGGAGAGGGAGAGAGCCCCCAGAGAGCCCCCCTCAGCCCTGTGCTTACCCTTCCCCGTCTGCGAAGTTCTGAGGGTTCCCATGGCAACAGGACGCCTGCTCAGGCGTCCTGCTGTCCATGGTGCTGAACAGATCTGTGCTAAAAGCATAGATCTGTTCAGTGTAAGTAAAATACAGTATAGAACAATATATATTGTACTGTACTGTATTATACAGACATCAGACCCAC